>NC_067131.1:2939985-3280402 GCF_021347895.1 Acanthochromis polyacanthus | reverse complement strand
AAACACCATCTTAAAGGTTTAAAATAGGTAAACACTGGAGGTTATTTTAAAATGTAAAATAAATAAATAAAAATAAATGAATAAAATAAAATAAATCCATAAGTAGATCAGTAAAATAAATAAGTAAATAAGTAAATACATTCAATTAAATATATCATATAATAAAATTAAATAAACTGAAACAGAATAAAAAATAGATAAAATAAATTAAAATAGCAATAAAGATAATAATAATAATAATGATACTGATAATTATAAATTGGGAGTTGTAAAAAGAATAAAAACACTAAAAGGTAATTCAAGTAAAAGCCTGACTAAAAGCCATAATGTAATAACCTGATGCTTCTGTTTAACATTTCTGAGCCATGCTGCATTCATTTTATGACTTTTATTTTGCTACCAGCCTCTTTTTTGTTGCTTGCAGTTCGGCCAAACAGCCCCTAATTTTAACGACGTGACTGCGCAGCTGAGTCATTCAAGGCGGCTCGGTTCCCACCAAGGACCTCTGAATTTTTCATTTTACTAATTTATTTATTTTAGATCAGTGTTTTTAAATAAATGACACGTGTAGAATGGAGTTATTTTGATGAAATATCCTAATTTTAAGCTCGCTACACATGTTTAGCTTAGGGACAGTCAGAAATTTAAAAATCCAACTATTTTATGATGATTTATGGTGTAATTTAAGAGATTTTTTTATAAGATAAAACTGCCTTCATATGTGCCAGCACGCTTTGGGGTTGAGAGGATTAAATATTAACACATCAGTGCTAATAATACAATGATATTACAGCTTGTGCAACATAAAAATGTGACAGGTCTCTGCATAATAAATACTTTAACGGCACTATTTTCTTGCAATATGTCTGGTAATTTTACATCTAATGGAGGATGTTTACAGAGTATAACTTCTGCTTTTACTCTAGTGAAGAATCTCTGTACTTTCTGAGGAAAATCCAGACCTAAACACACATTTTTCAGTTTAAATAACAGCACAAATAAGACGATGAGTAGCAAAAAACGCAGGATGCAACCCAGTTTTAAGAAATCTGAACAGATAAAATGAATATACTACGGAAGAAACCTAATTAGTTACTGTAGATGCTGTTCAAACTGCGATTCCATTTTAAGTGCAGCACCACAGCAGCCCTCTAGAGAGCAGTGTTTACCAGCAGCTGACAGCTAGAAGCCTGCATGAAGGCATCAAAAATGGAAGTTTCCATGGAAGTGAGGTCAGACCAAAGCCACCAGGACACTCAGAGGAAACAGGAGAATGTGAATACTGATGTTTTAACGCAGTCATGACATAAAAATATACACTATAAATACATTTTTAACCAAAAAAATGTATAGATTGTGCTTAAAACCTGTCAGGGAGCTGGTTTGTGTTGACTTTCTTACCGCAGTGCTTGGTCAAGAGCGAGGCCTGTGAAGTTGAAGAAACTCAGATATTCTTCTGCAACCATGCGGCTGAAGTCATTACTGCAGACAAGCAAAAGAAAACAACAGAAAATAACATAAATAGGGGTGTAAGGCACAATAAAATCAAATACAAACAAGGAATAAGAGGTCAAATGGCAGCTTTCTCAGTGAATGGCCTCAGTTTGGGCTGTCAGTCAGTCAGCGTTCGCAGCTCCAGATGCAAAGAGGAAGAAGAAAAAAAAAGAGGGAGGAGATTCCCAGGGTGCATCTGTCAGAGAGCGAGGAAACCCTTTAATCCCGAATTCTTTCTCATCAGCACGAGCGAGCCGCTGACAGACTGACGGCCCGAACGAGCGGCGCTGAAGGAATGCAGATCCGTCAGAACGCAGCGCTTTGTAGGCAGAAAGTAACAGGAAGACGGTAAACGTACAGCAGATAGAACCAGCAGCCATTAAATAAACATGAGATGCAGCAGGGAAGAGGTTTCTCCAACGACACGCAAATTACAGCACAGTTAGAGAATACCTAACATGCTGGATAAGACGAGTTTACATGACTTTTACAGCATCATAAGTGGCGGTACATGTAGTGGGAGAGAATCCACAGAACTGATGCTCTGTCGGCGTCATTCTTCCTGATATCAGTAAACTTTACTCACAACTTAACCCTCCCGATGTCCTCATTTAAGGACACAAAAAATATTGTTTGCTCGTCTGAAAAAAAATCCAAAAATTCAGCAAAAACATTCTGCAGATTTCTGAAAATTTGCAAAGCCTTCAGGAAGAAAATTCCAATAATTCCTTCAAAGTTTTATTTTTAAAAAATCACCCAAATTTGGCAAGAAAATTCTTGTAAATATTTTCAAAAAATGAGTACAAATCTTTAAAAAAAAAAATCAAAAAAATTGTATATCAGTAAAACTGCTAATATTTTCCTTAAGAACGTTAAAAAAAACAACAACAAAATTTTGGTTTATTTTTTTAAATGTTCTTAAAGATTTCACTGTGATTTATTTTCACATTTTCAAGCTTTAAATTTGCAAAATCTTCAGGAAAATCTTCAGAAAATTCCATGAACTCCTTAAAAGTTTCCCTTTAAAGTTTTATTTTAAAAAAATCCCCAAATTTGGCAAGAAAATTCTTGTAAATATTTTCAAAAAAAATAGTAAAAATCTTCAAAAAAATCCTAAAAATATCCAAAGTGATTCCATATATATCAGTAAAACTTCTAATATTTTCTTTAAGAACATTCACATAAAAATCAACCAAAATCCAGCGAATTTCGCTGGATTTTGGTTGATTTTTATGTGAATGTTCTTAAAAAACGTTTCTCTTTTTCCACCAGAAAATGTTCAAAAATTTCCCAAAAATGTTGCAAATGTGGACATCAGAAGTTTCACTGTGAAAATATATTTTTTCCCACATTTTCAAACTTTAAACCGGGTCAATTTTGACCCGCAGGACGACACGAGGATCAAACAAGTCCCTCCATCTTGCTGAAATGTCACTTGTTAAGAGAATTTATCGTAAATCAAGTGGGATGAGACATTTTGACTAAAAATAAAACGAATAGACTTCGTAAGATTTTGAGTTTTTGCAGTGTCCTCTCTCGACATCGCTGAAATTGCCGTCACAAACAGGACCTCAGCAGAACAATGACTAAGCGTAAATTTAATTTGTTGTAAACTGTCATGTCTGAGTTTGAATGAACAGGAGTTAACGTTGACGACGAGTGACATGAGAAACCGACTAAACAAAGGCTAGCTTTAATTGTAAAACAGAGCTCAGCTATTTATTTATTTTAACCCCACCTTTGTTTAGAACTAATCTCAGGTTTAATCATTCTTTGCTGCTGAGTCACAGCACCGGCGTTAGCATGGATTGCTAACAGGGTTCTGCTATCACAGGGCTCACACACCTGGATGGTTGCTAAGTAGATCATTGTGGTGTCGTTTTGTGTCTTGTTTTTGTCATTTCGTATCTTGTTTTTGTTGCTTTCTGTCTTGTTTTGGTGTCTTGTTTTTGCAATTTTTGTCTCATTTTTGTCGTTTTGTGTCTTGTTTTTGTTGCTTTCTGTCTTGTTGTTTTGATGTCTTGTTTTGTCGTTTTGTGTCTTGTTTTTGTTGCTTTCTTTTTTTTCCCTCTGTCTGCATTTATTCTCATGGTTTAACTCCACGGAAAGGGTGTCAACATTATATGAGATTAATGCATATTTTAGTCTTGCAGCCAAATATTTTATTATGTTTTTGTTGCTTTCTGTTTCACGTCTTTGGTTTTGTGTCTTGTTTTTGTCATTTTGTATCTTGTTTTTGCCACTTTCTGTCTTGTTGTTCTGGTGTCTTGTTTTGTCTTTGTGTGTCTTGTTTTTGTCACTTTCTGTCTTGTTTTGTCTTTGTGTGTCTTGTTTTTGCAATTTTTGTCTCATTTTTGTCATTGTGTGTCTTGTTTTTGTCACTTTCTGTCTTGTTTTGTCTTTGTGTGGCTTGTTTTAGCAATTTTTGTCTCATTTTTGTCATTGTGTGTCTTGTTTTTGTCACTTTCTGTCTTGTTTTGTCTTTGTGTGTCTTGTTTTTGCAATTTTTGTCTCATTTTTGTCATTGTGTGTCTTGTTTTTGTCACTTTCTGTCTTGTTTTGTCTTTGTGTGTCTTGTTTTTGCAATTTTTGTCTCATTTTTGTCATTGTGTGTCTTGTTTTTGTCACTTTCTGTCTTGTTTTGTCTTTGTGTGTCTTGTTTTTGCAATTTTTGTCTCATTTTTGTCATTGTGTGTCTTGTTTTTGTCACTTTCTGTCTTGTTTTGTCTTTGTGTGTCTTGTTTTTGCAATTTTTGTCTCATTTTTGTCATTGTGTGTCTTGTTTTTGTCACTTTCTGTCTTGTTTTGTCTTTGTGTGTCTTGTTTTTGCAATTTTTGTCTCATTTTTGTCATTGTGTGTCTTGTTTTTGTCACTTTCTGTCTTGTTTTGTCTTTGTGTGTCTTGTTTTGCAATTTTTGTCTCATTTTTGTCATTGTGTGTCTTGTTTTTGTCACTTTCTGTCTTGTTTTGTCTTTGTGTGTCTTGTTTTTGCAATTTTTGTCTCATTTTTGTCATTGTGTGTCTTGTTTTTGTCACTTTCTGTCTTGTTTTGTCTTTGTGTGGCTTGTTTTAGCAATTTTTGTCTCATTTTTGTCATTGTGTGTCTTGTTTTTGTCACTTTCTGTCTTGTTTTGTCTTTGTGTGTCTTGTTTTTGCAATTTTTGTCTCATTTTTGTCATTGTGTGTCTTGTTTTTGTCACTTTCTGTCTTGTTTTGTCTTTGTGTGTCTTGTTTTTGCAATTTTTGTCTCATTTTTGTCATTGTGTGTCTTGTTTTTGTCACTTTCTGTCTTGTTTTGTCTTTGTGTGTCTTGTTTTTGCAATTTTTGTCTCATTTTTGTCATTGTGTGTCTTGTTTTTGTCACTTTCTGTCTTGTTTTGTCTTTGTGTGTCTTGTTTTTGCAATTTTTGTCTCATTTTGTCATTGTGTGTCTTGTTTTTGTCACTTTCTGTCTTGTTTTGTCTTTGTGTGGCTTGTTTTAGCAATTTTTGTCTCATTTTTGTCATTGTGTGTCTTGTTTTTGCCACTTTCTGTCTTGTTGTTCTAGTGTCTTGTTTTGTCTTTGTGTGGCGTGTTTTTGCAATTTTTGTCTCATTTTTGTCATCGTGTGTCTTGTTTTTGCCACTTTCTGTCTTGTTGTTCTAGTGTCTTGTTTTGTCTTTGTGTGGCGTGTTTTTGCAATTTTTGTCTCATTTTTGTCATCGTGTGTCTTGTTTTTGCCACTTTCTGTCGTTTTGTTTCTTGTTTTACGTCCTGTGTTTGTCTAATATGTAGCAGAAAATTGTAAAAAAGAAGATTTATTTTTTAAAAATCCTGAAGCCCAAATGTCCTCCAGCTCTGGAACGACTCGTGCATTTGATCACCTCACAGCAAACAAACCGTCTTCTGACCCTAAAACTTCCCACATTAGAAAACAAAGAACCCTCCTCACTTCTTGCTGAGGTGTCGCGCCACATCGGACTTCCTGAAGCCGTCCAGGTTGAAGAGACGTTTGGCGAGGCGTTTGGCGGCCGCCACGTCGGCCCGGTGGCTGCCGTTGGTGAGGGTGTCGCTGCTGCCCAGACCCAGCCGGTCGCTGAGGTCCTGGTCCAGCTCCGAGTCTGTCGCCAGACGGGCCTTTTCCCTGCTGAGAGGAGGGTCAGAGGTGGAAGACACAGCAGAGGGAGCGATTAAAAGGAGGCGCTGAGAAACAGATGGACGGTAAGAAATAAATGGAAAAGGAAGAAAAAAGATGAGAAACAAAGCACATTATGGTTCAGGAGAAGTAAGTGGAACAAAGTGGTAAATAATTAAAAAGAACTGTGAAAAAAGGATAAAAGTAGGAGCTATGAATGATTGGATATAATAATAAAACTAATAACTCCAGTATATCAATAATTGAAGAATACTAATATATGATTTCTCCTTAAATAAGAGACTCTGGCTGGTATATAATGAAGCCAAGATTAGAAAAATACAGGAGAGGGAGATGAAAATAGTGAAGCGGAGCAAGAGAAAGTCGCTTAATAGAAAGAAAAATGTGTGTTAAATGAAGTGAGACTGAAAAACGTGGCAAATGACGAGTAGAGAAGACAACTGAGTAAACAAAGAGCATTTTTTATATTAATTTGTATATGCAAATCTTCAAACATAACATGTGGTGATCATACAGTTTAACCCTCCTGTTGTCTTCATTTATGGGCACCAAAAAATATTGTTTCCTTGTCTGAAAAAAATCCAAAAATTCAGCAAAAAAAATTCCACAAATTTCTGAAAATTCGCAAAACCTTTAGGAAGAAAATTCCAATAATTCTTTAAGTTTCCCTTAAAAGTTTTATATAAAAAAATCCCCCAAATTTGGCAAGAAAATATTTTTAAAAAATGACTAAAAATCTTCCAAAAAATGACTAGAAATATCTAAAGTGATTACATATATACATATGAGTAAAACTTCTAATATTTTCTTAAGAACATTCACAAAAAAATCAAACAGAATCCAGCGAATGGTTGATTTTTATGTGAATGTTCTTAAGAAACATTTTTAACATTATTTTTCCACCAAAAAATGTTAAAAATGTGGACATCAGAAGTTTCACTGTGAAAATATTTTTTTTCTCCGCATTTTCAAACTTTAAAACGGGTCAATTTAGACCCACAGGACGACTCGAGGGTTAATGAACGCACTCAAATCTCCTTTTTTCTTATCATTTCCCAATTAAGCCCCTCCAAAGCTGTAGCCTTCAGTCTAAACCAGTTCTACCTGAATTATTCTGATAATTTAAGCGTGTTATGTCACACTGAGGTAAAAAGAGAGCCACTTTTACAGCTTCTGCTAAAGTGTGGATGACAGAAACGAGGTCTCTGAGTTCATCCGCTGAATATTTGACATGACAGCGACTTGAGCTGCGAGTCCATTCCGGTCACGTCGGCCGGCCACAGAAAACAATGACCGTCCAGCAGCCCGGAGTTGTAATCCAAAAAAGCAAGAAACACTTCCTGAACAAGGCGAGCCAAGAAAACCCACAATCCCACGGCTTTGCTTCTCTCATTCACACATCTTAGACGGAGCATTAGTCAGGCAAATCACACCAGAGCAAACAGGAATTAATACCACCAGCTAGCAGGGTTCTAAGGTCAACCGTGGTTTCACAAAGAACACAGAGGATCGAGACAAAAGACTCACTCTGATGATTAGCGGGTGTAATGTTCACCAGCTTCACCACCTTAAGTTTAGCCTGCTAGCATGCTAACGTTTGCTAATGGTATTTCTTTGTAGACATCAATCAAAACATCGAACACAGCAGTCTGAATTTGAAAAGAATGCATGCAACAGTGGTTAAAATGTAAATAAAAACAATCTCCAAATGTTAACCTCATGATTACTTTGTCAAATCGTCCAATTCGATTCATCATCTAGGACAGGGGTGTCAAAATATGCGACTCCTCGACCGAAACTGGCCCTCCAGAGAGTCCAGTCCGGCCCATAGGACGACTTTGCAAAGAGAAGACATTAACTGCAAACTGTAAATTAGTAAAACTATAAATTTGAAAATCATTTCCAGACCATGAAAAGTTGTTTTGATCATAAAGTAAAATACTAGAGTGTTCTTTTGTAATTTTGTGTCTCATTTTTGTAATTTTCTCTCTTGTTTTGTTGTTGTTTTTTTGTCTGACTTGTCGTTTGTCTCATGTTTTAGTCATTTTGTTTCTCGTTTTTGTCGTTTTGTGTTTCCTTTTTGTCTCGTTTGTGTTTTGTGTCTTATTTGCTGTTACAACTTAGTCACATTTATTGTTGCATGAGAAACAAATCCAGCACATTTCAGTGTTACCACTTAAACATTGAGGCTTTTGGGTTCATGAGTTGCATAGTTTGTAGAATAGTCAAATAATACTGTTGTCTTAAGGGAAGTGAACAGGTTCCTGACACCTCAAACATCCATATGCGTCCCTCAGAAAGGTGGTGGAGACCAAAAATGGAGCTAAAAGAGAGTAAATATTGAACTTAAAATGTATGATCTATATAACTCTCATTTTCTCCTGCTGCCAAGGAACCAAAGTATACTTTTAAAGCTTGAAATTGTAATATTTTGCTTTCAAGATAGACCGTCCACTCTAGAAACCACACGCATTTCAGTGCTACCACTTTAACACTGAGGCTTTTGGGTTCATGAGGTTTTCCAGAATAATCAAATAATCCTGCAGTATAAAGGGAAGTGAACAGGTTCCATAAACAGCACATTTGAATTTTCCTTCTGGACGACCGCTAATCAGATCTTCATATGAAATACAGGTGGGACAGGTTTCCTGGGTGGAGACGTACCTGTGGCAGGACCGCCTATTAGCCAAATACCTCTCCTCCCCGGCAGCGTTGGAAACATGACAGCAGAAGACCGACGGCGTCCTCATTCCCGTCTCCCGGCCGGCGCTTCCCCTCCGACTGAGCCCTCGTCTCCCCCTCGACTCGTACCCTGAACGCATCGCCGTCCAGATCTAGGTAACACCTGTAGTCGCTCCCAAGAGGCCGGCAGACATCTGAAGTTTCCTCGGCTCGCTTTTAAATCCGACTTCATGGGTTCCTCTTTTCTTTTTTCCCGGCCACTTTCTCACTCTCCCTCTGTGTTTGCCGTCATTTGATCTCCACAGCAGGCCTCCTTCCCCCCCAGCTAAAAGAGCCGTTTGTCCTGCGGTGCCTCTCCGGCTCTATCTTTTCCCCTCCGAGTCTGTTTGCTGTTGTTTCTCTTCCCTCTTTTTTTCACTCCTCCCTCCCTCTCTCTTTCTCCCTCCCTTATTCCACTGTGTAAACTCTCACTGTCCCCTGCTGACCTTGGATTCAAAGCATGGCATGAGACTTGGCTTGTCTTTCAGCTAAAAAACCTCCTACAGTCCATTCATTCCTCTCTCCGTCCCCTTTTTCTCCTTGCATCTCCAATTACACCCACTCAGTGAGCCCATCCTCTGGGTGTTGTACGAGTTGTAGTCCACCTTGTTTGTGTGTTTGTCAGCTTTTTCGCACACCTACGGAGAAGATATGAGGTGTCGGGTTTAAACTCGTTTAAACCGCCCTGAGGGGGAATTAACGGGCGGCTTTCAGTAAACATCAGAGGCCACGGTGGAGTCGCTTCATGTGCAGGAGCGTTCATAACCGTGAGATTAAGCTCCGCCACCTGTTGGCATTGTCTCACGGAGAGGCAGCACAATGCCCAGAGGTCCTGAGAGAATTCCCCCGGTGTCAGCCTCTGCTTTAACGGTGTCCTCGTATAATTGAGCCCTCTCTCGGCTCGGCACAAAGAGCCAGTGTCTGATGGAGCAGGCCGTCTGGAAAGGGGTGATGAGAGGGGAAGGAGGAGGGAGAGGAGGAGGTACGGGGAGTGAAATTCCAACTTTCATCAAAGTATGGACGGGCCTTCGCAGATATTTGCCTCGTCGTCTCGCTCCTGGATTCCAAGGCTTCTGGGCGGCTCGTAAAAGTGCGATAAGATCGGCGATAAGCAAACATTTACCTCCACGGTGTGAGATTTATCAGGAAGCTCAGCAAAAACCTGAACCAAAACTGAAGCTTGTAAAAATAAAGCTGTAGTTTTTTAAAAGGTTGTATTTGGGGGCATTCAATGCTGAGTGTTTTGGATATATTTCGTGGCTCCTGTCATCCTGTGGCTCAAATTGACCTGTTTTAAAGTCTGAAAATGTGGGAAAAATACGTTTTCACAGTGAAACCTTTCATTTTCAACATTTTGTGGAAATTTCTGAACATTTTTGGTGCAAATAAACAAATGCTAAAAAAAAAATGTTAAAGAAAATTTGGAAAGAATCAACAAAAATCCAGCGAATTTCACTGGATTTTGGTTGATTTTTTTGTGAATGTTCTAAAAGAAAATATTACAACTTTTACTGATATATATCACTTTAGATATTTTTAGGATTTTTTTGGAAGATTTTTTTTGTTTGTTGAAAATATTTAAATTTTTTAAATTTTTATTTCTTGACAATTTTAGGGATTAAAAAAACTTAAGGGAAACTTTTAAGGAATTTCTGGAATTTTCTTCCTGAATATTTTGCACATTTTTAAAAATATTTTGTTGAGTTTTTGGATTTTTTTCAGACAAGGGAACAATATTTTTTGGTGCCAAACAACAATTTATTTAGTGGCTCTGTGGCTTAATCCTCCTGTCGTCCTGCGGGTCAAATTGACCTGTTTAAAGCTTAACAATGTGGAAAAAAATACATTTTCACAGTCAAAATTTCCACATTTTCAACATTTTTGCGAAATATTTGAACATTTTTGGTGCAAAAAAAGAAATGCTACAAAAATGTTTCTTTAAGAACATTTTTTTTTTCTTTTTTAAATTTTTATTTCTTGCCAAATTTGGGGATTTGGAATTTTCAGCAAGTAAATTTTACTTGATAAGAAATCTTGAAATAAGATTTTTAAATCTAGAAATAAGGTCTCAGTTAAGTATCCAAAAAAATTGAAATGTAAGCAACGCTACGTTAATAAATCGATTTTTATCAGGATGCTGAGTAAAAATCTGAACCAAAACTGAAGCATGTTTTTAAGAGGACTTTTTGTGCAATTCAAGCTTTTTATTTGATTTTTTTTGCATACATTTGTGTCTTGGACTGAGTCCAACTAAGGCCGCACTACAAATGAACTCAGCACTGACATTGCGACGTGCCCTTGTGTCGTTATTGAACTATCCAGTGTGAAGGAAGCCGAATAAATTCACACAAGCTTGATAGAAAAAGAAAACTTGCTCGGTTCTCATTTTCCATCACGAATCTACTAGTAAAGTCTGTCTAATAGAAAGTGTGACTCCAAGAACCCTTAAATCAGATTAAAATGACCACATTTTAACTTAATTTAAAAGATATAGCGTTTGTAGACATGTAGGCTCCACATGTGCACAGTCTTTCCTTCACAATTTGAGTTCTATCAAAAATTTGAGTCAAAACCGAAGCATGGGTGCACAAAAATAAAGCTGCTTTGTTTTTAAGGTGAGGGGGAAAGAGTAGGGGTCAGGATTGAAACATTTGCACTCATCTAGTTTGTACTTTTATTACTTTACTATCGGGACGCCCTGATGCTTCTTTGTTTTCAACATTTCTGCATGAATCAGCTGAAACCTGACGCTGGATTCCTCTGTGTTACACACAAACACACACCGCTGCTCACAGTTACCCTCCTGCATGACATTCACTCATGTCGTCCTGCGTTTGAAGCTGAGATTACGGTCCTCTCCTGCCATCTAGTGGTCACACCTGCAGCCGTGCAGTCCCTCTACCTCTGCAGTGCTGTCACTCCGAGTTAGGGTGACATTCACAGAGCCAGTCCACCTCCCCGTCACAAACAAACACCGTGCCAGACGTCTTTTAATAACGGTTATAGGGTGAATCTGTCACAGGGAGGGTTTACGTGCGGTAAAATAAAAAGGTTCCAGGTGTGTAATGAAGTCTCATGAACTGCAGGTGGAAGTCTTTGGGACTCCGACAGTCAAGGTGAGTCCCTGATTGCTGCAGCAGCCATCTGCCGCTGTCTCGACATGACTACACAAAGCACACACCCACAACAAAAGCACCTACAGGTACGCGTGCATGCACAAACACATACAAGACGACATGCACAGATGGATGCATGCACACACACTTCCTGACACAGCAGAGGGACCACAGGCAGCCCTCCAACGACCTTCACGTCGAGCTCCAGAACAGCTCTGCAGCAGCGCTCTGTACGAGCAGAACGACAGACTGAGACGCTCATTCATCCGGAGTCTGACAACAGGAAATCAAAGGTGCGTTAACGCTGAATAAACATCAGAAAGTCTGCCATTTATATCTGCATATGAGTCCAGTTTTACTTTGGGTTTTGTGACCAAACAATGCAAACATACAGCTGAATCTGAAGCCTTCAACTTAATGCATACAACTTAAAAAAAAAAAACCTTAACCCCTGTTGCTTTATTTCAGAGAAGAACGAAGAAAGAAATCAACCACATACATGACACAGATCCTCCAGCTGTCAATTCTCCTTTACTGTTAATGAACAGAAGATGTTTGCTTCAGGCCTGTGAACGTCTCACGGTGCATGATTATTGATGTGACAAAGACAGGTTAAAACGTCTTTTTGATTCCATGTCATGGCTTAGACTGAGCGTACGGGAGAGAGTCCAACTGGAGCTGCAGGATTTATCATTTCAGCATCAAAATTACACAAGAGCTGTGATGTGAAGTGAACAAATTAACTCAAACACATCATGACATGAGAGTTTTTGCTGCTTGATTCAAGAATAAACTCGCAGGGTTCTCGTTTCCCAGGACAAGTCTGTCTAATAAACCGTTATTCTGACTTATTTTAACCCTCGTGTCATCCTGCGGGTCAAAATTTAACCATTTTAAAGTTTGAAAATGTGGAAAAATATATATATTTTCACAGTGAAACTTCTGATGTCCACATTTTCAACATTTTTGGCAAATCATTGAACATTTTTTAGTGGAAAAAAGAAAGGTAAAAATGTTTCTTAAGAACATTCACAAAAAAATCAACCAAAATCCAGCGAAATTTGCTGGATTTTGGTTGATTTTTTGTGAATGTTCTTAAAGAAAATATTACAACTTTTGCTGATATATGTGGAATCAATTTAGATATTTTTACTCATTTTTTGAAAATATTTACAACAATTTTCTTGCCAAATTTGATGGATTTTTTTAAAGTAAAATTTTAAGGGAAATTTTTAAGGAATTATTGGAATTTTCTTCCTGAAGGTTTTGCAAATTTTTCGACATTTGGGGAATTTTTTTGCTGAATTTTTGGATGTTCTTCAGTCAAGGAAACAATATTTTTTGGTGTCTGTAAATGAAGACAAAAGGAGGGTAAAAAAAAAAACAGTCTGTTGGCATGCAGACTCCACACATGCACAGAAAAATGAGCGAAAAACAGAAAAGAAACACTGAAAAGGAGGATTTGATCCATTTTAGCAAGAGAAAGGATGAAGCTAACCAAAAACATGTATTTTGTCAGCAGTCTCTTGCAACTGTTATCACCACAGAAAGCAACACGACTGATCTGACCATTTAAATCTGCAACACAACGCTCTGCATGATAAGTGTAAATCTAGATCTGAACGGCATCCGAAGACAAAACTATTCCTGAAGCCAGGGTCACATCATGCAGGAGGTTAGAGAGATGGTTTAAAAATAATAAAAAAAAGTAGTATGTGACAATGCAAAGCTACAACAACCTTGTAGTCCAGCCGATAACAAACCCCTACGTAAGTTTTACAATCCACTAAATTAATGAGACTAACGATAGAAAAGTTGATGTTTGAAAGCAGCATTTTCCCCAGATGATCATACAAGTCAGAACAAACACATGAAAGGAACTCCAGCTGACATTGTGGTGAAGATGATGAAGGTTGACGCCCTGAACCAGTGGGTCAGACCACAGCGTTGAGGCCACAAGCTGCATCTTGTAGTTGGTAAGTTGTACACAAACTACATTACCTAAGCTGTTCTTTCATATCACAACACATTCTATACCGCAGAGAAACACAATTAAATTTCATGTTTCTTCGCGTTACCAGTGTCTGTTTTCTTAGCGTGTAGCAGCCATTTTGCACATGGACGTGACAACAGCGGATGTTGCGATGTGCACAGATGTGACATCATATCAGGGCTGTAAATTCGAGTAAAATATGTGGGGGGGAATTCACAAATGACCAGAGATGTCCAGGGAATACTAATTGGGCATAAAACATCATTGCTGTGTCAACAGAAGGCAGAAATGCATCAAAAACTTTGCGTTTCATCCTAAAACTGCTGTCGTGAAATCGGGGCCTTGGTAGCTCACCTGGGTAAGGAGAACGTGGGGTTGCTGTACCAGCTGCTGCCCAGCTGTGAACACTCTTGTCCTCTGGGCGGCGTATCGTCCGAACCGCTGCTCAGCCTCTCGCTGGACGGCGCTCTGGTGGCGTCGGAGTCCCCCGTCACCGTGAAGATGGAATCAGACAGACTGGGCCTCTCGTCGTGAGCCAGCGGGGCGAAGCTGAGCTGGACGATCTGCCGGGCGCTCTGACACACCGGGCCGTGGATGGCCGGGGTCAGCGTGGGCAGATCGAAGGTCAGGACGGTCTGAGTGCTGGAGGTCAGCAGCTCCTCGGAGTCCAGGCTGTTGTAGGACGTCCCTTTGGCTCGGTGCGACTCCATGATGCTCTCAAAGTGGCGGCTGAAGGTGTCCTCGGCGGCCAGGCGGGGCCCAGACACCAGGATGGGGGACTTCAGGGCCGGGTGGTGGTTGTCGAAAAACGTCTCCATGGGTCTGGACAGAGAGGGAGGATTTAGTGACACTGCAACAACAACACAGCTGTGGAAAACATCTGGAACACTCAGAGAGCAGTCCTCCTCCAAGGCTGTCCATTCCCCCATATGTCAGAAATGCAGCATTTGTTTATTAGTTATTGATGATCAGAATGTGTCCATTTAAAGCTTGTGTCCGGAGTTACTGTTTGTTTTCAATTTATGTATCATTTTTTAACAAAGCTTAAATGTGTTAGTCTAGTTCGATACTATAATATAAAGTTAGCATAACGCGATATGAAAATTTATTCCTGAGCTCCGCCTTCCTCTCATAGACCCCCATGTTATTCCAAAAAGCGCCGGTTGCTGCCGACCAATCAAGTTCGAGCTTCAGCTTTGTCATGCTGTCAATCAACGGTTACGCGCACAGCAAGCAAGCCCATGCAGAGGTGGGCGAGCTACGCACTACGCAACCGCGCGCACATTTGTTTTGCTTGTGGAGGAGAGAGCATCAGGGCTCAGCAACTTCCAGAAAAGTTACCAGTCCCACGGCTTGTCAGGCCAAGAGACTGCAGGACGTTTTTTGGCTCGGGGTGCTCGCGTCGCTCCCCGACCACGGCCTCCATAGCCCGCCTGACGGCTTCGTTTAGATGCCCGACCTCTGGAGGAAGATGTTGGGGCGTCTGGGACATACTCTTCGTCAGAGGAGTCATGCAATTCTGAACTCTAGATAGAAATAAATAAACAATGTAACACATATACACGCGTAAATGCACTAAGTTTGATAAACAACGTCATCCAGAGGGATACACGAGTGTAATCACATATTGAAACTTTACTCGTTCGTCCTAGCAGATTCATGTTATTTTGGTATTAGGACAAGTTAGACTCAATACAGCATTCTAACGTAATTCCTTTATTATTTACTAAATGTACTAAATGTAGAAGAGTGGAAAACAGCAAAACAGGCGAGATGCTGCAGCACTCCGGGCACTCCTCTCATGTACTGCGCGCGTGCACAAATAAAGGGGAGAAATCAGAGGGAGGGACCAACAGTGTTTTGGGAGACGCTGCGATTCAAACTCCGGACACGAGCTTTAAATGTCTATTTTTTTGTTAATTTAAACTCTTTTTGCTGTTTTTTTTGTCTTATTTTGTCATTTTCACCCTTTTTGTGGTTTTCATTTTAAATTTCTTGTCAATTTCATCTGTTTTTGTTGGGATTTTTGTCTAGTTTTTTGTCATTTTCAATCTCTCTTTCTGTTGTTTTTATGTTTAGTCGATTTAAGGCGTGTGTTATGCATGTGTACATTATGTACCAAATCATGTGACCTAAATTTGTAGCAGACAGCGGGAATTGATGGGATTCGTAATCCGTCACTGTGCCGCTATCTCGCAATGATACAGAAATCTCTAACAAATCCATGGATCCAGACTATAAGCCGCATCACTGTCAAAATCTAATCACTTGGTCCTTGTGTCATTTCTGACCTTCACTGAAAATTTCATCCAAATCCGTTAGTCTGTTTTTGAGTAAAGTTGCTAACAGACAGACAGATTCACGATCGTCACATAACTCTGCCGAGTAAAAAGACACTCCACCTGTGATTTTAGTAAAACTACTCTACTGTAAGTGACTAATTAAAGCAAAAAGGCCTGTTCCTGACCGACTTCAGAAGTAGGCTACGAGTGAGATCCAGTTTCAGATCAAAATGTGGGTCAAAGGAGGAAAACATTGTGGTTTGTGTTTCACCTCTTCAGAAGGTGTCCGAACACCTCCGGTTCCTCCTCGGCTGCGTGCTGCTGCTTCCTGCTGTCTCCTTGCATCCTGACGCTGGCCCAGCTCACCATTTCCTCCTCCTCTTCCTCCTCATCATCCTCATCTTCCTCTTCTTCCTCCTCCCTTCCCTCTCCTCTCTCTCCCACCTCCTCCCGATAAGCCAGCCCCCCCAGAGGGCTGCTGCCGGTCCCGGAGGTTCCCTGGACGCTCCGGTTGCTCCCGAACGCTGAGTCTGCGTCGTCCTGCTCGGCCAGCAGCACCTCGTCGATGTCCGTCTCTCGGTAGCAGCGCAGAGGGACGGCGTCCAGGTCCGTCTCCGAATATTTCAGCGTCCGGCGGATGATGCCGGTTTTGGGGGACGTCCCGACGACGGCCGGGGGAGGAGTCACCAGCTCCACCTCCACGTGCTGCACCTCGTGGTTAGCCGACAGCAGCGGCAGGGAGGACGGGGGAGTCGGGGTGGGAGACTCGCTGGAGTTACCACTAGGAGGCGCTGTGGAGGCTTCCAGGGAATCTGCAGAGGAACCAAATGAAATTTAAACTCAGTAATGTTAAAATGTGGCTGAAAATTCTGATGGTTTTTGCGACTGCACTTTGGAATACATTCAAGGCTTTTGCAAATTTCCCGACTGACTGACCTTCAGTTATTAACCCTCGTGTCGTCCTGCGGGTCAAAATTGAACCGTTTTAAAGTTTGAAAATGTGGGGAAAAAATATATTTTCACAGTGAAATGTCTGATGTCCACATTTTCAACATGTTTTGGAAATTTTTGAACATTTTTTTGAAAAAAATGCAAAAAAAAAAAGTTTCTTCAAGAACAAAAAAATCAACCAAAATCCAGCAAATTTTGCTGGATTTTGGTTGATTTTTTTGTGAATGTTCTTAAAGAAAACATAAGAAGTTTTACTGATATATATGTGCAATCACTTTAGCTATTTTTAGGATTTTTTTTGGAAGATTTTTACTCATTTTTGAGAATATTTAAAATATTTACAAGAATTTTCTTGCCAAATTTGGGGAATTTATTTTTATTTTTTAAAAACACTTTTCAGGGAAACTTAAATTTGGGATTTTTTTACTGAATTTTTGGATTTTTTCAGACAAGGAAACAACATCTTGTGGTGCCCATAAATGAAGAAAACAGGAGGGTTAAATACTTTATGCTAATTTATGAGTCATGTGGTTAATGAATAGCCAGAAGCAACCTCTGATACCACCTGGATGTGTTTAGTTTAGCTGGATTTAAATGATAATGCTGCTGATATTCTTACAAAAACTCAAAAACTCTGGTTCCTACAAAAGATCTAAATATTTATGGACTAAAGCATAGTTTTGTCTTGTGGGTACTCTAGTCTTTAGGAAGCAAGCAGGTGGGAATGTTTTATTTATTGAGGACTATTCTGAGTGGATTAATAGTCGTTTGGTGCTCTAGTGAGTATTTGGGGCAGCAGGACAGTGTATGTGGGACTGAGACTAAATAAACTACAGAGTGTGATGGTGGTAAAACAGCATGTGACCCAGTGCTGCTCTTAGATTTCAGCCCTGGATCACAAAATATAGCTTATCCACACAACTACTCTGCATTATCAATGAAGTCTTGAGCACACTGTATTTAATTTCTTTTACTTCTTTACTGTCATTCCTCAACGAACTAATCATATGTTTAATGAGGTGGAAATATCATCAAGAAAATAGAGAATAAGTTTCAAACATGTTGTTTAAATGGTTGTATTTTAACTCTTTAAGCTTCAGTCAATTCCAGCCGTTTTCAGTACAAAAAATCGCTAATATTCTATTTTTAAATTTAAAAAATGACGAAAAATACAGGGAATATTGGACGCACATCGCGAGGTGCATTTCCTTGAAAACGACCGATTCGTGGATTTTATACCGACTTCAGGACATGTTTTGGACAAAATAGTTTACTGGCTTGTGTCATCTGGATGTAAAAGGTTGGATTATGGCCGTTTTTTGTGGAATCTTTTTTCTGTGTGTAATAATGAACCCGGAAATGTGAGTCGCGCTGTGTGCGTTGAAGCCGTGTATAGAGAACGGATGGATGAATATTTGTTTTTGTCGGACAAATGTGTTTTTCTCACCCGCTGTGGTAATCGCATCTGAAAGTGGTTTATACCGGCGGATTCATGAGAATCTAAGCTTTCCATCGGCGTATAGTGTTTGTATAATCGCGTTTGCAGCCGTCGGACATTCTTGAAATTCCTATGCAAATTAGTAGGTGTACCTACGACGCACTGAAGCGTAAAGGGTTAACCTAAAATGTGATATTTTCCTAAAACCTCATCAGGAAATTTTGATGCAATGAGTGGAAATGAAATTTAAGTCCTAAAATGACGGCGAAAGTCCTGTTGCTCTATTGTAATGGCCTAAAAACACAAACTAACCCTGTAATTATTTAGCCCAGTGGTTTCAAAATTGAGTAAGAAAAGCCAGAATTTAATCAAGCCATATTTCTTTCAAAACATATTTTTAAAAAAAATCCTGTGAATCTGCAGCTCCTAACCCACTAAACGTGCACTCAGGACTATAGTCTATGAATTAAGATCATCTGTGACTGATGGGTCCAGCTACTAGCCTATATTAAATTACTATGAAATAACATTATTACTGTTAGGGCGCTGTGTCCTCTTGTGTTCTCTTCTTCCTTTATTTTGGAGGACGAAGAGCTGAAACGTTTGAGAACTCCTGGTTTAGACGAATATATCTTAGATATTTGTAAAACTCTTTAGCGTTACTGCTGAACTACATGTTCATGTTGTTTAGATTAAAAAATATGTGTTTCCTTGTGTTTAACAAATAACCACACTGTTGCTGCAAAAGATCAAGGGATTGTATTTTGCTGTACAAATAAAGAATTAAAAAGAAAAAAGAAGCATTTTCTTATATTTAGCTTTTTGCATAGCAGTCCTAAAGAACTGAGTTTGCCGATTCTTATTAGATACATGCAACACTTGTTAGTAGGATTATTTTGTTGGTAGCGGTGTTTTCGATGTTTATGTTTAACATTTTTAACATTAAGTTTGTGTTTTTGTATTGAGTGAATAAAACTTTGCAAAGAAATATGTCCATAAATTCAATAACATATTAACCCTCCTGTTGTCTTCCTTTATTGGCACCACAAAATACTGTGTCCTTGTTTGAAAAAATACAAAAATTCTGCAAAAAAATTATTCCCCAAATTTCTGAAAATTTGCAAAACCTTCAGAAAATTCCAATAATTCCTAAAAAGTTTCCTTTAAAGGTTTGATTTTTAAAAACTTCCCCAAATTTGGCAGGAAAATTCTTGTAAATATTTTCAAAAAAAGTTTAAAAATGTTCCAAAAATCCTAAAAAAACATCTAAATTGATTACATATATACAAGTAAAACTTCTTATGTTTTCTTTAAGAACATTCACAAAAAAATTCTACCAAAATCCAGCAAATTTTTTTGCGAATGTTCTTAAAAAAACATTTTTTTCATATTTTTCCACCAAAAACGTTCAAAAATTTCCCAAAAATGTTGAAAATGTGGACATCAGAAGCTTCACTGTGAATTCTTTTTTTTTTACATTTTCAAACTTTAAAAGGGGTCAATTTGACCCGCAGGACAACAGGAGGGTTAACTCTGAATACGCTACCATAAATGACATTCGGCGACACTGACGAGCAGCGCTGCTACTTGACAGACTTTTCATCTGTGTGTGAAATAATCTTGAAAGAACAGAAAAGGAATAACATGAGAGACAATGTGCAGAAACCAGATGCAGCGTAGATGGACGTTGCTCTCACTTTTCTCCCCCCTGCCGGCTGCCTCCTCAGCAGGAGTCCCGAATAAAAACTCCCACTTTGCTCGTGCGATCCTCTGACAGTGAAGCGAAGGAACCGGAGCTGCACATCCGCTGTCCGTCTGCAAGACACGTGCAGAGACAAAGGAGATAATGACTCTGCAGTGCAGCAGGAAAGGAATAATCTGACATTTTAGGGAAATAATCACCTTGTTGCAGGGAGTTAGAGGAGAGAAGCTATATGAATGTGCTGCAATTAGCTTATGTTAGTTAAAGACTGGAGGCAAGTCTCTTAAAGTAAAAATACATCTACCAACATGTATGAATCTCACTAGCTGAAATAGACTTGCATCTCTTTGATTGAACTAATGCATTAACACAAATCAAGGCACATGCCAAGCTAGCCATTTAGCCCTGCTTCCAGCCTTTCTGTTAAGCTTAGCTAACACCTCCAGGTTGTATCTCAGCACTAAGTGCACAGAAAATCTTGTGTGTCAAAGATCATTTAAAGCCAGCCAAAAATTCAAAACCAGCCAGCACCAACCTGTATTCCTGAGGTGGCGGCTCCGGTCTCGTTGCTCTGGTGACTGGACTGACTGGATTCTGGGGAAACACAGTCCCTGTCCCCCAAACTTCCTGTCACCCCACTGGAGCTCCGCGAGGACGAACCTCCCATCGCTCCATTCTGCTCCACCTCTGCAGGTTCTTCCACCCTCTGTGGAGCACCGTATCCCTCCACCTCATTGCCCTGTCCTTCCTCATCGCAGCCCTCATCCTCCTCTGCAGAGTCGAGCACCACAGGACCCAGAAGAAGGATCTCCCTCCTCCTCTGCTCAGCCCTTTTCTGCTGAGCCGTCGGGCTGAGCGGCCGGCGGCGCTGCCTGGGTTGATGATCAGGAGTTTGGTCACTGTTGGACTCAGGCTGAGGGTTTCGTCCCGGGTTGTTCTCCGTGAGGTCCCCCCACTGCTGTCTGGAAGTCCAGCTGACCGGTGCCTCCTCAACACTCTGATTAATGAAGAGCCTGCGAGCAAGCTCAGTGCAGTCCCCTTTCTCAAAGCAGCTCAGGTCTCCTCTTCGGTCCAGAGTCGGGGACCAGGAGTCTCCGGTGTACTGTGGTGGCTGTCGGCGGTGCAGGGTCGGGGTATCCGGAGCTCGGAGCTCAGTCTGGAAAAGCCTGGGGTCCCTGATGGGAGAACTGAACTCAGTGGGAGGATGAGAAGGACGAAGGACACGTGAGGGAAGAGCAGGAGAACTCTGAGCTGCTGATAAGACGGAGCTCTGATGCTGGGTTTTCTGAATGCAGTCCTCCTGCTGTGTGTCATTGTTGATATGGGAGTTCGTCTCATGTGACTGCAAGACAGAGTTTTCAGGCTGGTGAGAGTCTGTGTTTTCAGTTGCTGGCGTGGGTTGGTCGTTTAAAGGGATGTTCATCTTAAGCATTTGCTTAAACTGTTGTGCATTTGGAGCTGATTCTCCAGAGTTTGAGCTGCTTGCGAGCTCGCCTAAAGCGTTGTGCAGTGAGGACCTCCTGGCCTCGGTGAAAATCGACGATACTTTGGTTGCCTCCTCCGCCAGCCTGCGGGCGACTTCAGGGCTGTGAGCTGGAGACGAAGATTTGCTGTCGCTTAACTGGTTCAAACCCTCGACTCCGTTATTGCCAAGTTGTAGGATCGCTCCCTGTGGTGAAGCGCTCCTGTTGCAGGTTCTGTGTCTTTTGGAGGCTGGACTTCCTGCAATAGTTCTGTCCTGTCCCGACCAGTGAAGGGGGCTTTGGGGTTCTGCACAGGACCCAGGTCTGGAATGAGGCCTGGATTGGAAAGACAGTTGGTCAGACGCTGGGCTCCGAGGCAGCCCACAAATAGCCTGGCTCCTGTCTGCGAGGTGGTCTTTGGGGTTTACGCTGATGTTCTGCCGCTGAACAGGAGACCCGGCCCACGACTGACAGCGTGGCTGTTGGTTGTAGCGTGAGGATGAGGTGTGCTCGAGGGCATGGGCCAGTTTAATCCTCAGTAATGGGGAGCCAAACTCCTCCACAGCCCTCTGGGTAGCTGCCCTGCCGATGGGGTCCAGGTGAGGCTGGCGAAGGCCGGGGGAGAACGTCTGCTGGTGACTTCCCGGAGATTGGAACGTCAGCTTGGGACTGGAGCTGCACGATGAATCAGGACTCCCAAACCAAACTGGGTCGCTGAAGCGTTTTCTGACGTGGGAAGGGGTCGATCGTTCCTCTCTGGTTCGTCTCTCGCACACGGAGTTTCGTGGACTGTCCAAAGTCTTTACATTCGACTTTTCAACGTAACTGAAGGTGACCACAGATCGCTTCCCATCGCTCTGGCCGATGGGAGGAATGTGAGGAACCTTCCCCAAATTTGGTGAAGAGTGGACGGGCGAACTCCAACGCTTGGCAACTGTCGGTGAGCTGCCAGCTTGCTGGAGCTGGAAGCTAACAGAGTTTTTAGACGGAGACTGGCTGTGTGTGCAGTCCTGAACCAGGCGGTGAGCCGTGGAGGCCTTGCTGACCGTCTGGCAGGTCGTCTGGTTTGCTAGCTGAGAGAGGAGCTCCGCAGGACTGTCCTGAACCGAATGCCCCTGAGCAATCCCTCCTTCACTCTCCCCAAACGGCCCTTTTCCTGCATTCTGATCTGGGGCAGACCTCACTTCCACATACAGATGAAGGACTTTTCCAGACTGGGACATGACCTCCCTCGCTAATGAGGACAGAGAAGCAGAAGTGGAGCAGAGAAGGAGTTGGGCAGGGTGAAAGAGAGGTTCTTCTTTGTCCTTTCTTTTTTTTGCCCTTTTTTTGTGAGTCGGTTTTGGTTTCTGCTGGTGGTAGGTGTCAGTTTATTTTAGACGGTCTTTCTTCTGCCTCCCAGAGCGTCTGTGTGCAGAGCAGAGACACAGCGGATGATCGGCCAGAGGACAAACATGCCCACGGGACACCTCCAGCAGCTCCCTATTCCTCATACCTGTGAATGAAACAAAGCAGGGACTGTTAGCTTATTCATATCCTCGGATGACGCTTGACACACAGACGATATTCTAGTATTTGTGACGTTCACACCACAAAGATACAAAAGCTTCGGTTTGCTTTGTTAGAACGGCTCATTGGAAACCTGCTCATACCTTTCTGATTCCTGATTGGGTGGCTGTGTTTCATCATTTCTGCATCCAACATCCAAAAATCACACATACTTTAAGCGACGACTGATAAACTGTCATTCTTGGCACAACTACTTTCATGTAGCACCATGAATGTCTTCCAGGAAAGACTGTCTGAAATTGTGTGCTGATAGAAGCATATTTAAGAGATACCCAGCCTCCCCTTTCTTTATAGATGCCAACTTTTCTCTCCCTCATTTTGCCTTTAAACACAGAGTCTTGGGTAGCCAGACTATTTTTAACACTGACACAAGGATGTGCAGAATGGTCTGACTGCACCTCAGCATCACTCTGTTATAACAGAAAAACAGGCACTGGCTTGTTCATATTTCGAAAGGGCACTCATTGACATACTTTGAACTTCAAAATTTCAACCCTAGAGTGTTATTGGAGGACTTAAGATATTTTACTTTTGTGACATTTTTCAGAATTTTTAATTTTCATGTTGAAATTCAATGTTACCAGATATGGTTCCTTGCCCGTTAGTGGTTTAAAAAAAAAAAAAAACAGGAAATGTGTGTCATCACTAGGGCTGGCCCGAATAGTGCTTTCTGGCCTTCGAATATTTGGGCCCTATTCAAGACGAATATCCGAGTATTCGTTCCGCCCCGTAACATCCAAAGGGGGGTGGGGGGCAGCGGCGGCGGGGCTTGTGGCAGAGATGGACCGAATATTCGGATACCAAAATTAATATCCGGATACCACCGTAGCGAACAAATATTCAGATATTCAGGATATTCGAGTCCAGCCCTAGTCATCCCTTAGCACAACTACTCAACCATAAAATATGTGAGTTTCGTCCACGAACGATGGTTAGTTTTGACGTTTCAACCGAAAATATGGAAGAGGACCGAGGCGCAAAACTGGGCAAAATGACAAAACAGCATCATAAATGTCCCTGAATTGCTTATTTTGTCTGACAAACAGGACCGCAACTGATTATCATTATAAATTTAGAATAATCTACTGATTGTATTCGTAATAAATCGATCATTTTAGCGTACAAAATGACAGAAAATAGTAAAACTATAAATCAGTGATGTTCCTACATGGCATGTTTTGTTGACAAACCAAAGATATTCAGTTTACTGTCATAGTGGAGGAAAGAAAACAGAAAATATTCACATCTTAAAGGCTGGAATCAAAGAATTTAGACTTTTTTATTCTTAAAAAAGTTTCTCAAACCAATTCATCGACTTTTAAACCAAGCAATTAATTGAGGCAGCCCTAATTTCTACATGAACACCTTCAATCAGACAGATGTTAATATTGTTTGAGGTTTTTAGCTGCATATAAATGCAAATCTGATGCAGTAGAAATGTTCATTATCTCCAACCGCGCTGTAACTTTTTAACTTCGAAAACTGGAGCTACTTTTTCTTCTTGCAGCCCGTTTCTTGTCACACTGATTTTATCCTCACACCGACATTTTTATCTCAGTCAAGCACAAAGTTTTCTATTTTTTGCAATCATTTTTTCACACTCATGTTCCTGTTTGTACCGAAAATGTGCGTTAAAACCATGCGTGTGGAACTGCAGATAATGACTGACAAAGACATGATTTGCTTTCTCAAATCTCCAGGGAGACGTCAGCACTATGCTCTGTCACACTGCTGCCTTTAGGATTTGAATTTCGCCTCGAAGATCATTTTCTGAGGAATATCTGAGGTGTGTAGCTGAAAACATGGTGTCTGAGGGAACGTGAGCTCATCCTGACAGGAGGGTAAACAGGAAATTATCCGACGCTTCCTGTCCTGCTCTCTCACTCAGCATTGATAAGACCTGGTGATGGAGTTTATCTGAGACTGAATGAGACAAGTCGACAATCAGGATTCACTCAGGAATCCAGGATATGCACAGGTTCAAATGAGTCGTAGAAGATCTGCACTGAAAACAGAACATAAATGAATTTCTAGTTCACCCAAATTTAGAAGACTAATAATTTCAATGCCCCTTTTTTAAGTAGATAAATCGTTTTATTCAGGGGTGTCAAACATGTGGCTCGTAGGCCAAAAGCGGCCTGCCAAAGGGTCCGTAGACGACTTGTAAAATTATAAATTTAAAATAATTTCTAGACCCTGACAAGGTGTTTTGATCATCAGGTAAAATATCAAATTGTTCATTGTTCTTTTGTCGTTTTGTGCCTTGTTTTTGTTATTTTGTGTTTCATTTTTGTCATATTTTATCTTGATTTAGTTGTTTTTTGTCTCATTTTTGTCGTTTTGTGTTTCCTTTTTTCGTTCTTTTTTGTCTCGCTTGTGTCATTTGTCCATTTTCTTGGCACTTCCTGTCTTGTTTTTGTTGTTTTTTGCCTTTTTTGTGACTTTTGTTGTCTGGATCATAAAGTAAATTACTATATTGTTCAGTTCCAGATAGCTGTGACTAAATGTTGTGTTCCTTTGTCGACACTCTGTGATCTGGAAGTTGTAATGTGGAAATGACAAACTGAGGCTTAATATTGTTGAAATTTCACTACTTTTTTTTGAGAAATTTCATCTTGTTTATAATGTTTTGTAAAAAAGATAGTTCATTAAATGTGACCATTTTCAGAACATACTTTGTTGCACTAAAGAGACGGAAAAATGTGGTTATTTCTCGGTTATTATGTTCTGATTTTAGCCCATGTCAGATCAAACTGGGCCTCAGAACTAAAATGAGTTTGACACTCCTGATTTAATTCCTCTCAAATGAATAATATGTATTGCTGCAACTTAATTTTAAGAAAAGCCAACATGAAGATTTTAATTTTCCAACTTAAATATTTGCTTTACCTAAATGTAAAATGTAAAACACGATTTTGAGATGACTTGCAACTAAAAAGTTTGATGAAATGTGGACATCAAGGAGGGGGATGTGCAATGCTAAAGGAGCAGCACACATAATTGTTTGCACTTCTACTGAAATTAAAACACCGGCTGAAAGGGAGAAAATAAAATTTAAGGTAAGACACCAAAGCAGATTCAGTATGTGACCATAAGTGTAGCTCAAATACACTTTTTACAGAGCAATTAGCTACATTTCATCAGATTTTTTTTCAGGAATCGCTGTGATGTTGATGCAAACGGATTAATAAATGCAAAAAACATTAAACATTTAGTACCTCATCTCTCCAACTCCAACATAATTCATGCACCCAACAACAAACTCTTATCACAAAAATGTCTTTATTATTCCACGTTTCAATCCATCGCGGATAATAAACCCAGTCGAGCTGAATTCCCTCCAATTCTCGTCGCTCTGTTTCATGCAGAACGACTTTCCACGCCAATAACGCCGCAGACAACAGAACTATTGTGAAAAAAAGTCACTCAAACGGCGATGGTGATCTGCAGCCGGCTGCCAGCAGCGACAGATTGTGGCGGCCTTATGGTAGCAGTGGGAGACAACGTGCACGTCGAAAATCCAAGTTGACAGAACAAAGAGAACTTGCGAGCAAGTTGGCACGAAGGCGAGCCAACTTTCCCCCATCTTTAACCCCAACCGATGCTCCAGCTCCACTTCAGAGACGTCACATTTAATCTCACCTCCAGCCCAACTAGCTCTCCGTTAACGAATCCGGCTCCTGCAGCATTTGGTTTGGCTGTTTCGCTGCAGGGCCGGCCCTCTAATGAAGCTTTTACTATTCATTGTGGACAACAGCATTAACCTTCATTTGAAATGCAATAAAGCGTTTCTCTGTTTCTTTTACTGCCTCTCCATTTGTCACACTGTGTTTCACACCTCGGAGCTACTGTTCCCACGGCTACCATCAACAATAAAGGCCTTTGTCCAGTTGTTGGTGCCTCCAAGGGCTCCTATTGTTTAAAAAGGTGTGATGAAGAAGACGAGGCTCCTCAGCTGGTGGAGGGATGAAGCAATAATCATCACCACCAAGAGAGAAAGTGTAAGTTTACACTGAAACAGATGAATTTAGCTCGATTTTAGTTTGGAGATCAACTAACTGGTTAGACTTTTGCAAGGAAAAAAACAGTCAAAATTCTCAGATTCTAGCCTCTAAAATCTAAGTATTGTCTCGTTTCATCTCTCCTCTATGACAGTAAATTGAATATCTTTGGACTGTGGACAAAACAAGACATTTTAGGACATTAACATTAACATTTTATTAAAAATGTTAAATGTAGTAAAATATCTGTAGCATTTCCCCCAGGATTAGTAACACCCATGGGTGCTTAGAAAATTGTCGGACATCTAGTTTCCAGGTTTTTTAAAATTTATGTCAAACAAATAAACAAAGAAAATCCACTTTAATTTTTATTTTTCCATGATTTATGAGATTACAGGTTTGTTAAACTGCACAGAAAACCTGCTTGAACTCTCTCTATTTCTGTCCATGCTTGCTCTGCTTCCATAGGGGTGCAGGACTTTACATTATAGTTATAAATGGGTCCACGGTGAGTAAAAATGTGACAGGAGCTAAAAGAAATTGCTTCTTCACTTCATCACAGCAGACAGAGTTGCTGGAGGATCTGATCTACAGAGAGGAAGTCTGCAGGGAAGACGACGGCCGGTATCGATCCTGCTCGGAGCTGATGAGCCTGAACTTCGTTTGTGCCCCTCTGATCCATTAACTCATCATCTGACTGACACAGATGTTGATGGTAGCGAAGCCAGATGAAGTCGGTGGAGCACGAGATGGACGGCGATGGAGAGAAAGCGTAGAGGATGAAGGAGGGATGTCAGGATGGAGAGAGGAGAGCTGGCAGTCGGCCAGAGGGATGGGAGTGTAGAGTTACAGTTGAAAGCAGCAATGCAACTGCACATCTGACACAACCCTCTTCTTCTACACAATAACAAGAGACTGGAGTCCTCCCTAGACCTGGTGGTATCTTGTCTTGCAAGTCATTCTGGTTCTCTAATTGTAGCAAAGACGACAAAGCTTCTAAGGATTTGCAGCAACAGATTTGACAGCCTATGATCATTTACAACCTTTACCTCCATGTTTGAATGCACACAAGAGCACAAAATACAAAGCAGTACACAGGAGGTCCACGGTTTGCGACGTCATCGTTTCATCGTTACGTTACGAGTGGAGCAGATGAATACATAGAAGACAGCTTTGTTTCCATTCTCTGGTTGTACTCCACCTTGGATTGTGCTTCATCCACTAACTTTTTGTCCTTCATTATGGCTCCCAAATGTAAGTCAGACTCTTCTGATGCTTCGAAGAAAAGCAAAGCCGTCTCCATGGAAGTGAAATTAGACAGAATAAAATGACGGGAACAGGAAGAAACACCGACCAACATGGGTGAAGTTGTAAAAACAGGTCAACACACTGTAGCGACCCTCTGTGATGAATGAGTGAGACTTTATCTGGTTCTCTGCTGGTTTATTAAAATTGTGTTTTTATGATTAAAATATGTGTTTTGTCTGTCTACAAGAAAAGGGAAGTTAAAAAATACTACTGTCCCTCTGTGATTATAAAACTACTTTCATACCAATGAGCCTTGTGTGCAGTAAAACCTTTTTACATGACAACCTAACATTTGGATTGTGGAAAAGAAATGTGCAACATTTTAAAGGTTTTATCATTCATACTTTGGGAGAATCACTGTAAATGTGCCCAAAACAGCGGCTGCAGAAATGGGTTAAAATCAGAACCAAATTTGAGGCTGAATTTTAGCAGAAATGTGCCTAAAGTGATGCTTTAAACAGTAATAACATCACCGCTTGTTGATGTGAAACAGGGAGCACAGTGTCTTGTATTTGAATGTTTAACTGGTAACCCTTACAAGTCAACATTTAACATCCTTTCTTCTTGTTGAAGCTTTTATTGCAGCAAGGTTTAACACATACCAAATTAAACAGCACAACTTCACCTTTCTAGTAAACCTTGTTGCTTATCTGTGCAACAAAGTGCCAGTGAGAAAAACTCTTTTGAATATTTCTATCATAGTGCCAACAGTGCATCTCCACAGCTATTGCTCTGGTTTGAATTATTCATAAACTCTCACTGCAAAGACATGTTAATATCCAGATCTGTTCATATCTATGCAAAGCAATCACTGCACAGATATTTACATATCGACTTTGCATATCTGGTTTGCCACCTCTGCAAGTAGGCGACTGTATGCCAACACTTCAGTGATTTAGATAAAGATATTTCCGTTAGGAAAGCGTGAAGCACATTTTTATTTTCCACCATCACGGCTCTGATATCGCCAGATTCCAGACAAACTCACCGACACAACTATGAATAGGAATCTCTACTGCCAGCGTTTTGTAATGAGATGCAGGCAAAAACATCATATTTTCACAGTGAAATGATAATAAAGTTTTATAGTATCAGTATTATAGTATCAAATGATGGAAAACCTGAAAAAAAAACAGGATATAGCATGTTTAGCTAGCCTTTATAATGACCAAGATAAGTGCAATTACCTTAAGAACAGCCCAGGCCTCACTGAGTTAAAGCTAAAAGCTGGTAAAAGATGATCCTACACGTATGACACTACAAGAATCATGTTAATTCCCCATTTTTAAGGTGGTGCTAGTACCGTCCTTCTTCGCAGATCTGAACAATAATCTTAAACCCTGGATGCTGCAGTGTTGGTGCCCTTGAGCTCCCAGTCTTCTGACAGTCGTCCAACTTGGCAGCAGTTCTGGTGGGACGCCGCCGTTGTGCCAGCAGTTACAATAGAAAAAGACCATTACCACTCGCCACCTGCCACACTGGGCCTGATTTACAGCGGACCACTTCAATCACACGAATTAGTCAAACTTGAACACGAATCAACGAGGAAACTCCCCTTCCAGCAGCCTGCTGCAGTATTTGTCTACTGTACTAGTAAAAGTTGCTAATGTGCAACTTCAGTTGAATTTATCTGACAAATGTAGATTAAGATTTTACAAACAAAACCATCTTGTGATTGAGTTATAGATTAAAAGACGAGAAAGTGGTTAAAACAATCTCATATTGAACCTGCAGCAAATCAGCAATTAATTTCTTTCGGACAAATATCTGAGTCACTTTATGTAATTTGTATAAAAGCCCTAAATAAATTTGTATAGAGGAAAAAAAAATAAAAGCTTGCATTTATGAACACATTAACCCTTTACGCTTCAGTGCGTAGTAGGTGTACCGCCGGCGGTACACCTACTAATTTGCATAGGAATTTCAAGAATGTCCGACGGCTGCAAACACGATTATACAAACACTATACGCTGATGGAAAGCTTAGATTCTCATGAATCCGCCAGTATAAACCACTTTCAGATGTGATTACCACAGCGGGTGAGAAAAACACATTTGTCCGACAAAAACGAATATTCATCCACGCGTTCTCTATACACGGCTTCAACGCACACAGCGAGACTCACATTTCCGGGTTTATTATTACACACAGAAAAAAGATTCCACAAAAAACGGCCATAATCCAACCTTTTACATCCAGACGACACAAGCCAGTAAACTATTTTGTCCAAAACATGTCCTGAAGTCGGTATAAAATCCACAAATCGGTCGTTTTCAAGAAAATGCACCTCGCGATGTGCGTCCAATATTCCCTGTATTTTTCGTCATTTTTTTAATTTAAAAATAGAATATTAGCGATTTTTTGTACTGAAAACGGCTGGAATTGACTGAAGCTTAAAGGGTTAAGTATCTAATATATAGATATAGCTATGAAATACTTGTCTATACTAATTTGAGGTAGCGATCACAACAGTACGAAAATTTCGAACATTTAACTTTACACTTTAAACCTACAGTAAACCCAAACTTTTTTTACGTCCACAGTCATACAAGTGTCGCAAATTTTAATAATTTTCTTCATTATAGCAACAATATCAATCAGTAAGTGACTCATTTCAAATAGAAATTCAGCACATTTTAATTTGTTATGTGCTGATATTTCTGTCTTAAGCCATAGAAACATGATACGAATGCAAAAGCAGCTGTTACATACACTACTGCGATATAGGAATGCTAACCTAGCTTCATTTAGCACATGTGCGTTGACCAGAGGGCATTAAGCACCGCAGTGGGCTTTGTCATGGTGCCCCTTGAGTAGCTAAACCCCCACAATGCTATCTGCTTACCGACATGAAACTGGCCTCATCCTCTGGTCGCCACAGTATCAAACAGTAAGAGACTCCGCCTGGTGGTGCAACCAGGTACTACAGCTAATCTACAATACTTGACGTGTGCGTTACCAAGAAAATCGGTATCCAGTGAAACTCAGTAGCAGCAGATACTAAACACTACATGGAAGATAAGCTAATTCCAGCTTCAATAAACTCATGAACGCTTTCCAAAAGTCATTAAGCATCACAGAAGTCTTTGTCAAGGTGCTCCTTTACTGGATAAATCTTCACAATGCTCTCTGCTTGCCACTCTGGTCACAACATTACTAAACAGTAAGTATCTTCATATTTTGCTGTGTGGATTAGCTGTAATATCTGGCGCTAAGTTACATCACTTCAAGTGTGTACTATCAAGGAAATTACTATCAGATTGAAACTCTGTCTCAGCAGATACTAAACACTACATGACTCGGACTAAACTATTCCACCTAATTCCAGCTTCAATAAACTCCTGCATGCTCTCCAAAAGTCATTTAGCGTTACAGAAGGCTTTGTCATGGTGCCCCTTTACTAGCTAAACCTCCACAGTGCTGCCAACACGGATCTGCTTGCCTCATCTGGTTGCTACAGTATTAAACAGTATTCAGCTAATCTACAATAATTAGTGTGCTTATCTAGGAAAATGCTATTAAATTAGATCCTCATATATAAAAAATATGTTTTTGTTTTTAATTTTCTTGACACTTCCATAGAAATAGGACTACTGATGTCAGCAGAATAAAATATCTCCTGGGGTCTTCCAGTGGATCTTAAACTTGGCAAACTTGTCCGTGTTCTCACATTTTAAAAGCAGCGACAGACCTGACGGGACAGCAGTAGCTGGATGAAATGTAAAACCCAGAGAAGCACCTCTCGCCATACCTCCATAACTAAAACGCCGCAGCTGCTTGGTATTGATGACTCATCCTGTTGTCGTCCCTCTGGGTTACAATGCTAACAGACGGACGCACACATGCACTCGAGCACACACACACATATATGTGGATGAACTCCGCCGGGTCCTCGCGCTCGGCTTTTATGAGTCAAATCACACAGGTAATTAAGCCTCAGTCAGCGTGTGCAGCTCTAACATTAGCTCCCTGGATGTGATGGGGAGCTGGAGGGGGGGCGAACGCTAATATTAGCTCTCAGCTTGCTTGTTGCTGGCGCCGAACGCTAGCAGCTATGATTTCAGCAACATGACAGGTTGTTCGGTTTAAGCAGTCGCACATTAAGGCCCCAGGAGATTAAGGAAGGCTTGTGTAGAGTTAATGGGGAGATGAGGGATATTCACAGAGCGACATCCAGCTCCTGATCATCCTCACTCACGGATCGAAGCCACTATTATTAACAATAATAATACATTTTATTTGTAAGCACTTCTCTCAACACCCAAGGTCGCTTTACAAAAGAATAGGTAACAACGATACATACAAGAAAGACGCAATTACAGTTAAGAAATAATCTTTAAAAGGTGAGTTTTGAGGTTTGATTTGAAGAGAGGCAGAGAATTAACTTTTACAGAGATCCGGTTGATCCAGAGTTTGAGTTTGAGATGAAATGAGGGGGTTTTGGAGACGATGTGAACGTCTGAGTTCTGGACCAGTTGAAGTTTCTGCAGGGTGTTATGATTGCAGTCGCGGGTCGTGTTTTCTGTGCTGTTTTTGGTCAGTGAAATAGAGCTGCGCTGCACCACCAACTGGATTGGACGACAGGATGTTGGGTTGGTGCAGGATTGGTCAAGATACCACGAAAACCGGTACTAAAGGTGGAAGGATGACGTCGTCTCTGGGTCGGACTGTCAGAGGGCATGACATTCATACTACCCTGCTTCCAACCAGCACAACTTATTCGATGTTAGCAGTCTGTGATTGAGGATAAAGTACAGTAGGAGTGACTGTGTATTTGCATTGTGTCGCTAGAGGTGAAATTTTTGGACCGGCGCAAATCGGATGAAAGCAAAAGCATTTGCCAAGAATGTTTTCATTAATCAAGAACGAAAGTTTCAATGAATCAGTCTCAATGTTGGCTTTTACTTGTATGCATCAATGTGTCTTATACGTTTCCTTGTTCCTCACCTTCCTCTACTTCTTCTGTCCAGTTAAAAGGGAATTTTTCTTGCCACTGTCACCTTAGTGCTGCTCTGTGGGTTCAGGCATACGGGTTCTGTAAAGCGTCTTAAGACAATTTGAATTGTAACTGGCTCTGTATATATAAAACTCAATTGAATTGAATTGAATTGATAGGGAGGCAAGGCTGTGTTTTCTGTTACCAGTTTTTGTTTCATTAAGTGAGTCTTGTTTAATAGATTAGTGGGGTTTTGTTTGTTATTTTTGATTCAATCAGAATTTAAGTTAAACATTACCACTGCTTTGTGTTGTTTAGCATTTAATATTTATTGTTAATAAATTATTCATTTCTTTGAGAAAACGCATTTTACGGCTGCTTGGGACCAGTGGGAGGATGGCACTTCCTGTTAGGTTCAAACATCCCTAGGTGGGGCGTAACGAGGGATTTGTGAGGGAGGCAAAAGAGGAGAGAGTTACAATAATCGATGCAGGATGTGACAAGACTGTGGACGAGGATAGATGTAATATGGGGGGTGATGTTATTGATGAGGGATTGGAAGGAATCGAGGATGACACCCGGAGTCTTAACCTGGCTGGAGGAGAAACTGAGTGAAGGAACAACTATCCATTCTGGATATTGTGGAAAGGATTGATTTCACTACACAGTTTCCAAGAAAACACCCGAAGCACACCAAACTTCCACCTCGTCGAATCCTAATCAACAAAGAGGTGGCTAAAGAGTACGAAGTGGATTTACAAAAGGCGAGCGTTGGAGCTTCGATACAAGGCTGCCTCGCTCGCTTCCCTTCAGAGACACATCCAGACAAAAGCCCAGGTCCGGTGACTCATGCAGAGGCAGCACAGAAAGATGCTCAGAGCCTCATTGGTGGAGAAGAGAAGGCAGAGACATTCAATTAGCGCCATGCCGGCCGTGACCTTGCTGCTGCACAACTCCTCCACTCACTACCTCGACTCACTGAATGGAGAATCTCACATAAAGTCTTCACTGTCGATGCAGAGTTTAATCTCAGTTTTGTTTCCTCTGTGTTTTAAAGTAAACGAGCCTCTCCGTGACTCTGCAGAGCCATCCAAGCACAAACAAGACCCAGATTTGGGTCACGCTGAAATGACTTGTCCAGACACACTGGAGGGGGAAACAACGCCGCCTGCAAAATGCAAAACTCTTCTGGAGAACTGTTTCAGTTTTGGATGCAGAATCTTTGGCGCATTTCTTCAGCTCCACAGCTGGCCAATAGCTGTGAGGAATGATGATGAATTTGGGATTGTTGGTGTGGAAAGTTACAAAAAAAACAGCTGGACATGGGCCTTAGATCTATTAGGATGCATGGATAATGTATTTAAAATACTTTAGTCAAGGCATATTTAAATGAACGGCCACTGTGCTAAAGTGATTATCACAAATTAACCCAACAAGAATGAATACTGGAGATGTAAATGGTGCATATTTACTCAATATTAGGGATTAAAAGCCTACCAAAACTATACAAAATACTGCTTTTCCTAGCTATAATGCACAGTACGGCTCAGACTCTACACTGTCTCGGCTAATGTAATAATTTACCTGAGACCATACACGATTATATGTTAATTTAAACCTACATTTTTGAAGTTTTTTTAATGAGCATGATTTATTTTATTTCTTTATTTTTATTCAATGTGGATTGTTTGTTTTGTTTTATTTTGTAATATATTATGCATTTTGTTATTGTGTTTAATTTCAATGAATGTGAGAGATCAAAACGTTTTCCGGATGTTTGTGTTTATGTTTGTACACAAACCTGAAAAAAATTAGTTTTTAACAGTTTTCAACAATAGATTTTCCATATTTTGTTAATTAGACTAATCAGTTGCATAAATATCTCAGAAAAAGCATTGAATTACAGCTTTAAGAATGTGAACATCAACATTTTTATTTTTACAAGCAGTAATTTGTTCTTTAACAACATTTGATCATTGTTTGGTCCAATTACATTTGCATTATTAACATAATATAATTCAATATAATTTAAATCATCTCCATTTTATGGATATTTACAGTTATTTGAAGAAAAAAATGTAATAAGAATTTGAAAATTGTAAGTAATTTCTTTAACTGTTATCTTACAGATTTTTGCCGAATTACAAATAATATAATATGATTTTTTCTTAAATGTCAATTTACAAAATAAAAACGGCCAAAACTGTTAACAATTTCCACATCAAAATTCTGTATTTTCACAGCAGAGAAAGAATGACAGTTTCTTTAGTTTGTAGCCGTCTGCTGAACAATCAGACCTAATAATGCTGAATTAAACGTTAACTGATAATCAGAATCATCCAGAGAGGAACATAGACGTATTATTTTACAAAGCAATCCATCCCAAACTGCATTTTTATCAAAGGAGCTAAAATGCCATGATAACACGTAATCAACGTTTGTGGTATTTTTTAATTTATCTACAACATTCATGCCTGTGTTCATCTCCAAGCCTACAGACCCCGCAGGAAAATCGCTATCTAATTTGTTTTATTGGACAGTTTCCTCTGATTTCTTGTCCTTCTTTGAGCTCTCAGAAACTAACTCACATTTCAAAGCAAATCTGAGGCCACTTTTTCCCACGAGGCCACTTTGTTCAGGCTAAAATCCCTCCTGAGGGGTCGCGTTCCACCGAATGGATCGATGTGGTCGACTTTAGAGAGGACGGTGGCTCAGTGAAAGGCTAAAATAAGACCTTCTGCTCCCCAATACAGCTTCAGACTAGAGAGATTTCAAAAACCCTTCTGGTTAAACCAAAACAGCCATGTCAACCAACAACTTTACACTGTTTATCAATGACAGAAGGCTAAAATCAAAGCAGAACTAAATGCAAAAATGCAAAGAATTAAATCACTCATTGGACTTGTCAGAGAAAAGGCACTGCAAACTCCACCTAAATGCACATCAGGTCAGAACAATTAATTGAAATTGCAATCGGAAACGAAGCAATTACCAAATTACAATGGCTGCACTTCAGGATAAAGGTTATGCATTCATGTAGGAGTCACAATTTTGAAGATACCTCAAGTTGGTAACGCTCAATCATGTTTTTAAATCATAACAAAGTGGAAAATGAACTCAAGTTTGATGGCAACAAACTATATTGCAAATGAAATCACAATATCTGTTACAATTATCAATAATTTCCCCAAATCGTTCAGCCGTAGAGCCCAAAGTGCAACATTAGACAACAAAAACAGGAGAAACTAGTTATTTTCTTCTGTTTTCTGACTGGCCAGGCAAAGCTGCACAACAATGCAAACAGGAATGACGCACAAGCTTAGATGCACACAGAGAAAAGGAGATTCAATCACAGGTTAGACGGATTCGAATGCCAGGTGTGAAGTGACTACTCAGAGCTGTCAGCTTGAGATCAGGACTTGTGAACGGGATCTAATTTACAGGCGATTAAATCAAAGGTGCTAAAACACTCTGTGGATTTGCCGGTGTCAATGCACCTCTTTGGCGCCGCTTGAAGAAACTTGCAGAAGTGGTGCAGCGACGTGAAGTTCAGTTGTAATTTAGCTAGCATGAATCAGACTGTTATGTATCTGCCATTGCTGTTGTTTACTCAAAGCATCAGTGAACTAAAACACCATTTGCATGTGGTTGAGAGGCCATAGCATGGAGAAAAATGTTTTTTGTTGTCCAAATTAGTGTGAACTAAGCCCAACTAAACATCCTTGACAATAGATTTGCAGCATCGAACTGCGCAGAATGACAAAATAGTGTCTATAAAAAGTGGTCCCCCCCTTTTTTTTTTTTTGCATTTTAACACCTAATTTACCACAGGTGCAGCCATGTGGTGCTGTCACTCATACACATTCTATATGTTTAATTAACTGACATTACTTTGTAGAGATCTGCTCTCAGTTTGGCATGAAAGAGGCTTTTTTGGGGGTAAATTCTTGCCATAAAAATCCAGTTAAAAAGAAAGAACCGAATAGAGGGAAGCACACATTATGTTGCTTTGATAAAATCAGATAAGGAAATCTATCAAATATTATCTGAATATGATTTGTGAGCAACCGATCGCCTCCCTTAGCAGCTCTCTGATGCTACCAATGACACCAGGAAGGAACTTATCATAAACATCGGTGGCTTTGCGTGCACTGACATGCCCTCACAAACCGATTATACAAAAATATGCAGTCCCTCATGTCACTCCTGTAATCTCATTCATGCCTTCACACTCTCACCCGCCCACACAAACACACAAAACACACTTTCTCCCGTGTCCACCGGTCGTCTCTCTGCGAGTCTCTTCCCCCCATGACGTGCACATCTGGATCATCTGGATCGCCGTGCGGAGCTGTCAGCTGCCCGGGAGCTTGTTTATCTTCATCGACCCGGCGCTGTCAGCAGAAACCGGAGACTCTCGCAGCTACATTTGTACTACAGACACACACCAAATCTTTCATCTCAACCTCACACTCACCTCTCCTCCTCTCACCGCCGCCTCATCCTGCAGGATTCACACCTCCCACATGCTTTATCTCATCCTCTCCGTCGTCCCTTCCTCCTTCCCTCTCATCTTCACCTCCTTCCTTCCTTCCTTCCTTCACTCCCTCTCTTCTCTCTCTCTGAGCAGTCGGTGCAGACCTGTCCGACCAGCACATCCAGCCTCCCCTTCCCTTCCTCGCCTTCAGCCTATTAGCACGCTGATATCACTTAGCCCCGCCCCCTTTTCCCTTCCCTCTGCCTCTCACATACATGCTGAGTCAGTGTGGAGCGTTCGGGAGGAGGGGAAGACGACAACGGCAGAGGGGCGTGAAGCGTTTAAAAGGCAGCTTCAGTTTGAATATAAAAGGCGGCAGATGTGAGGGGATGAAAACGGGGCATGTGGTTGGATCTGCAGGGCCGAAAGTCTCAAACACGTGTGAAGCCCCTCCTCCAAAACAACTCAAAAACGGGGAATAAAACCCAGCTGGTCACAGAAATGGAGATATGATTAAGCTTTACAAAAAAGGGGGAATTTAACACATGTATACCAGTATTATCATATAAAATGTGTATGGATGACAGATCAACTAAACTGATCCCTCTCTGGGGAAATTTACATGTTGCAGCAGCTCGATAGAGATAAGGAATGAAAAAATCAGGACAAAAGTCACAAAAAATACATTACAGCTAAAAAAAATGATAATGTAGTGCCCTGTATCCCCTAATTTATGACATCCAAATTCCTAAAAATTACATGTTTATAGTAATAATTCTACTATACATGTATTAAATTGCCCTTTTTTGTAATATTTTCATATTTGTGCTCATGCTTCCCTGTATTTAGCATTCAGGAAAAGTATTCACCCACCTTAGAAGTTCATTCTTTTCAACTTTGAGTCATGGTCAGTAGAATTTTGATTTTTTGGCAAGAATTAACCCAAAAAAAGACTCTTTCATGCCAAAGTGAGAACTGATTTCTACAAAGTAATGTCAGTTAATGAAACATATAAAATGTATATGCATGAAAGATTAACTTTATTGATCAATGTCTGGTGAAATTCACATGTTACAGCAGCTGGAGAGACAAAAGCAATGAAAGAAGCAGGACAAAAATCACAAAAAAATACAATAAGGCTCAAAAAGAAACTTATGCAGATCTGATTTAATTAACTGACATTACTATGCAGAAATCAGTTCTCACTTTGACATGAAAGAGGCTTTTTTTGGTAAATTTTGTCAGAAAATCCAAATTATTCTGGCCATGACTCTAAGTTAAAAAGAATTAACTTCTCAAGGTGGGTAAAAATTTTCATAGACGCTAAATACTAGGGCTGGACCCGAATATCCCGAATATCCGAATATTTGCTCACTACGGCGGTATCCGGATATTAATTTTGGTATCCGAATATTCATCCCGTCCCGTCCCCCCCGTAGGATGTTAGGGGGCGGAACGAATATTCGGATATTCGTCTTTAATAGGGCCCGAATATCCGGAGACCAGAAACCACTATTCGGGTCAGCCCGACTAAATACAGGGAAGCAGAAGCACAAATGTTAAAAAAAAAATATGATTAAGCTTTACAAAAAAGGGAGAATTTGACACATCTACCGCAAGAAGTCAATTTAAAACAAAACTTCATATTAATACGTAAAATATTGATCTGTGAGGTAACCAGGAACTTGCCAGTAAATAAATGTTCCTCTGAAATGGAGTTAAGTAGAAGTATAAAGACATACAAGTACCTCAAAATTATCCTGTATAAGAGCTACTTTGCTTAATATCTCTGGGTGTTCAGACCTTCAGCTGCTATCAGAGGAAATCTCGACACGGTTCACCCAGTTTGACTTCTCTGCACAGGACCACAAGTAGAACAGCGGCTGTTAATAAGACCTGATCAGTACAAGACGAGACATGTTCAGTAATTATATATGTGGGTGATAATCAGCTGTCCACGTACGTTTGGCCACGTTGTGTAACATCTATCTTTGGAACATGCTGTGATCACAGCGTTTGCTTTGCTCCAGCAGCTTTTTAATAATTCAGTGGAGCATATATGGAAGAGCGACGTATTAATGCTGCTGGAGGAGACGCATTACGATACACGACGGCCATTAAGTAGAAGAAATTTAATGGAAAATAAAGGAAAAATGAGGCATATGTGCTCTTCAAGGGTCTGAACCCTTTAGAAACAAAGATATAGTGAGTAAAAGCTCGATCGTGAAATATTTAAAGGATGCACGAACAAGACTTTCACTCAACGTTTCTCCCAATATAAACATTTTTGACTCAACATCCGCAGTCAAACATCTTTAAGGGTTCTTTCAGGGACATGAAACCTCAAAACACTGATTTCTTTTTTGCTTCCAACTTCTGGAGACATATTTTTACAAATATGCCGCATGAAATCCTTGAAACCTTTAAAAACTGCAATTCGTAGATCTGTAAAGGCAAAATATCTGTGCTGACATGATTTCCTCCTGAGTTTTCCAGCAGAGGTTTCGTGTTGTTCTGATTCAAAACCTGATTCTGACTCGTTTCTACACCTTGTCAGGGATTCCATTTATGCACAGCACTTATGACAGCAGCAGATTTACCACTCAAAACTAATTTGTGAACCACTGGGTGCTTGATTTCAGACAGAGCAGATAAAAACAGGCTTCTTGTTTCTCGTTTCTGGCAGATTAGGGCAAAAAAAAAATCCTGGAAATACTATGAAGAACCACAGATTTCCTATATAACTTGCTTGAAAATGCCATAGTAATTGATTGAATAATAGTTGCTATACAAAGATAAATACAATTTCTTTTGCCAAAATCCAGGATCAAACCAGGGACCTTTAGATCTTCAGTCGAGCACTCTCCCAACTGAGCTATTTGAGCCCTCAAACTGGCCTCCCACCAACGTCAAAAGACAGAACAATAAAGCAAACACAAAGGTGCCAAAACATGCAGTTCCTCCAATGGCCACTCGAGGCTGGCTCCAAAAGCAAGTCAATCCCCATAAATCAGCATGTGAAAATACCCAACTTTACAGCAGAAACAAACATGTTTAGAAGTTTGTTGTTGGCTGCATTTCTAGCTAACTTGTTGACATGATTTCCTCCTGAGTTTTCCAGCTGTTTTGCTACTTACAAGAAGTTTCTGATGCAAAATCAGATTCTGATTCCCAGTTTTGTACAACAGCGTAGCAGACTGAACCTCTTTCTGTGATGCTATACACTAATAGTATGGTAATTTCAGTAGTGGAACAATCCAAATGACTCGCAGAACCACCTCAAGTATGTCGTAGGAACTGATTTAATCATGGTTTCTGTACAAACATAATGTTGGCTCTTCATGCCGAAACCCGGGATCGAACCAGGGACCTTTAGATCTTCAGTCTAACGCTCTCCCAACTGAGCTATTTCGGCCCTAAAACCAACTACCTACCAACATCTGGAGACAGAAACATAAAGCAAACACAAAGTTGTCAAAATAATACCATCCATCCATCCATCCTCTATATACCACTTTATCCTCACTAGGGTCGCGAGGGGTGCAGGAGCCTATCCCAGCTGACTCGGGGGAAGGCAGGGGACGCCCTGGACAGGTCAAAATAATGCCGTTCCTCAAATGTTTACAAGCTGATTTCTGGCAGATTGGCCAAAACAAAAACAAGGTGGATAGCGAACTGCAACCAGATGCTGCATTCTTGTATGCCATACACCAGTAGCATTTTTTGAAGATGGTCCTTGACTTAATAGCAGCATAGTAATTGACTGAATTATGGTTGCTCTACAAATGTAAAGGGGGTTCCTGATGCTGAAACCCGGGACCTTTAGATCTTCAGTCTAACGCTCTCCCAACTGAGCTATTTCAGCCACAAAGTCACATTCCACCAGCATCCAACATGTGGGGACTAAATGAAAGGAATAAACACAAATGTGGAAAAACTGCAGTTCCTCCAATGGCCACTCGAGGCTGGCTCCAAAAGCAAGTCAATCCCCATATATCAGCATGTGAAAATACCCAACTTTACTGCAGAAACAAACACGTTTAGAAGTTTGTTTTGGGCTGCATTTCTAGCTAACTTGTTGACATGATTTCCTCCTGAGTTTTCCAGCTGTTTTGCTGCTTACAAGAAGTTTCTGATGCAAAATCAGATTCTGATTCCCAGTTTTGTACAACAGCGTAGCAGACTGAACCTTTTTCTGTGAAGCTATGCACTGGCAGTATGGCAATTTCAGTAGTGGAAAAGTCCCAATGATTCGTAGTACCACCTTGAGTGTGTCATAGTAACTGATTTAATCATGGTTTCTGTACAAACATAATGTTTGCTCTTCATGCCGAAACCCGGGATCGAACCAGGGACCTTTAGATCTTCAGTCTAACGCTCTCCCAACTGAGCTATTTCGGCCCTAAAACCAGTCACCCACCAACATCTGGAGACAGAAACATAAAGCAAACACAAAGTTGTCAAAATAATACCATCCATCCATCCATCCATTCATCCTCTATATACCGCTTTATCCTCACTAGGGTCACGAGGGGTGCAGGAGCCTATCCCAGCTGACTCGGGGGAAGGCAGGGGACGCCCTGGACAGGTCAAAATAATACCGTTCCTCAAATGTTTAGAAGCTGATTTCAGGCAGATTGGCCAAAACAAAAACAAGGTGGATGGCGAACTGCAACCAGATGCTGCATTCTTGTATGCCATACACCAGTAGCATTTTTTGAAGACGGTCCTTGACTTAATAGCAGCATAGTAATTGATTGAATTATGGTTGCTGTACAAATGTAAAGGGGGTTCCTGATGCTGAAACCCGGGATTGAAACAGGGACCTTCAGATCTTCAGTCTAACGCTCTCCCAACTGAGCTATTTCAGCCACAAAGTCATGCTCCACCAGCATCCAACATGTGGGGACTAAATGAAAGGAATAAACACAAATGTGGAAAAACTGCAGTTCCTCCAATGGCCACTCGAGGCTGGCTCCAAAAGCAAGTCAATCCCCATAAATCAGCATGTGAAAATACCTAACTTTACAGCAGAAACAAAGACTTTTAGGATTTTGTTTTAGGCTGCATTTCTAGCTAACTTGTTGACATGATTTCCTCCTGAGTTTTCCAGCTGTTTTGCTACTTACAAGAAGTTGCTGATGCAAAATCAGATTCTGATTGCCAGTTTCGTACAAGAGCGTGGCAGACTGAACCTCTTTCTGTGAAGCTATAGATTAGCAGTATGGCGATTTCAGTCATGGAAAAGTCCCAATGATTCATAGTACCACCTTGAGTGTGTCATAGTAACTGATTGAATCATGGTTTCGGTACAAACATAATGTTGGCTCTTCCTGCCAAAACCCGGGATTGAACCAGGGACCTATCTTCAGTCTAACACTCTCCCAACTGAGCTATTCCGGCCCTAAAACCAGTCACCTACCAACATCTGGAGACAGAAACATAAAGCAACCACAAAGTTGTCAAAATAATACTGTCCCTCAAATGTTTACAAGCTGATTTCTGGCAGATTGGCCAAAACAGAAACAAGGTGGAACACAAACTGCAACCAGCTGCTGTAGGCCTTATCCATGTTCTTGCATGCTACACATTAGTAGTATTTTTGAAGATGCTCCTTAGTAGCAACACAGTTCATGTTTCTGAAAACTGGTAGATCCTAAGCACATACTGTTAGTTGGCTTGTTGCACAGGGATAAAGACTATCCCTTCTGCCGAAACCCGGGATCGAACCAGGGACCTTTAGATCTTCAGTCTAACGCTCTCCCAACTGAGCTATTTCGGCCCTAAAACCAACTACCTACCAACATCTGGAGACAGAACAATAAAGCAAACACAAAGGTGCCAAAACATGCAGTTCCTCAAAAAGCCACTAGTGGCAGGCCCCAAAAGCAAGTCAATCCCCATAAATCAGCATGTGAAAATACCCAACTTTACAGCAGAAACAAACATGTTTAGAAGTTTGTTGTTGGCTGCATTTCTAGCTAACTTGTTGACATGATTTCCTCCTGAGTTTTCCAGCTGTTTTGCTACTTACAAGAAGTTTCTGATGCAAAATCAGATTCTGATTCCCAGTTTTGTACAACAGCGTAGCAGACTGAACCTCTTTCTGTGATGCTATACACTAATAGTATGGTAATTTCAGTAGTGGAACAATCCAAATGACTCGCAGAACCACCTCAAGTATGTCGTAGGAACTGATTTAATCATGGTTTCTGTACAAACATAATGTTTGCTCTTCATGCCGAAACCCGGGATCGAACCAGGGACCTTTAGATCTTCAGTCTAACGCTCTCCCAACTGAGCTATTTCGGCCCTAAAACCAACTACCTACCAACATCTGGAGACAGAAACATAAAGCAAACACAAAGTTGTCAAAATAATACCATCCATCCATCCATCCTCTATATACCACTTTATCCTCACTAGGGTCGCGAGGGGTGCAGGAGCCTATCCCAGCTGACTCGGGGGAAGGCAGGGGACGCCCTGGACAGGTCAAAATAATGCCGTTCCTCAAATGTTTACAAGCTGATTTCTGGCAGATTGGCCAAAACAAAAACAAGGTGGATAGCAAACTGCAACCAGATGCTGCATTCTTGTATGCCATACACCAGTAGCATTTTTTGAAGACGGTCCTTGACTTAATAGCAGCATAGTAATTGACTGAATTATGGTTGCTCTACAAATGTAAAGGGGGTTCCTGATGCTGAAACCCGGGACCTTTAGATCTTCAGTCTAACGCTCTCCCAACTGAGCTATTTCAGCCACAAAGTCACATTCCACCAGCATCCAACATGTGGGGACTAAATGAAAGGAATAAACACAAATGTGGAAAAACTGCAGTTCCTCCAATGGCCACTCGAGGCTGGCTCCAAAAGCAAGTCAATCCCCATAAATCAGCATGTGAAAATACCTAACTTTACAGCAGAAACAAAGACTTTTAGGATTTTGTTTTGGCTGCATTTCTAGCTAACTTGTTGACATGATTTCCTCCTGAGTTTTCCAGCTGTTTTGCTACATACAAGAAGTTGCTGATGCAAAATCAGATTCTGATTGCCAGTTTCGTACAAGAGCGTGGCAGACTGAACCTCTTTCTGTGAAGCTATAGATTAGCAGTATGGCGATTTCAGTAGTGGAACAGTCCAAATGACTCGTAGAACCACCTCGAGCATGTCGTAGTAACTGATTTAATCATGGTTTCTGTACAAACATAATGTTGGCTCTTCATGCCGAAACCCGGGATCGAACCAGGGACCTTTAGATCTTCAGTCTAACGCTCTCCCAACTGAGCTATTCCGGCCCTAAAACCAGTCACCTACCAACATCTGGAGACAGAAACATAAAGCAAACACAAAGTTGTCAAAATAATACTGTTCCTCAAATGTTTACAAGCTGATTTCTGGCAGATTGGCCAAAACAAAAATAAGGTGGAAAACAAACTGCAACCAGCTGCTGTAGGCCTTGTCCGTGTTCTTGCATGCTACACATTAGTAGTATTTTTGAAGATGCTCCTTAGTAGCAACACAGTTCATGTTTCTGAAAACTGGTAGATCCTAAGTACATACTGTTAGTTGGCTTGTTGTACAAAGATAAAGATTAACCCTTCTGCCAAAACCCAGGATTGAACCAGGGACCTTTAGATCTTCAGTCTAACGCTCTCCCAACTGAGCTATTTCGGCCCTGAAAGCTCATTTGTGTACCAAAACCTGCAATCCCTCTCATGTCCACTTGAGGCTGGCCTCAAAAGCGTATCGATATCCCATACATCTCTAATGTAAAATAGCAAATTTTACAGTAAAAATAAACATGTTTAAAGCCTGCTTTCTGACCACACTTACAGCTAACTTGTCGTCTTGAGGTTTCTGCTTATTTACATGACGGTATTTCATTCTTATACAATGCTTCTGCTATATTTCTGTATATTTCTATGCAATATTAAGCAAAAAAAAGGTTATACAGATATTTATCATTATTTGAAAGACAATTTCTGCATACTAAAAGGTGAAAATTCATAAATCACTTTTAAACTGTTCGTTTACTGATTTGTCTTGCTTAGTACGATTATAGACAATGTCTAGTAAAATCACTTCACTTGTTCAGTTTATTGTAAAAGAAAACAAAAGAAACCAGAAGATATTTACGTTTAAGAAGAAACTGATTATTCAATCATCAAAACAGGTGGCAGGGAATTTAATAGTTGAGAATCTTGAAAAGTTCCTTTGATGAATTAAGTAATAAATAAAGGCATTTCACTTTTTTGTGTGTTGGAGTTTGTGTTATTCTTAGTTTTGACACCAAGATTATCACAAAAAAGAACCCATTTGGTTGATCTTTACTGGTAAGTCTCATTAATTTTCCTTTTATGGACAATACTAGAAAGACACAAACTGCATTTATCTCTCTGTGATGTTTTTGAATCAACATTTGTGCTAAAATGTAGGAAAATCACTCCATTTCCCTCCATGCAACTCAACACTACACCTGTGTAACAACCATTAATCCAGGCAGTTAAAAGTGATTCAGAAACGTTACCAGGTTCAACTTAATAAGATTTCCGGAAAAGGCTGCTGATTCATACGCCATGCCGTCAGATTAACGGCGAGGTGTCCACGTCTGAAAGGGGCTTATGTGATCATCCTCTTTAAATAAATGTTTCCTGAATTAATTATCATCATGCAATCGTGAATCCGCTGCAGTGCGACTGTATTAAAAGTGAAGGTCAAGGAGACGAGAGGATGAACAAACATGCAGACAGATGGACTTCATCGAAGGTAGAAGGTCGAAGTGACATAAAAAGCCTCGGTGTCACATGGACAGACTGTTATTAACATATCTGTCATTACAGGAAACACACAAAAACAAAAACAAGACACAAAATGACAGAAGTGAGACACAAAATGGCAAAAAATGAGACAAACCACACAAAACAAAACAAAAAAGAGACAAAAAAATGAGACAAAGCAACAAAACACAGAACAAAAACATGAGCCGAACAACAAGTCAGACAAAAAAGACAAAAACCAGACAAAATATTAGAAAAGTGAGACACAAAATGATTAAAATGAGACAAACGTCAGGAAACAAAACAGAAACAGAGACAAAAAATTAGACAAAAAAGTTACAAAGCGACAAAAAAAATGGACAAATGACAAAAACGAGGCAAAAAAATGACAAAAGTGAGAAACTGAATGACAAAAGATAAACAAACACAAGTGAGAATGAAAAGGAAACACAAAACAACAAAAACAAGAGACCAACGACAAAAAATAGCCAAAAAAGGACAAAAAACAACAAAAAATTACAAACATGAGACACAAAAGGACAAAAGCCATGGTGTAGATTTTATTTTGAATAGTTTCATAAATTTACAGTTAATATTATTTCTGTAATTTTACACTTTGAGGGCCGGATTGGACCCTCTGGAGGACCGCTTTTGGCCCACGGCCCAATGTTTGACACCCCTGCTTTAATTAGTTTGACTGACAGCCAATTAAAGTCAATAAAGCCTGAAATATGTACCCGTATGTCACATTTTCCACATGGTGTGTGTTAAAGCTACAACTGAATAATCATTTATTTGTTTGATTAAGAAATACTCTAAAAATAGTGAAAATGTCCTCGAGATCAGTGTGATATCTCATCTTTATCGCCAAAAATACATCAATAAGCAAACTCAGTGGAATCAACGATCAGTAAGAGGAGACAAAAAATAGATTATGTGTCACTCAGACGTGGAACAAAGCAGCCAGAGGAGGAATTTCAGCTCCCAAAATGTTCCTGGACTGAAAGCCGAGACGCATCGATGGAGTCAACATGAAAACAGAAAGATTTGATGCAAATAAACACCAGACGAGCCACGTCAAACTACGATTTTTACATTCAGAATATCAGATTTAGAGGCAAACACACAGTCTGCGTTTGAGCGCTGTGTGTCTGACCTGTTTTTCTGTCAGTAACGTCTGTGTAATGTCACTGCGACTGACCCATAAACTATCAGATTTACACCCGGCGATAAACTGTGTCCTTCTCAAAATCACTTTCTCCTCCCAAACAGCCTTCGGTGACTCAAACCTCGTAAACATGACAGTCCTAATCAAAGTCTCGCTGAGTTGAAACTTTCTAAATGGTTCAAGGACTCACACATTCTTTCCAGCCTTCAATTAAAGTATACCTCCTCCCCAAATATGTTTTCTATCATATTGGGCTCCTCTTAAGACACTGAAATTTGTCCAAGAGTTTATTTTTCTGATGAGTTTGTGACTGATATCGATAGAGTCACAAATGAGGAGAAAACTGGACCAAAACGGTGTGGAAAATTTGACAAAACAGGTACGAATTAGAAAAAAACTGCATCAAAATGGCGTCAAATGAGGAGAAAACTGGACAAAACAGCAACAAATTTCGAGAAAAACAGACAAAACTGCCACAGATCAGGAGAAATCCGAACAAAAACAACCACAAATGTGGAGAAAACTGGACAAAACATCTAAAAACAGAGAAAAAAATGATCAAAAAGACAGAAATGAGGAGAATGTCTAAAAACAGTCACAAACAAGCGGAAATCTAGATGAAACAGCAGAAAATGATAAGAAAACTGACACAAAAATGGCCACAAACAAGGAGAAAACAGTACAAACGTGGAGAAAACTAGACGCAAATGGCCACAAATGAGGAAACAGCCGCATGCAAAGAGAAAACTTGACAAAAATAGCCTCAAATTATTACAAAACCTGACAAAAATAGCCAGAAACAGACAAAAACAGCCTAGAAACAAAGATAAAACTGGACAAAATGAGCACAAACTAGAATAAATCCGGACAAAACCTCCACATATAAATAGATGTGATTTGGTATTTGACCTCCAGTCAGCCCTTGCAGCAGCAGCAGCTCATTTATCTCCATAAAACCTCGACTGAGTGGAACGTCAGCGCCGTCAACTCACAGTTTCCTCTGACGTCGAGCATCACGTCTGACTCCGAGCAACGATATCGGCTAATCCTCTAAGAAGACGGATCCTGCAAACTCGCAGCCAAAGCAGCTTAAATTTACTCACATTAACACCTCGGAGAGTTTGGAGGATGACGTACCTCTGACTGGGGACTCATCGGGCTTTTATTTCCTCCCTGAAGTCTGACTGAACAAAGTGTGGGGTTTGTTAGCGCTGGAGGTGAAACAGGTGAAAGTGACAGGCGGCCATCAGCAGCAGCAGCAGCAGCAGCAGCAGCAGCAGCAGCTTCTCTCTGCAGACTGCACCAACGTCCACCTCGCCAGCTTTCAGCTTCCAGCAGCGTCAGCACTCCGCAGGCAGATGCGGAGGAGAGTGTCTGAAAAGCTTTCAAGCAACAACTCCCCGTTTCTATTCCAGATAAATAAAGTTAAGGACAATCGAATCAAGGAGATTAGGCTGATTGGTTCCGTCGGTGAACCTGAGAGTCCTGCGGGGACGAACAACGGTCTCATTGATCGACGGGGTTTAAAAATAAACTCCTCGGTGAGACAAGAGGAGGATCAACACTGGATGTCCTTCACTCTCAACTGCCTTTTAGCACTCGTGTAAGGTCAGGAATACACAGAGGATGGCATTTAGATTAGTTTTAAAATGATTAGTTTGCTGGTTGCACACAGAAACAGCCACAAGTGAGGAGAAAACTGGACAGAAAACAGGCAGGAATGAAGAGAGATTCTGAAGATAAACTAAGATACTGGGCAAAAACAGGTGCAAACAAGTAGAAACACTGACAAAAACAGCCACGCATGAGGTGAAAACATGAAGATAAACTAGAAACTAGGCAATAACGGCCACAAACAAGGAGAAAACTGCACAATAAACGGCCACAAATGAGGAGAAATCCCAAAGATAAACTTGGATACTTGGCAAAAACAGCAACAAACGGGAGAAAATGACAAAAACAAGCCACAGATGAGAAGAAAACCTAAACTTGAATGAACAAGGAATCCCAACAAAAAAGGCCGTAAATGTAGCCTAGCCACGCTACATCCATGTTTCTGACGGCACAAGGGTCTAGGGAAGCTCGACAGGGAGGGAGGCGGGCTAAAAGGTTGTCTATCAAATCACTCTGCAGCAATTGGGAAGGTATACAACCAATCAACGCAACGAATAGGCTGACGTAGTTCCGAGAGCGCCGGCGGATTGTGGCTAAGTCCCATTAGCTTCCCAACCAGCGGAGCCAACTGGTATATTAAGGATTTGCCATATCCCGTCGGCATAAGTCCAAATACGTCTTTCTTCTCAATGAAACACTTCAGCGCCGTCCTTTGTTTATCTTTCAAGTTGAATTTTAGCTTCAAATCTTTAAGGGCTGTGGCCAAAGCCGAGTCCAAAGATAACTGTTTATTGTGCGCCGGTTGTTTCTGTCAGAATCGTCGCGCCTCTGTCGTCACTTAGTTACGCCCGCCTTCTGACTCTACACTTCATGGTGATTGGTCCGGCCAGTTTTAGGAGAATCCAGCCTCGAGCCTTATGGAGGGTAACTAGACCCACCCTGGCAGAGAATTAAATTCGTTGCCGTGGGTTGTCTAGCGCGGCTAGGCTACCATAAATGAAGAAACTGCCATAAAAGAGAAGAAAACTGGACACAAACAAACAAAATTAGATCAAATGAGGATAAAAATGGTCCGAAAATGGACAGAAAAGGTCACCAAGGAAGAAACGGCCACAAACACGAGGAAAACCAGACAAAAACAAGCCACAAATGAGAAAAGTGGACAAATAAATGAGAAACCAGAGAAAACCAGACAAAACCGTCCACAAATGATTAAACTGCCAAAAACTAAACGACAATGGGACAAAAACGTCCACAAACGAGGAGAGGAATGGCCAAAAATGAGAAGAAAACTGGACAGAAAGGAGAAAACTGGACAGAAAGAGCCACAAATGAGATGAAATCTTGAACATAAATGAGGAAATTAGATGAAAACAGCCATAAACTAAACTTGTGGAAAATGCCACAAACGAGGAGAAAACTGGACAAAAAACAGTCACAGAAAAGTAGAAAACCAGACGAAGCAACCACAAATGAGAAGAAAACCAGACAAAACAGCTACAAATGAGGAGAAAATCTGAACATAAAGTAGGAAATTTTGCAAAAACAGCAAAAAAAATGAGGAAAATTGACAAAAGCAAACCACAAATGAAGATAAACCTGAACATACACATGGAGACCGGACCAAAGCATCCATAAGTGAGAAAACAGCCACAAACGAGGAGAAGAAAGGCCAAAAGTGGCCACAAAAGAGTAGAAAATGGGACAGAAAGAGCCAAAAATGAGGAGAAATCTTAAAGATAAACTAGGAAAACAGCCATAAATGAGGAAAGTGCCAGAAACTAGGAGAAAACTGGACAAGAAACAGCCAGAAATGAGGAGAAATCCCAAAGATAAACTAGGGAACTGGGCAAAAACATCAACAAATGAGAAAAAATGCCAAAAACATGAAGATAAACGAGGGAAGTGGGTAAAAATGAGGTAAAAACTAGACAATAGCAGTCACACATGAGGAGAAAATCAGACCTCAAATGAGGAAATGGCCACAAACTAGGAGAAAACTGGACAAGAAACAGCCAGAAATGAGGAGAAATCCCAAAGATAAACTAGGGAACTGGGCAAAAACAGCAACAAATGAGAAAAACTGCCAAAAACATGAAGATAAACGAGGGAAGTGGGTAAAAATGAGGTAAAAACTGGACAATAGCAGTCACACATGAGGAGAAAATCAGACCTCAAATGAGGAAATGGCCACAAACGAGGAGAAAACTGGACAAAAATAGCGTCAAATTAGTGGAAAACCCGATTCGTGTGATTTATGCAACTCAACACCTCAATGAGGCCCCTCAGAATCAGATAAACTGTGATCTCACTTTGCTGCTGGACACTTTAGCAGGACGCTGTGGGCTAGAAAATAAAAAAAATAAATCGATCGCTGGCACTGAAACGTTAGCAGACAGCCAGGAACGATCCCCTGCACTCATGTTGCAGCGCTACTGAGTGACCGAACGAGAAGGCGTTTGGGCAGAAAGAAGCGCCTCTACAACAGATTTCATTAATCAGGCAGGATCCAGGCCACTGCAAAGCGCTCCATCTGCACCGGAGCCAACAACAACAAAAAAAAGAAAAAGAAAAGCCTCGCAGATTGGAGCAGCAGACGACCAGTCATTACAGGGGGAACACAGCAGGACTGTAAAATGCTAATTCTCACCATCGTCCAAACGCTAAAAGGCCTCTTTGACCGCCTCACACCACACCTCCAGCCACTCTAGAGGTAATATCTGCTCTCCTCCAGACAAGAAAGCCGAGAGAACACGACGAGAAAAGAGCCGAGGCAGCGAGCGAGAGAGAGCGAAGAGTGGGAGAGTGTAGGAAGAAATAAAAACAGACGTGGGAAGCAGGGAAAAAAAAAGAAGCAGTAATTCAGAAGCGCTGTGGACACTGTGAGGCTGTTTTCTCAGCACCATTAACAACATGAGGATAAAAAGAGGCCCGGCTCTCCAATAAGAGCTGATGGAACCCAGACGTTGTTAGAGCTAAACAATGTAAGCTTTTATTATGGAGGCTCAGGTTCTATATTTCCACTTAAGCTCCACTGTGGTTAAAAAACACAGCAGGAAACACACACTGATTCTGTTCTGCTGACATAAATTTAGCCTGAATCATATGTCGTTTAAACATTTAATAGTCGAGTGTGACGATGAGGAATTTAAAAACGGACGTCATTTAAACTAATTATACTGTGAATAGTCAGAATTTTTACACAGAATATAAATAACGCCATTCCAACCGGAAAAACAACAGCTAGAAATGTCAGTTTGGAGTCAATAATCGCAGCAGAAATCTCAAATATCATCGGATTGGATTGCTAGAAATTGCCTTGAAATAGAAAGATATCATCAGCAAAGAATCTGTGCCGCACATTAAGAGTTTTATTCATTAGACAGTCGTTGGTTGAAATTTACTTCGGCCTCGACTTGTTTTATCCAGCCATGGTTGAGATGCCGCATACTAAAAAATAAACAGATTTTTAGAAACAACTTACTGTTATTTTGCAGATTTTCTGTATTTGTTAAATTACTGACAGTAGCTAGTAAAGTCACAGAAAAAAAGTATTAATTTTTACATAATGAATATTTAAAAAAATGTATTTAAATCACACAAAAATCACACATATATGTATATTTTCTTTTTTTTTTTCTTTCTTTCTTTGTGAAATTACAGACAATAGCTAGTAAATTCACAGAAAATAGTATTAATTTTCACATGATGAATGCTAAAAAAAATTGTATTTACTGTAAATCACTTATATTTAAATCAATATATATACACACACACATATATACATTTATATATATGTGTGTGTGTGTATTCTATTTTTTGTCTTTGTCAGTGAAATTACAGATATATACATATTATTATTATTATTATTATTATTATTATTATTATTAAATAACGGCAAATATTATTTTAAAAATATATTATTATTTTTAAATATATGTTTTAAAGAATATTGTCATTATTAATATAAATTATTATCATTATTATTATTATTATTAAATAACGGCAAATATTATTTTAAAAAATATATTATTATTTTTAAATATATGTTTTAAAGAATATTGTCATTATTAATATATACATATATTTAGTTTGATTGTTTTTTAAGACTATTTGAATATTTGCTGTTATTTACGGCTAAAACATATATGGAGTATTGAATGATTGTACTTTTTTTTATTTTATTTTACAGGTTTTCTTAAATTACCAGAAAATATCTAAAAAAAAAAACAAACTGAAACTGATCCTAATTGTAGCACAAGCTCAGAATTGCAGTGACATGAAACTGTACACCTGCATTTAAAGAATAACCTCAGTGGGTAGCTGTGGCAGAATCCAACTAAGTTTTTTATCCTACGTTTTACATCCACTTTACTACACTTTGTACGCAAATATTGCTTTTTTTCCCCACAGCACTACATTTATTTGAAAGCTCTATTTACTGTACAAATCCTGGTAATTAATACAAAACTAAATAAACTGGTGTATAGACCAACATTTACCAGCTGCAACATTAAGACTGCTCAGACGATGATGATGCCGCCTCCATGCCCATTCTACTTTCACTTTTTTTGCTTATGTTCTTAGTATTACTTCTTAAATTTTCTTAATTAGAAGTTCTGAATCTTTTTTCTGTCACTGTTAGTTTGGGCAAATGCAACCAAACAAAGGAACTAAATGGTCCGATTATGAAAATAAAGCTGCTGTAATGACTCAGAGGAGCAAATGTGCAACAGTGAGCAGCTGAAAATAGTCCAACAAATGCACCAGTTACTTCCGTTTGAGTAATCGCTGCAAAAAACGACTGTGCCCAGCTGTTTTAGGACACTACTGAATATATGCATGCAAGTCTGGAACAGGCCAGCTGCTGGTTTTAGTCATTTCATTTGATTATAATTATAAAGATCTTGATCAGAGTTTGGTCCCTGAAACCGATCTAATTGTAGCAGCAGCTCAGGATTGCAGTGGCATGAAGTTGTACATCTGCAGCGTAACAAACACCTCCAGCTTCCTCAGAGAGACGTGTCGACCGGCAGCCCAGTAAACGTGATGGAGTGGCTGTGAGTTTTCTGTGTGTTTTACTTCACTGCATGTCCTGGAAAAGGTGAAGAGAATGGAGTCTTTTTCTACCCCCACCGTCGTCACAGCCCAGAGTCTAGACCGAGTCCCAGATGGGGGATTCATAAACGGCAACAAATGAAGACAAAACGCTTCCAGCTGCAGCGGCCAACAGATCTGCTCTCAGGTAAGCGTTCAGGGACGTCTGACGGGGTCCAGAACCGGTCGTGGAGCTTCGTCCTCTCCGAGCAGCAGAGAAGACGCTTTTCCTGCAGAGCGATTCATCATCAGGAGCTACATTAGCATTCAGCCCAATCTGATGCTGTCAAGATTCTCCAGGATATTTATAGATTCCATGCAGCCGCAAGTGAGGATTTTTGGCTCATCTACTGATTGTTTCGTTGATTAATCTTGCGGTTTGGAAAAAAAAACGTTTTGTTCAAAAAGAATTCTCAAGATGTTCAGTTTAATGTCGCAGAAGAGATGAGCTGGATTTGTGTAAAAAACAACTGCAGCAGAAGTTTTTGTCGATCAGCGAATTGGCTAATCAGCTAATTATTTTGATTAATAATGTTTCATAAAATGTCAAAATATTCATATTGCTATCTTAGAACAGTAGCACAAGCAGAAACCGACTGAAATTTGCTTAATAAATACTGCAAAATAGGTTTTTTTTTGATCAGGTAAATGATTAATTAACTCACTATTTCTGCTCATTAATCTCCTGTTTGGGAAATACCAGGAAGAAACTTTTTCAAATTCCTTATTTTGTAAAAAAAAAAAAAAAGTAGATATTCACCATAATATTAAAAAAGAATAAGAAAAACTGAAACCAGTAGATTTTTGCTTTAAAAACTGCAAATCGGTGCTCTGTTGATCAGACAACTGCTCAATCAAACTGTTATGTTGTTGGTTAAATACACTTTTAAATGCCGTATTTTGTCAAATAACATTAAAAATATTAATTTTAACGCCATAGATTAGCTGAAACCAGTGGACTTTGACCTAAAAATACTGAAAATTCGCATTTTATGATCAGCTAACTGGTTATTCTGCTGATTAATGTTCTGTTTGGAAAAATGCCAGAAAAAAAACATTTTCAGATGGCTTACTTGGTCAAAAAAACACAAAAAATATTCAGCTTTTATAATATGTGCTGAAACCAGTAGATTTCTGCTTAACATTTTCTGGAAAAGAGGTTTTCGTTGATCAGCTAAATGAAATAAAATCAACCTGTTATGTAGCAGGTTAATGTTTTCTTTAAGAAATATCAAGAAAATATAACTTCAAATGCCTTATTTTGTCAAAAAAAACACAAAAAATATTAATTTTAATACCACAGATGAGCTGAAACTGATAGATTTTGGCCTAAAATATTGCAAATCAGCTTTTTGTTGATTAGCTTACTGGTTAATCAAACCCTTCTGGTGATTAAGATGGCTTATTTTGTCAAAAAAAACACCAAAAATATTCATCTTTATGTAATAGATAAACTGAAACCAGTAGAACATTTTATTGTAAATGAGGTTTTTGTTGATCAACTAACTGGTTAATGGACTAATTACTTTAATAATTAGTGGTTTGCTTTGAAAATGCCAGAATTAAACTCTTCAAATGCCTTATGTTGTCATCAGATCAGTGTTTTTCGGTTAAAATATCCGTTTTTGTTGATCAGCTAACTGGTTTATTGACTAATTATTGCAGCAGAAAAGTCTATGTATGGATGGAGAAGTTTTAAATGACGATTAAAGATTAAATCTGAATGCTAATCTTCATTTCTTGCTTTTCATTCATCAAAAATTCTCATCATTTATGCAAGAATCAAGGCAATAAGGCCAGAAATGTGACTTATTTGGCATTAAGAGGTAACGTGCACGTCCTGTAACAGCTCATGCACTAATCACCACCGTGCTGCATTCACCTGTACGTCTCCAGGTGCAGACTAACTCATCTACAATCCTCTCACGTACACACTCACCTCGGATAAAAACAGTCCAGCGCCAACTTTTCCTGCCAAGGACACAAACTTGCTAGTGGCGCTGTGCGGGGCTGAGAAGCGCACGCACAGCTGCGTCAATGACACCGGTAACCGTGACCTTTCTCCGGTGGTTCTGCATCCTACAGGTCCGGTGTTGCTCGGTGTGTCGGTGATGCAGCAGCAGCTACACTCACGGTAAGTTATGCACTTGACTGCGTGCATCCGAGGCAGCAACACAACAACACAATGAGGGGAAAACACGCAAAGAGCCGCGGCTGAAAAGGCGCGACACGGCGGTGAAGCGTGCACCGAAGCGGCTACTCACCAGGAGACGCGCTGCCGGTGCTGGATGTGCGGCTGCAGCGGCGCCGAAGATGCTGAGTTGCTGTTGCATCGCCGTCTGCTGCAGGCGGCGCGCTGCCGGTGCCACTGCGGTCCACATTTATCCGCGTCCTCCCCGCCGCTCCGCCGTGCGTGACCGTGCGCGTCGTGTGAGGAGATGGGAGGGACGGCGTGTCAGGTGGAAACAGACGTGATGCCGTGAAACGAGCAGTTCCTCGTCGGGATTTTACTGTCAGACATCTCAACTGTTCACCGTGCGTGTCTCTGCCTCCTCTCCTCCCTCCCCACCGGGCTGGGCATGCCCAGTCCCTGCCTCCTCCAGCTCCGGTCTAGCTCTGGCACATCCTTTATTTCAGCAGGGTAGAAATCTGTTAAAAACATGCATTCAGAGACATCCTCCTCTCAAAAATGTGTCTTAACAAATCCCACCTGTCCTCGGGGTTTGACCTTCACTGTGTAGGATGTGTCCTCAGAGTTGTTCTCCTTGAAGAGGGAAGTTTGGTTTTTGGTCTGTCTCTAATGTCAAAATGGGACATGAGCTTCAAAATCTCTGAAAGTTTTCCCCTTTTACTACTTTTCAACATTGAATCATAGTCAATTAAATTAGGATTTCTGACAAGAATTTCCCCCTAAAATATTCTTTCATGTTCCAGCGAAAACAGATTTCCACAAAGTAAAGCAAATTAATTTAAAATATAAAATTGCATAAGTATTCAACCACTTTACAGTGACTAATTTTGATAGAAGTCAAATAATTAGTGAAATGGAGATCTCCTGAGTGCAGCTAATGTGTCTGAAGTTATAAAGACAAAAATTTTTGGAAGGTCCAGTCGTAGAACTACTCTAATGCAAAAGAAGCCTACAAGACACTCTGTGAAAAGGTTATTGAAAAGCACAAGTCAGAGGATGGATTCAAGAAAATGTCTAGATCACTAAGTGTCCCTTAGAATACATTTAAATCCATCCTTAAGATATGGAGGGAATATAGTGGCTGTTGAGAGGAGGCCGTCCTCAGATTGACTAGACTACAGGCGATGTTTGGTGGACACCGATCACGAGACATTATCACAATCACACCATTTCCACTGTGAGGCATGGTGGTGTCAGCATCATGATGTAAAGTGTGGTTTTAAATAATTAATTAATTGACATTACCTTGTAGAAGTCTGTTTACACTTTGACATGAAAGTGTTTTTGTGAATTACAGTTGAAACTGTTCAACTGTAATTTTACTGTTTTACAATACTTTGTACATCACATTTTCTCTACTCCATTATTTTCTTTGCCATGAAGTCAGGACTCATATGACCCAAAATAAAAGCCAGAGACCCTTTCTCGGATGTAAAACATGTTATCTTTGAAAGAGTTGCATTTAAAATATATAATGGTCACAAATAATCCGACACTAATGTTCCTCCATAACAACACAGTGAGTTGCTGATACAGTCTGTGTCACTGTGTTCTAGTATTTTCTGACAAAGTAAAACTAAGAGTGACATACTCTCTACTGTACTCTCAAATATTTTGTACACTTACATTATTTCTGCAGTTACTGGCTTTTAAGCTGTTAGCTAACTACAGTGACATTATTGCTAAACAGACAAGGAGTAACTTCAGCTAGGTTAGCACAACTTTAGCAACGTAAATGAAAAGTCACTCGTCATGACACATGGCAAAGAGAGTTAAGATGAAACAGAAGCCATGTTGAGTCATTGTTAATTTCACTTACATTTTGGCTCCACCCACTCCTGTAATGTCTCCTGGCTGTAGCTAACTCCTGTAATGTCTCCTGGCTGTAGCTAACTCCTGTAATGTTTCCTGGCTGTAGCTAACTCCTGTAATGTTTCCTAGCTGTAGCTAACTCCTGTAATGTTTCCTGGCTGTAGCTAACTCCTGTAATGTCTCTTGGCTGTAGCTAACTCCTGTAATGTTTCCTAGCTGTAGCTAACTCCTGTAATGTCTCCTGGCTGTAGCTAACTCCTGTAATGTCTCTTGGCTGTAGCTAACTCCTGTAATGTTTCCTGGCTGTAGCTAACTCCTGTAATGTCTCTTGGCTGTAGCTAACTCCTGTAATGTCTCTTGGCTGTAGCTAACTCCTGTAATGTCTCTTGGCTGTAGCTAACTCCTGTAATGTCTCCTGGCTGTAGCTAACTCCTGTAATGTCTCCTGGCTGTAGCTAACTCCTGTAATGTTTCCTGGCTGTAGCTAACTCCTGTAATGTCTCCTGGCTGTAGCTAACTCCTGTAATGTCTCCTGGCTGTAGCTAACTCCTGTAATGTCTCCTGGCTGTAGCTAACTCCTGTATGTTACTGAGGATTAAATGGAGTCTGAGCTCCATGTTTCGGCACAGTGACATCATTCTGCGCGACTCTGACACTTAACAGCATTTACTGTTTTATGAGAAATTAAGAATATATCGACTCTGGCCAATGACGATTATTTTGAAAAGGGCTATAATCTACGGAGTTAATCAGCCAGCCCATAAAGACAAAGCAAGTACAGCTACACATAAGGACAGGAAATGTCAAAATAAAACAGGAAATAAATTGACCAAAACCCAAGACTCCTTTTAGGTACTGTATTCCTTCCACTTTATGAAATGCATAGTCAAAACATTTAAAAACAAAATCTAATTTAATGGATTAAAAATATTTTTTAGGAATTTTATAGTTTAAAAAAATGAATTTTATTAATTTTTATTCAAACAAAATGCAATGACTGTACTAAAAATATTGGTAATTGTTTAATTTTGAGTGTAAAAAATGGTTTTAAGGTTCACACACAACTTTTGTCTTAAAAGAAATTAATTTTAACCGATTTTTATTGGAGCAAACGTAATTTCCCATAAATATGATATTAGATTTATTTGATTGAAATAAACATGTAAAAATATTTTTTAAATTAATTTAAAAAGTTGTAGAAACTGATGAAATTTTGGAAAACATTTGGACGAGCTTAATGACATTTAGGACGAATAAGAGGTCATTTAGGATAATTTTTGATTAACTGTTAGACAAATTTTAAGTGATTCTGGACAATATTTGAGTCATTTTTGTCAACTTTTTGTAATTTTACATTTTTTTTAGTCATTGTGAGCAAGTTTTTAGTAAATCAAACTATTTGGAAATCATTTTGATCGATTTTTAAATAATTGTAGACAGGTTTCTGTCATTTTGGATATATTTTGAGTAATATTGACAAATTTGGATCATTTAGAACATGTTTATGGTGTATTTTCTCAGTATTTGACTCATTTTCTAAAAATCTCGTCATTTCGGACAAATTTTGAGCCAATGTAGAGACTTTCAAAAGTATTTCAGACAAATTTGGAGTCAGATTGGACACATTTTTTGTCAATTTCTATATATTTACAGGAGATTGGGTACAAATAAGGGATAATTTTCAATACATTTCTGCCATTTGGAATATTTTTGAACCCTTCAGGACAACTTTCTGTTGTTGTTCTGTTGTTTTATATCGAAATACAAGTTGGACCCGTTTACCAGTAAGAAAACAGAAGTGATTGTGTTTAACCTTCAGTGTACCGCCGGCGGTACACCTACTAATTTGCATAGGAATTTCAGGAATGTCCGACAGCTGCAAACACGATTATACAAACACTATACGCCAATGGAAAGCTTAGATTCTCATGAATCCGCCGGTATAAACCACTTTCAGATGTGATTACCACAGCGGGTGAGAAAAACACATTTGTCCGACAAAAACAAATATTCATCCATCCGTTCTCTATACACGGCTTCAAAGCACACAGCGTGACTCACATTTCCGGGTTCATTATTACACACACAAAAAAAGATTCCATAAAAAACGGCCATAATCCAACCTTTTACATCCAGATGACACAAGCCAGTAAACTATTTTATCCAAAACATGTCCTGAAGTCGGTATAAAATCCCCGAATCGGTCATTTTCAAGGAAATGCACCTCGCGATGCCCGTCCAATATTCCCCGTATTTTTCGTAATTTTTTTAATTTAAAAATAGAATATTAGCGATTTTTTGTACTGAAAACGGCTGGAATTGACTGAAGCTTAAAGGGTTAAGATAGAGTCATCAGTTCTGTGTTTCTTTATTCTTCACCAATTAGTCTGTGTATCGCAGTAAGAAAATTATAAGTTGGAATCTAATTTTCAGAACTCAGTGTGCCACACGGTGAAGGCAGATATTTTACTTTTCACTCCACTGCATTAATCCAACAGCTTTATGCTGGATAGATGAAGTTATCTGAGTGTAGTTGGAGCTAAAATCAGCTGCATTGTTGTGCTGCTTCCATATAAATGCTTCAGTAATGATTCTTGTCTTTTGACGGAAAAATTCATTAAAAAAAACTTTTACCACCAGGTGTCACCAAAGCACAGTCTGGATTCATTTTTGTGGCAACTCTTGTGACGTGAAACTGGAAAAACACACACAGAAAAACTAAAACTGCTCCATTTAAATGCTCAATAGTGAGAATAAACAATACAGAACTAAATCTCAGCAGATCTGGGGTCATTTTTCCTCTGTATATTAATGACTCACTGCATTAAGAAGCTTTTAGAAGATCAATAAAAGGAGTGCATTAGTAAACTGGGCTTTGAATGACTGTTTCTAATATGTTTTTTGTTTTCTTTTAACATTTTTCCCGTTTTCATTTTTCAATCTTGTTTTTTTTTGGTGTGCAAGTTAGGAAAATATGACTGTAAAATACAGATATTACAAGATATTTATGAGTCATATGCGTGTAAAACGGTTGAGGATTAAATAACAACATTTAAATTGCAGGAAAAATTCCCCTTTATCACAACTGCTCCTTATACAGCCTTTACAAACGTGCAGAAAAGTTATGCAAACAACACATTCATTTATTTCTATGCTAAACTCTGGGAAACGGTCAAATCATGTGAATACAAAATTACAAAAGAAGCTTATTTAGCTATTTTAGCACCTCGTAGCTGTGGAACATACAGAAAACTGGCAGAAAAACTTCCTTATTTATTTTCCTTCATGTGTTCTTGGTCCTGTTTTAGTGTCAGTGATGCTTCATTGACATATTCTATAAATCTGCCTCCCATCATCCATCACTAGCAGGTATTTTTCCACTGAAACGTGTTCCCTTTCACATTAACTGAAGATCATGTTCACGCTTGTCTCAACTGTCAAACCTCATTTCCAGCCCGAAGCATCAACACCAAATTACCTCAAATGCATTTAGATGGCAGCCGCTATAATTCCTGCTCTAATCCTTTTGGATCCACTATGAATGGAGTCAGGACAGGAGAGTGAATAATTTAAAGATATCTACCATAGGGAAGCAGTTTGGCTGTGTCTGCTGGCTTCTTCTGCAGCTGTCAGGACTCAGATTTGAGGCATTAATTTGTCCGTTTACACCTCCGTCCCCATTTAATCTTTTAATTCTTCAACTCTTCACCAACAACAGGTGTAAAGCCGCTGTCTGACTGATGTGTTTATACTGTGGACAGCATAAAGAGCATTAAAATCTTCACTTTCACTCTTAATATTGGCTTAATATTCTGTTTAAGCTACATACAGTCATGGGAAAAATGATCAGACCGCCCTTGCTATCTTCAATTTCTTGTTCATTTCAATGCCTGGTACCACTAACGGTATATTACCTGAAGAATACAATGACCACGACAATAAATGCAGCTGATTCTATTATACTTTATGTCCTATTTGACATGCTTCAGATTCATTGTATTCCAGGGTATATAAGAGGACATTTCATGTCATCACTACATATGCTTGTAGCCTTCGTCTACAAAGAGACAAAGGGAAAGAAATTAGGAAGAAATGGGACTGTTAGCTGTTGGACATTGGCACTGAAGAAGAAGCTGAGAGCCATATTGTAATTTAAATTTTTTTTTCTGTCACGAATTGCTGGAGTTGGCTCATATGCAGGGAATGAACAAGCCGGCCTTTGAACGCAACACAAGATTTTATTTACAGAGAAAATAATAAACTACAGAACAAATAAAGACTACAAACGGAAAACGAAAGCACTAGGCTTGAAAAACTATAGCGCCAGCCAGCGACAGGGTGGCAAATGACAATTTATATGGTAAAACGCAAATCCGGTATTGCCTGGGGACCAGACAGCCTTTATATTGTGTATTACAAATACACATAAAGTCAGTCTGGAACTGCTCCATTGAACCAAATCTTGCCCAGAGGCGGGACTACCGATCACAGCTTGAATTGGAGAGAGCCAATCAGCGTAACACATGTGATGCAATCACTAAGTGACCTAACAATTGCCTTTCCGCCATGATATTTTGTAGTTTTAACAGCTTCCTTCGCCGTACAGGGGTCCTGAGGAAAATCTAAGCTCTCCCTTTCAACAGTGGAGGGCAGCATTACGCAGTCTATCGTACAGCCTGCCGGAATTAAAAATACATCCTTTTTAAAAAGAAAAGCTTTAAGAGCTGCTTCCTGTTGAGGTTTTAAGGACAAATTCAGCCGGTGCAAAACAGAGGAAAGCGCACGAGAGAAACCTCACTCTGTTGCAGTCGCCAGCTCGGCCCTGAAGATGACGCATCGTTAACTCCCGCCTCTGGTGCTCCGATTGGTTCGGTCTGATCTGCTCGGAGCTTGACAACCTGTCAAAATGTGTCAATGGAGGAGGGCTAGACCGTATTCCCGTATATCCCTTATAACAGGAGTACAGTCTAGCTAAGCTAGGCTAAATCCGGTACACCGCTGAATTACTCAGTTAAGATACCACATCAGCTCCAGGATTACAACTAGGCACGGCTGCTCCTACAAGAGCAATACTACGAGTTACTCTAATACAACGACAGTCTCTAGGAAACTAAACTACGACACAACCTACTACTACACAGGAATGCTCGGGACGGGGCCACAGCGAAGTTGGAAACAGGTGAGTGGATGCCGGGACAGGTAAATCCAGTACTGCAAGAAACGGAGGACAGCAGCGGTTAGCGTGTTGCAGAAAACAAACAGAATTTCAATGCACTAGCTGTGAGCCCTACAAGCTCTGGTCACGATCCAGCACAAAGAGGTGGGTGGCATCTCCTTTTATGCAGCGTTGGTTACAGGTGTTCCACCTGTCCCAGATCTGGCTGATGAAGCAGATAGAGAGCACCTGTCGCCTCGCTGCATATACCTAAAAAGGACATGAGAGGGGAGGGCACTATCTAGGCCTGGCAGTGGCCAGCCTGACAGTTTCAGACGATATTTATATCTGACCTGCCTGTATTTTGTGTTGGAATTATTTTTATTATACATATAAAACTCTAAAAAATAAAAAGGAATCTCTAAAGTTGTTCCCACTGACTTGTAGCTTCTGAACAATTTGAGAGTCCATCTACTGAGAGCTTTGAATGGTGTTTCTCTGTTCAAGTTTCACTTCTGATTATTTCACAGCTGAAAGCATCAAACTTTCTGACAGCCAGAAGAATTAATCTAAACAACACATTCATTTCATAGAAGAAACAAATGGACACTTAAACATGAACAATAATATCAGTATTATTGGAAATGTGTGCAGTTTCAGTATCATGTGCAATATTCATTTACTTCCTCAGTATCTTCACCAGTTTTACTTATGAACTTTCTATTCTCCTCTTATTTCAGTTCAATTCTTTGGATTCTCAGTAATATTTGATTCTAATTTCTTATCAGTTTTGTCATGTCATTTTGTTTTCTGAACAATAGCTGCCACAAGAATGTCAAAACAGATCAGAGCCTCATATCAGGGTTTTATAGTTTTATACTGAGCCTGTTCAGAGGCCAGACCGGAAAGCTGCTGTCAAATAAAGTCTGTATGCCGATGACATTAGTTTATTACAGGAGGGTGCTAATGTCAAGTCACTGTTAATCATACAGCATGTTTTGTCATGAATCTAGAGGGTTGGACCTGAGCAGAGAGCCACACTACCAAGGCCGGGTGGAAATGAGAATGAGTTTTATTGTCAGGGAAGTGAGTGATGGCAGAGGGTGAGAGGAGCCGGTGTGTAGGGGGAGTGGCTGGTGGAGTCGGGGTTTGGGCCTGATGGTTCCAGAGCCGAAGGAGGGAGGACGTCGGACCCTGACGATCCGGGGGGCCAAGGTGTTTGGTGGGCCAGACAGTGACTAACGTCCAGGCGGGGGAATCTCCAGGAGGCTGTCGGGAGGCGACAAGCAGCCGGCTTGCTGCTGCGGTTTTCCGGGTCGGCGAGAGTACAGCTGGTCAGGGTTCCAAGGAGAGGGGTTCAGGCAGAATGGGGGATCCAGGAAGGGAATAACCGGTGCTGAATGGTTTCGGGAGGACAGACGAGGGATCAGGGCGGAGGGAGTCCCGGACAGCTGAGTCTGGACGAAGACAGAGGAGAAACAGGGTTAAAATAGTCACAAAACCCAACGGACGTCTGCAGGCTAGAGAGCGAACTGACTGGAGAGTCTTGTTCAACAATCTGGCAGGGAGTGGATGGTTGAACCGGTACTTATGGCAGGAGTGGTAATCAGTGGAATGTTTGTCAGCAGTCCGGGAGCCGTGGAGGTGGAGTTAGCTGGGAAGCTGAACTCCACTCAGGCGCCAAGCTGTAGGGGAAGATGGGGTAGAGGAGTGGATGGGAGACCAGGAAAACAACAGACAGAAAGACAGAGAGGTAGGGAAAAGTTTTTTTTTTTTGGGATGCCAGGTGTGAAACGGTGTGAAGAGGGAACCCTGACATGTTTAAAACTACTGACAGTTACTGACTGGTTTCGAACTGAGAAATAAGATTAAAATTACATAATTACCTGAACTTTTTAAAATGCAAATGAGAAACATCTGTTCTAAATTTCATATTTCGACCATCTGAGACTAAGTCCAGATCTTAAACCACTACATGTAGAGAGGTCAAATTAAACCAGCTCCAGGTGAGAAACCACTATGTAAGCTGAACTAGAGGTGAAGAAAACTGTGAAATATTCTCTTTTAAAGAGGAATGTTGACAACTGTCAGGGATTTACAGCCTGCTTATAGTTTGTTGTTTAATGAACCACGGGGTTTGTAGAAGTTGTGTCGATGTTCAGTGGCATTAAAAGGGTTGAATGTTGAAATAATCTAATCCGTCACGTGAAATCAGTCAGCCTGTCAAATGTGCTTTTATTGTGAAACACTGCCTGCTGCTTACTCACAGGTGGAGTCGTGGAGTCCTGACTGGTCCCAGGAAACGGCTCACCTGAGCCACTGATCGCGTCGAGGAGTCGACTGGGAACTTTATTTTTCTTCTTCTTCTTCAGCGCTTTGAATAAAGTGTAAGTTTGCTTTGTTTGCTGCTTTAACTTCAGTAATGTTGCTGTTTGTTTCTGCTCTGTCATGTTTCTCCATGTGCACTTCTTATTTCAGCAAAAACTCTGGATCACTGCTGTTTAAACATCGATCAATATTTATATTAGGTTATTGATTCACTGCAGTCAGTCACTGTTTATATTAGATTATTGATTGCCTTAAGTAAAGTTGATCAGCTGCTGATGTTTCTTTGTTTCTTAAGAATACAAACCGCGTCATGTCTTTTACTTTCGGTTTCCCACATATGGTTTCTCTGTGAGTCTCTGCTAGAGTGCCTGTATAACCAGAGTGGCGACAACTGGGGATTTGACACCATTTTGTTTCCATTCACTCAATATGGGACGCGCAGCGCGAGGTGCACATTCACGAAAACTAGCTATTTGTGGATTGTTTACTGATTTCAAGACATGTTTTGGACAAAATATTTTACTGGCTTGTTTTGTCTGAATGTCCAAGGTTGGATTATGGCAGTTTTTTGTTGAATATTTTCATCTGTGACTAGTTTTGAGCCTTCAAAGGTGAGTTGTGCTGTTTACGTTATTTGTTGTTTGTTGGACAAATGTGTTTATATTACCTGCTGTGGTAATCACATCTAAAAGTGGTTTATAGCGGCGGATTCATGAGAATCTAAGCTTTCCATGGGTGTATAATGTTTCTATCATCGAGTTTGCAGCTTTGGTGAATTTAGCAAAATAGGTTTGCACATGTATGTATTTCATGCATCTCCATGCATGAAAATGGTCAAAGTCAAAATAATCACAACTGCCTAAAATCACATCAAACTTTTCTAACTGTCATTCACCCATGTACTTTCATGTTACGATGTATGGGTGAATGACAGATAGAAAAGTTTGATGTGATTTTAGGCAGTTGCGGTTATTTTGACTTTGACCATTTTCATGGATGGAGATGCATGAAATAGGGTGATATCAGGTAAATTGGGCCATCAGGTAAAATGGGCCATTTAAGCTTTGGATGTCCTAGCCCCTCTGATTTTTAGAGTCAATGACAGCAAATGGTCTCAAATGTTTGCTACAACTGTACTTAACATGAAACAACAGATTTTATTGGTCTGTGGTTGTTTTTGTGGGCGGAGATAAGATTCAAATCCACACTGCACCGGAAAACTGCGTGGTGAGTGGACTGGCATAAGAATTTCTGATAAAAAATTATAAGGATGATAAGTCAATTAAAGAAACGTGTATATATAAAATTTTTGATGTATAATATCTGTCTTGATGACACCTATCAGAAATAATGCTTAAAGTTTGGTATTTGGACATTTTTTTCAAAGACTGACGTTTTTGTTAGTGACCCAATTTAGCTGAACCTATTCAGGTAAGTTGGGCCCCCTGGTTTCAGCTAAAATGGGCCACCCTTTTTGTCAGTCACACATGCACACATGTACACATTTGAAGAGAATGGAGTAGGCATTTATGTGAAAAGGATGCATCTGCCTAAAAATAATGATGATCAGTGTTTTTAGTAACAATCCACTGACTTTATCTGCAGTGAGTATGGCAAACAAGAAGCAAGTGAGAGGAAACGAGAGAGGGACTGAGAGATGGAGGAAGAAAGGAGACAAGCAGAGGAGACAGAAAGTGAGAGAACAGTTGAGGATAGATGAAGAGAGGAGGAACAAGGACCAGAGAGGAAAAGAGACGACCCAAAGGCAACAGAGGAATGGATCAAGTGTCTAGTGTTCAATCTGGTGCCATGAGAGCTGTGGCAAAGAGAACGGCATCTATGATTTGTGGTTTAAGTAACCTAGGCCATGACATATGTACCTACCCAAGCACACACACATTTTAAAATTTTGACTATTTAGATATTATCGAGGTTCAGTGTTTGCATTCATCCCATTTGTAGGCCAAGTAGGTTGCAGTTGTTGTTTTTTTTATCATTATTTATGTGTTTTTACCCAAGTTCACAGTGCCATGTGGATTCAATACATTTGCCATGAGCAGATCAGTTAATCATTTACAATGTAATGAATTGTCCTGATATTATTAAATTGTTCTTACACAGTATGTTGCCATATTGACAGTTTTTTACAATAAAAATTGATGACTATCCCTTTGCAGTTGGACTGGCCCAACTTGCCTGATAAGCGTCCCATTTTACCTGATCAGCTGGCCCATTTTACCTTAACTTTGCTTGTGTAAAAAAATTGGCACAGCTGACGTATCAAGACCTGTAGGAACTACACAATCCTATTTACTAGATAATTTCAATGCAAAATTAAAAGAAAACAACCATTACTAGCCATAAAACCACATTTTAATAGAATACATTGTTTTTTGTTAGTGCTACAAGCGATTTACCAAAAAGTGGCTCATTCTAGCTGATATCACCCTACGGGCCGCTGAAGTTTAACGGGGTAACCCGTTAAACTTCAGCGGCCCATCTGAGCTTCGACAACAGCCTCCCTGTTCATTCACATGATTTCCAATTCAACAAACAGCTGACAGTTTTCTGTTTCCTATTTTCCGTCCAACCTGCAGTCACTTATCAGCCTCATATGACCCGAACAGGCTCCGTGTTGTTCACATGTTTCTGGGCTGTTAGCCGCCGTTAGCATGAGGATGCTGTTAGCCACATGCTTACAGCTGCAGCACCGTACAGGCGGACGGGAAAACGTATTTTACTAAATTGACCGAAGCTGCAAGCTCGATGATAGAAACATTATACACCCATGGGAAGCTTAGATTCTCATGAATCCGCTGGTATAAACCACTTTCAGATGTGATTACCACAGCGGGTAATATAAACACATTTGTCCAACAAACAGCAAATAATGTAAACAGCACAACTCACCTTTGAAGGCTCAAAACTAGTCACAGATGAAAATATTCCACAAAACGGCCATAATCCAACCTTGAACATCCAGACAAAACAAGCCAGTAAATTATTTTGTCCAAAACATGTCTTGAAATCAGTAAGCAATCCATCGTTTTCGTGAATGTGCACCTCGCGCTGCGCGTCCCATATTGAGTGAATGGAAACAAAATGGCGTCAAATCCCCAGTTGTCGCCACGCTCATTATATAGGCACTCTAGTCTCTGCAGCTCCATGACTCCATCTGCTGGACTGATAGTAGAAGTGCAGCAGCTGATCTTTTCCAGGAGGATCTGAGTGGATCAATGATGTTTGTTTCCTGTGCAGGTGAAGGTAGAAAGTGTGTGTGAGCTGCTGTGAGTTGAACATCATGGATGAGTGTGAGGACAGAGAGGAGGGAGTCCCTCCCTTTAAAAGCTCTCTGTGTGGGGAACAGGAGAACCAGAGCAAAGCTAAGAGGTGAGACCACCATCCCTAACTGTCCAGGACTCTGTTGCATGTCAGAGCTCAGCATCACATCACTGCTGCATGATTATTCACAGGAATCCACCTGGACCCGGACCCGGACCTGGACCTGGACCTGCATCCAGCTGTGTGTCCTTCAGGAGTGACCAGTCTAAGGAGTTTTATATTGATTTTAAAGGAGAACAAGGTCCTGCTGCTAGTTTGATAGCAGACTGGCTCCTGATCAAACAGAACAAATGTTTTGAAGAAATGATGCTAACATGAACACCATCAACAGAGACATTAAAAACAGAACCAGGTGGATCACAGCAAGAACTCTGAGTTCACTAAAATATTAAGAAATAGTTTGACTGGATAAAACTCCAGCCCTGGAGCAGGAACGTTGAACCCCTATAAACAGTCCTGAAAGAAGTTCTACAGGGACGGTTCCTGTGGTCAGAACAAAGATTGATGATGAGCCAAAATGAAGAGAAAGTTGTTGCAGTGGAAAACAGACTAATGTTGGAATCTCTGATGAACATTATGGACCTTCAGCTGGTGTTTGTCTCTGTGTGATAAAGTGAGAGTTAACTGTTGATGTTGATCCACAGAGTGGAGCAGCAGAACTCAGAGTTTCCCAGAGCTCAGTCTGTCCAGCAGCATCACCTGGACTCCATATTCATGGTGAGTTCATGGACAACAAGTTGTTCTCCTTCTGTTGTGTTCAGGCGTCTCCATGCTGATCTTTGTAGACCAGTGGACTGTCAGCGTGTCCAACATGGAGCTGATGTTTGACTCCATGATTTCACTCTGATGGACTCATTGACACATTTCTGTGTTCCAGCTGCTGGAGAACAACATGGTGACTTTTGTGAAGAAGGAGCTGAAGAAGATGCAGAAGGTTGTGAGTCCAGGTTACCCAGAATGCTCAGAGAGTCAGAGGGAGGGTGATGATGAAGATGAAAGGAACAGCAGAGAGATGCTTGAGCAGATCACAGTGTTGTTCCTGAGGAGGATGAAGCAGGAGAAGCTGGCTGACCGTCTGCAGAGCAGTAAGAGGATTTGTGTAAAGACTGAAGCTGCTGATCAACAGAACATTTGCTAAAGTCTCTGAATATCTTCACATAGTCAGTCTTTAGGGGACAAACTGTCACCTTCACTTAGGGTTGGGCGATATGACCAAAATTTTATATCCCGATACGATATAATAACGATATAGCATATTTTTTGGTAAATTCAATGAATGAATGGGACCCGGCAGCGGCATACCTTTCAAAGTACAGTAGTTTGATCCTTGTCGGTCTTTTTAAATCCAAACCACCGCCATATGACAGAAGTTCCCCCTCTTAGTGAGTATAAAACACCCAAAATATGTTTTTGAACTAGAGGCTAAATGCTGTGGTTTATTATCCCCTGCCTCCACGAAGTGGAAAAGGGGGATATAGGTTTGGCCTCCGTCCGTCCGTCCGTGCTTCCGACATGAAGGGGACAGCTTTTCTCGAAAACTATTACAGCTAGGATTACGAAATTTAGTGTGTAGCTTCACACCATGGACACCTTGATCAAGTTCAAAAATGAGAGTTATGGCCCTTGATCACTATTTTGGATATAGACTCATAGACATCACATGTGGCGGGGGATATTGATGACCATGTCATCTTGTTTTAGCATGACAGTGAAGAAAACATTTTCATTTATATTCCGCTCTGTAAGTCTGGATGGGATCTGTAGTGACTTTGTGCATGCGCGATTCATCTGCCGTCTGGCCGTGGAGTGATGTGGGTCTCCCCCTCCCCTCACTGGGGCTGCTGCGGACTGACGGCCTGTCCTTTGGGACAGGGAGAAGCTCACAGCAGCACATGCTGCTCGTTGAGGACAGTAACTACAGAATGATCCGAGTTTTCCCTGTAAGAGTCTCCAAAACGGTACAAAAAGTCGCTAGATTTGTCGCTAGTCGCTTTTGACAAAAAAAAAGTCGCTAGGACGCTTTGGAAAGTCGCTAGATTTAGCAAGAAAGTCGCTAAGTTGACAACACTGCCGCTGCCGCGTGCCTGGGCTTGCCGTAAGGCACGTCGGTGATGTAAAATACTGCCGTAAAGCGTGTTTTGCGACACTGCGATATAAACGATAGGATCTTCACATAAAACGATAGACATTTACTATCGTCCAGACGATATCTATCGTCATATCGCCCAGCCCTACCTTCACTTTATTGCTACTTTGGTGCTTTAATATCCAGGTAAATTCGACTTCACTCCTTCTTTCTTGTGTTTTCATTCAGAACTTGCTGCTGCAGTTTGTGGACGTGAACTTAAATGTGGTCTGAAGAAGAAGTTCCAGAGAGTGTTTGAGGGCATCGCCAAAGCAGGACAGCCGACCCTCCTGAATGAGATCTACACAGAGCTGTACATCACAGAGGGAGGGACTGCAGAGGTCAATGATGAACATGAGGTCAGACAGATTGAAGCAGCATCCAGGAAACCAGACAGAGCAGAAAGAAGCATCAGACTAGAAGACATCTTTAGAGGCTCACCTGGAAGAGATGGACCAATCAGAACAGTGATGACAAAGGGAGTGACTGGCATCGGGAAAACAGTGTTAACACAGAAGTTGACTCTGGACTGGGCTGAAGACAAGAGCAACCAGGACATCCACTTCATGTTTCCATTCACCTTCAGAGAGCTGAATGTGCTGAAAGAGAGAAAGTTCAGTTTGGTGGAACTTGTTCATCACTTCTTCAGTGAAACCAAAGCAGCAGGAATGTGCAGCTTTGAAGACTTCCAGGTTGTGTTGATCTTTGACGGTCTGGATGAGTGTCGTCTTCCTCTGGACTTCCACAACAACGAGGTCCTGACTGATGTTAGAGAGTCCACCTCAGTGGATGTGCTGCTGACAAACCTGATCAGGGGGAATCTGCTTCCCTCTGCTCACCTCTGGATAACCACACGACCTGCAGCAGCCAATCAGATCCCTCCTGACTGTGTGGACATGGTGACAGAGGTCAGAGGGTTCAACGACTCACAGAAGGAGGAGTACTTCAGGAAGAGATCCAGAGATGAGGAGCAGGCCAGCAGCATCATCTCCCACATGAAGAAGTCACGAAGCCTCCACATCATGTGCCACATCCCAGTGTTCTGCTGGATCACTGCTACAGTTCTGGAGGAGCTGCTGAGAACCAGAGAGGGAGGAGATCTGCCCAGAACCCTGACTGAGATGTTCATCCACCACCTGGTGGTTCAGACCAAAGTCAAGGAGGTCAAGTATGACTGGAGTCCAGACAGCAGGAGGATGATTGAGTCTCTGGGAAAACTGGCTTTTGAGCAGCTGCAGAAAGGAAACCTGATCTTCTATGAGTCCGACCTGACAGAGTGTGGCATCGATCTGGAAGCAGCCTCAGTGTACTCAGGAGTGTTCACACAGATCTTTAAAGAGGAGAGAGGGCTGGACCAGGACAAGGTGTTCTGCTTTGTCCATCTGATCGTTCAGGAGTTTCTGGCTGCTCTTCATGTCCATCAGACCTTCATCAAGTCTGGAATCAACCTGCTGGAAGAACAACAACAAACAACATCCTGGTGGTCTGAACTGTTCCAGAGTAAATCAGCACGTTTCTACCAGAGAGCTGTGGACGAGGCCTTGCAGAGTCCAAATGGACACCTGGACTTGTTCCTGCGCTTCCTCCTGGGTCTGTCACTGCCGGCCAATCAGAATCTCCTACAAGGCCTGCTGACACAGACAGGAAGTCTCTCACAGACCAATCAGGAAACAGTGGAGTACATCAAGGAGAAGATCAGTGAGAATGTGTCTGCAGAGAGAAGCATCAATCTGTTCCACTGTCTGAATGAACTGAAGGATGTTTCTCTAGTGGAAGAGATCCAACAGTCCCTGAGATCAGGACATCTTTCCACAGATGAACTGTCTCCTGCTCATTGGTCAGCTCTGGGCTTCATCTTACTGTCATCAGAAGAAGATCTGGACGTGTTTGACCTGAAGAAATACTCTGCTTCAGAGGAGGCTCTTCTGAGGCTGCTGCCAGTGGTCAAAGCCTCCAACAAAGTTCTGTAAGTAGTTGGAGACTGAAGATACTTTTCAATTTTGCTGCTCTTTCATCAGTATAATCTGCTTTTTGTCTCTTCAGACTGAGTGACTGTAATCTGTCAAAGAGAAGCTGTGGAGCTCTGTCCTCAGTCCTCAGCTCCCAGTCCTCCAGTGTGACAGAGCTGGACCTGAGTAACAACAACCTGCAGGATTCAGGAGTGGAGAGTCTTTCTGCTGGACTGAAAAGTCCACACTGTAAACTGGAAGCTCTCAGGTCAGGACTCACACTTTGAAACTAAAAGAAATGTAAGATTGATCCTTGATTTGCTTCAGATGCATCAAATCTGCACCAAAATGTAGCTGAAAGACAAAGAAGAAAACAAAGAGTGAGAAACATCCAGCCAAGTTCAAATGTTTGACCACCTGAACAGTCCACCTTCTCACCAGCAGAGCTTCTGATTTATCCTGATGACTCTGTGATTCCTGATCACCTGATATGTGGACTTACTGCTGCTGTATTCTGGACATAGTGGGATGTATTTGTTGTCAAAATCACTGCTGTCTTTTCAACAGGACATAAAATACTGTACTTAATGTTTTGCTTCTTTGCTTATCTGTGTCTCTTCAGACTTAATAACTGTAATCTGTCAGAGAGAAGCTGTGGAGCTCTGTCCTCAGTCCTCAGCTCCCAGTCCTCCAGTGTGACAGAGCTGGACCTGAGTAACAACAACCTGCAGGATTCAGGAGTGGCGAGTCTTTCTGCTGGACTGAAGAGTCCACACTGTAAACTGGAAGCTCTCAGGTCAGGACTCACACTTTGAAACTAAAAGAAAATGTAAGATTGATTCTTGATTTGCTTCAGAATCATAAAATCTGCACCAAAGTGTAGCTGAAAGACAAAGAAGAAAACAAAGAGTCAGAAACATCCATCCAAGTGTTGTCCATCAGGTTTGTGTTGTTTTGTGTGTGCAGGCTGTCAGGCTGTCTGGTCACAGAGGAAGGCTGTGATTCTCTGGCCTCAGCTCTGAGCTTCAACCCCTCAAATCTGAGAGAGCTGGACCTGAGCTACAACCATCCAGGAGACTCAGGAGAGAAGATGCTGAGAGCTAAAGTGGAGGATCCACACTGTAGACTGGAAACTCTCAGGTACAGACAGACAGACACTCTCAGGAAGCTTTTAGCCTACCTTAACACAAAGAGTGGAAGCAGAAGAACACTGTTAGCTCAGCTACACACCATGGCTGAAGGGAAGAGGAAACTGTTAGCGTAGCTTAGCACATCAACATGACACACAGGGAACCTTTTAGCCTAGCTCCAGGAAGCATCAATGAGTAAAGCTGAATAATGAGTGTAAACTGAGCTGGAACGTGACGAGCACAGGACAGGACTTTAGAGATGCTGCATTCAGGTGTCTGTGTCTCCATGTTGGACTGGTCCTTTATCAGTGGAACAGTGTGAGAGCCATGTAACGTCCATGTGTGCTGCTGAAAGAGTCTCTGCTGCTCTGACCGTCCTCCTCCTTTCAGGGTGACGCCTGCTGGAGTCCGATGGTTGACACCAGGTCTGAGGAAGTGTAAGTGTGTTTGAATGGATTGATGGAAACAAAGCAGCACATTCAAGCATCTTCAAAGTGTCACATCTCTGAGGTCATCATCAAAGCTTTAATACTGATCACGTGATCCATCAATAACTGCAGCTGTGTTGTGTTTGTTCTCTCCATCAGATTCCTGTCAACTCACAGTCGACACAAACACAGTAAACAGAGAACTCATACTGTCTGACAACAACAGGAAGGTGACATTTGTGGAGGAGGATCAGTGGTATCCTTATCATCCAGACAGGTTTGACTGGTGGCCTCAGCTGCTGTGTAGAACTGGTCTGACTGGTCGCTGTTACTGGGAGGTGGAGTGGAAAGGAATGGTTCTAATATCAGTGAGTTACAGAGGAATCAGAAGGAAAGGAGACAGTGATGACTGTCTGTTTGGATTTAATGATCAGTCCTGGAGTCTGTTCTGCTCTGATTTTCATGGTTACTCTGTCAGACACAATAACAGTGAAACATCCATCAGGTCCTCCTCAGTCTCTCACAGAGTTTCAGTTTATGTGGACGTTGATGCTGGAACTCTGTCCTTCTACAGAGTCTCCTCTGACTCTCTGATCCACCTCCACACCTTCAACACCACATTCACTCAACCTCTCTATCCTGGATTTGGCTTCGGCTTTGGCTTCGGCTTCTTGTCATTTCGTTCCTCAGTGTTTCTGTGCTGAGTTCAGACTCCAGAGTCTCCTCCTGTTAGAGAAACAGTGTTGAACAGATAGTTCAGTCTCTACATGACTCTGTCACTCAGAAACATGTTTTCAGATTACAGACTTTCAAGGACACACTATACAATGAGATTATTGAACAACAAACTACTGTCAGCTTTTAGTAAGATACTATAATTCACTTCAACATATCTGTAGTAAAAATCTTCCAGCATTCTGACCTTTTCAAATGTGTTGATGTGAAAAACGGAATCTGCTTTGACATTTTGAACACATAATACTGAGTTGTTTCTTTTGAAGACGTTGTGTATCCACTAATGGTGGTCAGAGAAAAAGACTTTGTCTTTCTGAGAAGATGTTTTGCATCTAATGGAACCTGTTTGTCTTCATAAAAATGAAATGTTACTTACATTGTATAAAGATGTGCAAATAAACTTTGTAAAACTATAACTGATCAATGGATTGAACTCCAGAGTTTTCTATTTAGTACAAAAATCTGTTGTACTTGCGCTTTTTCTTTGAGAATCTGGATAATTTTCCACTAAATAAAAAATAAACTGATCAACCACCAGCAACTAGTTTCTTCCACACACTAAGAATGATGAAAAAACTATGTAAGAATGGTATGATAATGAGCTATAATATGGAAAGCTAATTACAGACCTGTCTGCTGTGGTAATGAAGCTGATGTGTGTTGAATGTCAGACTGCTGGACTGCAAGTGGCTGTTTTCTTGCAACAACGGAACTTGGGCTGATGCTTATGTTTTCCGCTGTTTACAATTCCCATGTAAATATTGTTGCATGATATTGTGTGCCAACTGCAGTTTTGTGCTTTGTATTGTTGTACCTGCTGTTAGGATGACCATGGTAGATGGTCACCCTCTGAGCCCGGTCTCCCTCAGGCTTTCTTCCTACAACCTAAAATGAGGTAGGGAGTTTTTCCTTACCACTGTTGCTATTGTGCTTGCTCAGAGGGTATGTGCAATGGTAAACCTTAGCATTGTGAAGAGCCTTCAGACGACTCTTGTGATTTATGCCATATAAACTCATGGAACTAATGTGATGATATTCATTTATGTTGTTTGTTTAGTAGGGTAAGAGGGGTAGACGTAGAAATAAAAAGCTTTTGCTTCTGCCTACACCCTTTCGGTTGTATATAGATTTAATGTATGGTTTTGTCTTGTTTTTTTTGTTCTTGATTCCTTAAAGAACCGAATAAATTTCTTTCTTTCTTTCTTTCATTCATTCATTCATTCATTCATTCATTCATTCATTCATTCACATGCGGCCTGACAGCTGCTGTTGAGTGATTGGGACTTGGGTTCCAGAAAAGCATCTTTTAATAACACCGACAAGTTCTTTCAAAAAATTCCAGCATTATTACAAACATTGAATGCAACACTTACTGTAACCTAGCAACTGACCCACAATTAATTGTGTTGTTCAGGAGGCACGTTTGAAAAGTTAACATTAGCAGTTCTATTTATGTGAGAATAGCAGCATGTCTTTTTCTACCCTGAAAAGACAAATCGGCGAAGAAAACCGTCGGTTTAATCTCGCATGGACTGACAAGTATTTATTTATTTACCACCAAATCCTAACGCCATATATGTGTATGTGTGTGTGTCTGTGTATATATATATATACACACACACACATTTGGAGGATTGTCTCCAAATTCCTGAGGAAAAGCTAAAATCATCAGCAGAAGATTGGATCATGTTGGGTGTTCCAACAAGACAATGACCCCAAACTCATCAAAAGTGGTGAAGAAATGGTTCAATCAAGCTATAATTAAGGTTTTAGACCCATCTCCCCAAAGTCCCAACTTAAACCTCATCAAGAAACAAATCTGTATCAGAAAGTCAGCAGATTTTACAGATTGTCAGGTTTAAAGATGCAACCAAGAACTTGACAGAAGCTTGTAGATGAGGACTAAAAGCCTAGTTCGGGGTTATGTATAGTTTTGACTCAACAGATTTGGTCTTATTTCCAGAAAACCTTTAATAAACCTGTGACAGAACCACAATTTATAGGTCTTTTATGACAAAGATGCATGTGTTTCAAAGATTCAACAAATGATCTAGAGGAGAATTAATATTTAAAAGTGACACAGAGTGACCGAAAGTCTCATTGCATTACATGTTTTGTTTTCCTTGACATAAATTCAGACATTTCTGCTACAAATCGATGCAGAAAAGACACAAACTGGTGCCACAAAATTCAAATTTCCTAGAGAAGCACAAACAGATGATAAACTTCCCCTAAAATAAACATTTCTGCTCTCTAAATGATGCGATTGGGAGCAGCTGGGCTGCTGAAAGACTCCGTTTGTTTCCTCTTCTGTCCTCCACCAGCTGCTGCTCTGACACTCTGAAGAGCAATTAAACGTCCTCGTTAAACTGCGTCAGTCTGTCTGCTGTTAGAAACAAAATGCTTGTTTGGAAACAGAAAACGTCTGCAGTTTTTCACAGCACAGAAGAAGAAACATTAAGCTGGATACAGCTTCATGTTTTTGCCCACCAGGTGGCACTCACGCTTTGTGTTTCTTATTTTTCCAGGTTGCTTGAGAATGAATTCATGCAACTAATATTCAGAGAGCAGAGAAATAATGTATTCATCTTCATTGTTTTATTAGATAATGCGACCAAGCTGTGAATTTTTTTCCACAGTCGTGACCTCGACCTCCAGCCGTCTGTCCGTTGTCTTCATTTTATCTGCTTCACCAGGAGTTAAAGAACGTGCAGACGGAACTAAACACCAAGACAGAGCTTCATTTAGTTGGTTTTTACCACCAAACTAGCAACATTTGAAAAGGTTTCTGTCATTTAGGACACATTTTGAGTCATTTTGGACACGTTTGGGTTCATTTAGGAAAATATTGGAGTTAGGACAATTTTCAAGCCATTCTAAGTAAAATGTGAGTAATTCTGTAAATTTGTTTTTTAATTGTTTTAACATATTTTGACAAGTTTATGTGATTTTGGAGTGATTTTGGGGGAAAAAAATACTGTCATTTAGGATACATTTGGGGTTATTTAGGACACATTTCTGTAATTTTTTTTGAGATATTTTAGACAGATTTCAGTTGTCTTTAGATAATATTTGAGGTAGGACAACTTTTAAGCCATTCTAATCTGAATTTTAATAATTCTGTGAATTTATTTTTTAATTTTTTGACATATTTTGACAAGTTTGTGTAATTTTGGATGGATTTAGGGAACATTTAGGATAATATAGGATATATTTGGGGTTATTTATGACAGGTTTGTGTAATACTTTGATACATTTTAGACAAATTTCAGTTGTTTTTGGACAGTATTTCAGTTAGGACAACTTTCAAGCCATTCTAAGCAAAATTTGAGTAAATTTATTTAGTCGTTTAAGGACACATTCTGACCTATAAGACTATTTCTGAGCCATTCTGAACAAGGCTGGAGTCTATTAGACAATTTTAAACTTAATTTGGATAGATTTTGAATCATTTTGAATCGATTTATGCCATTTTGTACAAGTTTGGGGTCACCCGAAAAATTTGTTTATGGATTTTGAGTCATATTTGAGATGTTCCAGTCATTCTGGGCAATTTTAAACAAATTTAAACAGATTCTGAGTCAGTTTTGACATTTTTAAACTTATATTTGATATATTTGGAGTGAATTTTGGACAAATTTATGTCAATTTGGACAAACTCTAAATAATTTTAGAATGTTTTTAGCAATTTAAGACACTTTTTTGAGCCATTCTGAAGTAATTTTAAGCCAATTTAGTCATATTTTGGAGAAGTCTCTGTCCTTTTGAATACATTTTGGGTGATTTGGGACAAACAAAACAGTCCCACTTTGCACAGCCAGGTGTGCTGCATTTTCCTTTTTGAATAGAATCTGTTTTTTGCCTTTTCATTGTCGGTCAGTTCTGTGAACAAATCACCTTTTATTGACTTTTCCTGTAAGTTTCATTTAATCACATAAGCAGTTGCATCACGGTGAACCTGGGACGATACCTTTGCCCTGGTTTGAGTCCAGAGCTTCTCATGAAGTGTCAGAAGGCGGTGATCTAACAGATGTGTGGCGTTACGTAACTGCAGGTCCAGATGTACAGCAACTGACTCACTGCCCTTTTGTACAGACGGACGATTGCACCAGTAAAGATAAGGAGTTGTTCTCAGAGAAGGAGGTGTGTGAGGGTTTTATGCAACTAAAACGTGATGATTAAAGGGTTTAACCCAGATTTTAAACAGAAAGTGATTAAAGAAAGTAATGCAAATCCCACAAAATTAACAATTTAGAGCTGCAGCTAATGAATACTATAATGATCAGTTGTTCTGTAGCTGGTTTCCTGATTGATTAAACTTCAGAAAAATGTGAAAAATGCTCATCACAGTTCCCCAAAGTCCAAGGTCGCGTCATCAGATGTCTTCTTTTTACCGATCAAAAGTGCAGAATCCAAGGATAATCAGTTTATGACCAGAAAAGACCAAGAAAACCGCAAATATTCACATTTCAAGCTAACTAATGAATAATAAAGACATTTAATTTGAGCTCATTTTGTCAAAAAGCAAAGAATTTTTTCAGAAAAATCTAAACTATAATAGTAATATATAAATAGAAAATTACTGAAGGATATGGACATATGAAAAATGGGATTTAATTTGAATTTAAAAAATACTAGTATCATTTTGATAAATATGATCGATACCAAATAAATAAATAAAAAGAAAATACAATTTTGGCATCAATACTGTTTTAAGTGCAGCAATAACTGTGCATGTGCTGCAGGTTTTTGCATGTATAATTCAACATAATATAATATAAAAATTATAATTAATATAATGTTAATATATAATATCATATCATTCTATATCATATAATATAGTATAATATAATGTAATATAATGAATAAAATTCTGCATTATTAACACTATTTTTAATAAAGAAATAATAGCATATGTGCTGTTGTTTTGTACATGTAATGCAATATAATTATAGTAATACTATATGATAAATATTACAGTTTAAAATAGAATTCCAATTAATGCTTAAAAGAAACAAAGCGAAGCAAAATGAAAAAAGCTCATGTGTTCAGTTGATACAAATAGATGCAAAATCTAAGAAAATAAAGACAAAACAGATGCAGAGACACAAACACATAAAACAACTAAAAAAATGCACAAAATAGCAACTACAAGATACAGAATGACAGCAAAAAGATGCAAAACAAGCAAAAGAAGATGCAAACAAAAAATGAATAAAATGAAGACAAAATGATTCAAAACAACTGCAAGGAAACACAAAATGGCAACTATAAGATTGAAAATGAGAAGTAAAAGTGTGATTATAAAGAGATGTACAATTAACACAAATACATGCAAAACAGACGCAAAAAATAGATTAAAACAGCTGCAAAAGAATAGAAAATGTCAATTACAAGCTGCAGAAGGACACAAAAGATGATAAAAAATGACCAAAAAGAGATGCAAACTGATTAAAATACACAAACAGATATAAAACCAACGCAAACAGACATGAAAGACAACAAAATATAACAGATAGGTTTAAAACGACTGCAAAGAAACAGAAGCTATGAGTGGCAGAATGACAGCTAAACAGAAAAAGACACAAACCAGCAACACAAAATGATTTAAAACAACTGCAGAGAAACACAATCTGGTGTCTATTTAATGTCATAATGATCAGAAATAGATGGAAACTAACTAAACTGGACTTTAAACTACGTTCGGCTCATGAACCTTCAGAGAACTCTTATGAAACATGAGCTGATTTGGTATAAAGTCTGAACATCTGGAAGTCTCACTGGTCTGACTGGTCCAAGTTCCTCTTCATAGGGTCATTCTGTCACTGCTCACGTTGACGCCTGACGATATGGCGTCACGCACAGGCCACGCCCCCATCTCCTCCCCGCCTCCGTCACTGCACGCTGCAGAACGTGCTCCGATCTCGTCAAAACACTGAGTGAGAGCGCGGGGAGAGCCGCAAATGGGCGCATCGACCTTCAAAATAAAAGTCCACAATGAATTAAGAGATTTAGTTTCAGCGCTTGATTAAACTAAGAGATGAAAATTGCAAGAAAGAAGTTATTAAAGCTCAGAATTAGCCTAAATCAAATATATTACAAATCTAAATATATTAATTTAATAAAAATGAAAAGTATAAAGTTATATTGTCATTATTATTATTCAATTAACAAATATAAACGAAATGAAAAGAGATGCAACAAGGGTCTCTCGCTTGCAACGTTAGATGTTTTATTCTGAAAGTCCAGTCCGGAACCGCTCCGTGTGTCGGCAGCAGCTTCCTGTCTGCAGCCTGTCAGAAGGACCTCTGCTTCAGCGCATCCTTCGGACTCTCCCCGCTGATAAACCTGATAATATCTGCGGGTTAAAGCAGCAGGAGTCCCTCCGCAGCTCCACACTTTCACTCTTCCGCTTTTAACGAAGCTTCCAGAAACTTCCAGAGCAGGAAGATGAACGACAGCGAGCCGAGCAGCTACCCGCTGGCGGAGTACGACTTCGAGCGGCGGTTCGACGAGAGACGGGCTATGGAATGGATGCAGGAGAACTGGTAGGAAGTTGGAGCACAAATTAACCCTTTAAATATCATTTAAACCACAAACTCAGTCTTTAAAAGCAGAGAGAAGCAGTTTTCTGTCTGTAAATTGTCTTTTCCGTGTTTGTCCAACCAGCTTCATCTTTTTTTTTTTACCTTTAGTTTATAGTCTACATAAAATTGTCAAAAATCAGATTAGAACTGATTCAAAGACGCACATTTTCTTGGATTTAATTGAAATTTGTATTCGTGTTATTAGTGGATGCTGTGAGCTGAGCTGCTGGAGCTGCATATCTGCTCTGTGTGGAAACTGATGGTTTAATTAGCAGCTAACAGAACAATTAGCAACATGTTAGCTTCATTAATTAGCAGCATGTTAGCTTCATGTTTCTATATTTACAAGACATGTTAGCTTCATGTTTCTTAATTAGCAGCATGTTAGCTTCATGTTTCTATATTTACAAGACATGTTAGCTTCATTAATTAGCAGCATGTTAGCATCATGTGTGTTCAGCTCAGTGTCCGATCAGCTGCAGCTATCAGAGGGAGTGATTCTTGCAGGACCACATTTTTCAGCAGTGAAACTGAAGCAGGCTAGTTGTCAAACAGAGAGCTGGTAAAGAGCCAAAAACAGCAGATTTATTCTCCACCGTGTGCAGGAAAACTGTGCACACCTTCACCTGTGTTCTTTTTATTTTATTTGCACAATGTTTGAATCTGCTACATTGAATAAACTTTTTTTTTTTAAAAAATCATGGCAAATAACAATAAATATCTATAAAATAAGGGTATTTGCATTGAGTTTAAATACAGTAAAACTAGTGTAATTTTGTTGTCAAATATTGTAGAAGAACACATTAATTACTATTTTTTTAATAGCCAGCGAGTAAATCTTTTTTTCTGTGATTTTATTGGATATTACCTAAAATTTATCAAAACCAGTAAAATAACAGTTATGTATGTTTATTTGTTTTTGCTAATTTAAATAGAGTATAAATAGTGTAATTTCACAACTTTTTGTAAAAATGTGCATTTTTGAAGAGCATGTTGTGCACAGTTTTGGCCATTTAGAAAATATATGTTGTTTTTATTTTAATTTTCTATTTTAATAATTAGAATGTAAAAAAAAATTCTGTCAATTACTAGGTATTGTCTGCATTTTAACCGATAAGTAAACAAAAAAGTTATTTCTGGGTATTTTATTTAACTTATGTATTTTTGCTGATTTAATGCAGTATAAATAGTGTAATTTTATTATAAACTTTTTGTAAAAATTCACATTTTCTAAGTAGACGTTATGTACAGTTCTGGCCTGTTTTTTTTTTTTGAAAAAAATCGGTATTATTATTATTTTAACTTTTGTATTTTCATAGTTGGCATGCAAAATATTTTTTCAGTGATTTTACTAGATATTTTCTGTAATTTATCGAAACAGATAAAAATAACACTTATTAATGAGTATTTTTTAGTTATCTATTTTTGCTGATTTTAATACAGTTTAAATTGTGTAATTTTACAACTTTTTTGTTTTGGCCTCATCATATATATTAAGACTTATTTTCTGTGATTTTACCAAGTATTATCTCTAATTTAACGAAGCAAGGAAAATCTTTAAGATAATATTGAAAAACTGTGTACTGTTCTGATCCAGCGTTGTTAAACAGTGACTTAACGTTTATAAAAGTGCACATTTTTTAAGCTTTCTCCACCTGAGCGGCTCCATAACTTTGCTGTAAAGCCTCACAGTTGGTGGATTATTAATTTTCTCTCAGCAGCTCGTTCTGAGGTGAAGTTCTGCAGTGACTAATTATCTTTTCTTCCTCTTTTGACCCGCCGCCTGTAGGTAAACCTGCTTCCGGCTTTGTGTCCGTGTCACTGCAGAGTTATGAAAGCTTCTGATTCAGTCGCTGATAACTCCATGCAGATTCCATGTCTTCCTTAAAGGGACAGCACACGTGTTTTCTGCAAAAATGAAGGTCCCATTTGGAGAAAATCCATTTTTATTGCGCTTTAAATATGGATGTATAAAATAAAACCTGTTAAGATATGAAATAATTTACCTCTGCCCTTTATCAGGTCTGGTCTTGCTAGTTTTACGAGGCCAGTTCATTTTTTCCATGTCGGTGTGCTGATGGGCAGACGGCAGCCCAACTCATAAAAGAGACGATTTTACAGGAAACAGCAGCTCCAGGGGCAGTAAAACGTCCACAGTGGGTGGACATAGCACAGGACTTCTGGAGAATTTAGGACTTCCTGCTGTTTTTGGGCTCCATCGACGAAAAAAAAAAAGTGATAATATACGATAATATCTAGTAAAATAATATCAATTAGTAATATAATAGTATTAATTTTATGATAATGTCCAGATCTGAAATATGTATTTTTACAATAGATTTTTTTTTTTTTTTTTTTTACAATTTCTGACGGTTAAATTACATTGTTCTACTTTATTATATTATATTATACAATTACAGGGTGGGGAAGCAAAAATGTCCTATTGACAAATTTGTATGTCCTGCCCAAACAGTGAGGGGAATCAAAACGATAATTAAAATCCAAGTTCCTTACCTTTAACCAATCTTTTTAGTATTTGTCAGACCTTGGTGCATTGTGAAGTGAGCAAGCAACAAGCAAAACGCAACAGGGTTTGTGATCTCCTGGATGCCCAAATCCCTCAGAAGGACATTTCCAAGATTGTTGGCATCAGTGAGAGGACCACTCGCCACATCCAGCATGCCAGACAATCCAGTTTGGGCACCAAGAGATCTCCAGATGGTCCTGGGAGTCTTGGGCTCAGATGGCAGTAAGATGCCCCTGTACTTCTTCAAGCCAGATCAGAAAATTGGGGCTGATGTGTACTACAAAGTTCTGAGGTACACCGTTTTGCCCTGGCTGAAGGCCACCTACCCTGACAACAACTATGTGTGGCAGCAAGATGGGACTCCTGCTCACACATCAGTCAAGGTCCAAAAGTTCTGTGAGTAGAATATGGAGAACTTCTGGCCCAAAGGCATTTGGCCCCCGAGCTCACCTGATCTAAACCCCCTGGATTTTTTCTGATGGGGCGCCATTGAGTTGAGGACTAATGCCAGCCCTCATGCCAATATGGATTTACTTAAGGCTGCATTCTCCAGGGAATGGGAGGCCTACCCCAAGGAGGATATCAGGAGGGCCTGTGGCTCTTTCAGAGGCTGTATCGAGGCCTTCATCATGGCTGATGGAGGACAGATTGAATAAACATGTTCTGAAAGCTTTAAATTTGTGTTCTTCAAGAAATCAGTTCAAAATTCCAAAGAATTTTTTATTTTTATTTTTTTCATTTCAGGCAATTTCAATAACAATGCAAAAACAAACATTCCAATATGGTAACATATGCATAGAATGCCTGAAAAGGGAGTAGAAGGAAGAAAACTTATTTAATCCTACCCCCAAGCTCATCTACGGAAACACTATGAGCTGTGACTCATCATAACAAGGTTATGTTACAATGACAAATACAATATAATACACAAAAGACAATTGGACAAATACCAGCAATTGTAATGGACAAAATACCGGAATGGAGAAATACCAGCAATGGTAATGGACCAATAGCAGAAATGGACAGATACTAGAAATGGACAAAATACCGGAAATTGACAAAATACAAGCGATGGTAATGGACAAACACCACAATAGGGACAATAGGGACACATTGATCAATCACATTTTTGCTTCCCCACACTGTATTTATATTTGCTGCTATTTGTTGGTGCCATATCTCACTAAAAATTCTTTGTATGTACAGTAAAAGATACTGTACATAACACGTTACATTTTTATGCTATAATCAGCGCAAAATACGATTATTTATTATTATATTATTTATAAGTATCAGATTTTTATGATTGTTGTTATTTGCTGGTGCTAGTCTTTATATCTACAGTCAAAGATCCTGTACACTGCATTTGTATCTTTATTTTGCAGATATTTATCACTGTTTTTACAGTTTTTGACCACTATAGTATTACACAGTTGGCAAATTTTTTACTTTTCTAAAACTAAATTCTTGTAATTTTACAGTGTAATGTCTCATAAATCTGCTGCTTTTCTGTGTTTTATATGATTTAAACATAAATGTCATCGTGTTGATCAGACAAAGCCAACAATTAAGTACGTTTTTATGCGTTTCTCGCTGTTTTCCGACATTTTAACCCCTAAATCATGATTTAGTTGCACAAAAAAAAGCTAAATTCTGAAGGAAATTCCTGCTTGTGCATCAGTGAACTCTGTTTTTGTCCCACAGAAGTGAAGTGAGATCAGAAACCCCCCGTATGTTAAAGTGGGTCAAGCAGCAGGAGCATCTACTGATATTTGTATCAATCAGGATTAGTCATCTGCTCTATTCTCCAGCGATGTCACGCACATCAGCAGCTTTATGTCGCTTTATTTACACATAAAGATGACAGGATTGTAACAAAAATTCAATTTAATGCAAGAAAAACCATCATCAGCGTCTACTTTTTTCATCTTGTTGTCGTTTCTTCTCATTGAAACTGTGATTTTTTATTTTTTTTTAATTAAACCGAGCAGAAAACTGCCTCATCACCCGGAACCGATCAGTCAGCGGTTAATCTCCCATCATCCTTTGCTTCGATTATAAACCGGGAAGCTGCAGTCAGGAGGCTTTTTTTCTTTAAATTTACAGTTTGACCTGGACAGGTTGTGCGTGTCCAGCCGACAAACATCCCAGCAGACGGTCGCATCGAGTCCTGTTTGTTTTTAATTGCAGCCGTCTGGTCCGTTCACCCTAATTGTGTAACTTTTTTATGTAAGAGCTCCACATCTGGAGGTGATTTAGGGTTCAACAGCTGTTTGTTGGAGGCTCTTCATCGTCTTCCTCCTCTTGTTTTGTGACCTGAGACTGTCATATTAAATAACGGAAGGAAAGTTCTCTTGAAATCAAACAAAACAAACACATGAATGGATCTTTTTAGTTATTTGCAGGTGCTGGATGTCAGTAAAAGATACCTACATACTGCATTTTTGTTTAAAGGATTGTTTATTATATTATATTATTATAAGATTATTTATTATTTGCAGGTGCTATATGTCACTAAAATGTATTTATATCTACAATAAAAGATACCTGTACACTGCTTTTTGTTTCATTTTTTAATATAAAATATTTTTTATTCTTAAAATACATTATTATTATTAAAAGATTATTTATATTAATTGTTATTTGCATGTGCTTAATGTTAGTAAAATATACCTGTACACTGCTTTTTGTTTCATTTTTTAATATAAAATATTTTTTATTCTTAAAATACATTATTATTATTAAAAGATTATTTATATTAATTGTTATTTGCATGTGCTTAATGTTAGTAAAATATACCTGTACACTGCTTTTTGTTTCATTTTTTAATATAAAATATTTTTTATTCTTAAAATACATTATTATTATTAAAAGATTTTTTATCTTCATTGTTATTTGCATGTGCTTAACGTTAGTAAAATATGCCTGTACACTGCATTTTTGTTTAAATCGATTCATTTATTGATTGATAGACAGCTCTGGAACATTTTGCAGTAGCACAAATTAGAACCTTGAATTTATGTTTGTAAAAATAAATGTATTTTTGTGAGTTAGACGATGTGAAGGAGCCTTAAACATAAAAACATCTGCAGCTATTTTATCCAGAAATGTTGCTTTCCATTGTTTGACTGTCATCCTATTCATGCCCTGTATGACAGAAGTACTTTTAAGGTGATAAATAATGTTAATTGTGTGTTTTTTTTCCTTCTGTGCAGGAGGCAGTCCTTCATGTTCTGTGGCCTTTACGCTGCACTCGTCTTCTTCGGTCAGCACTACATGAGGGAACGACCCAAACTGAACCTGAGGCGTCCGTTGGTGCTGTGGTCGCTCAGCCTCGCCGTGTTCAGGTGAGAAACGCCGCGCTCTGATTGGTCAATAGACAGGAAATCCGATCAATCAGTAAGGCCATTTACTAATTTAATGTATGAAAACGCTAAATTATTCACTCAAGCAAAGAAAATTGTTGGCTTTTCATGTGTGTTCTTGTGAGCTCAAAGCTTTCCCTCTGTGTTAGTTAAGCTTGTTTTATTGCATAAATTGCTTTCATTTTTAAAGCTTCTTTTGCACACTGCAAAAAACTTATATTTCAAACCATTTTTAACAGATTTGTGTGAAATTACAGATAATAATGGGTGAAATTGTGTTAATTTGAAAAAAAAAATCTGCTATAAATATCAGTATTTTATTTTTTTATCCTAATTAATGATTTATGGCATATTTTTTGTAAAGTGTAATTTTACATATTTCCCCTGTTATGTTAAATTCCAGAATACTTCAAGTAATTCAGAGTTCGGTTGTACTACAGTGTTCTACAGCTGTTAGAGGGTTTATTAACATTAGTCGGACAAGTCTTTATGGTTGTAGTAAAGTCTGAACAAAGCTCTGCTTCAGTCGTAGCTTTATGACACACGTTTGTGGCCGGTTTCTCCTTAAACACGAATCAAATTATCACACTTCAGAGACACTCCTAGTTTTACGGGGCTTATAAAGAAGCTGTACGTTGAACAATGCACATGTTATTTTTTGTTGAATCAACTCATCGACTTGCTCCTGCAGGATTGAACTCAGGTTAAAGATTTCACAACACTGCTGACTCACTAACTGGTGCTGCTTGAACCTGAACGAGCTGACATTTGTCTCTGAACGCTGTTGCAGCAACGTTTAATAATTTCAACACTGTGATGGCATGACGTGAAGTAAAGTAATAATAATAATGCATCGAATTTATATAGCGCTTTTTTGGTCACTCAAAGACGCTTTACAAGATAGACAGGGGAAAAAAAAGAAAAAGCCAGATCAAACAAGTGGGTTTTTAGGAGGGTTTTTGAAGGTCGAAATAGAGTCAGAGTTTCTTATGGGTGGTGGAAGTGAATTCCAGATTTGGGGGGCTGCGAAGGCTCGGTCCCCCAAAGTCTGATGCTTGGTACGGATGGGTGTCAGGAGGTTTGAGTGTGCAGAGCGAAGCTGACGGGAGGGTCGGTGATGTTGGAGGAGGTCAGAGAGGTAAGAAGGGGCCAGGTTATGGAGGGACTTGTACGTGAGGAGGAGGACAGAAGCTGTTTGAGGATAGGTGTGATGTGTTCCCTGGAGTGGGTGTGAGTGAGAAGGCGAGCAGCAAAATTCTGGATATATTGTAATTTTTGTAGTTTAGTGGAGGGAAGACCAAAGAGAAGGCTGTTGCAGTAGTCAAGTCTGGAGGTAATGAAAGCATGATAGAGTATTTCAGCAGTGGTGAGGGAGAGTGAGGGGCGGAGACGTGCAATGTTGCGGAGGTGAAAGAAAGATGTTTTGGTGACATGCTTGATGTGTGATTGGAAGGAGAGGGTGGGGTCCATGATGACGCCGAGGTTGCGTACAGAGGGGGAAGGGGTGACATGGTGACCATCAATTAGGAGTGTGAAATTCTAAGCAGAGGGGAGAAGAGATTTGGGTCCGATGATGAGATGTTCTGTTTTGTTAACCACGCCCAACGGGTACGTCTGCGGGGTTATTGCATTCAGTGTGTTATCTGGCTGGGTATGTATGTATGTATGTGGCTATGTCCGGTCTGATATCTCTGCAACTGCTGAAGTCAGGATAATCAAACTTGGCACTGAAGATCAGTCTAAGGTCCCCTGCTCAGGTGTGGAGTTACAGGTCAGCAGATCAAGTAGGGAGGGAGATACGTACGATGATCAAAATTGATACATATTGCATCAGTTGTATAGGGAGGACAGGGTTTTCGCCAGCAGAGGGTGTGGTTCTGCCACCTACTGAGGGCTCATCTAGTTGGTGTTAAGTTTTAGAAAAAGTAACACAACTGTCTCATATTGCTGACGTGTCGGTTGTTTCCTCTGCAGCATCATCGGGGCGTTCAGGACTGGACTCTACATGCTGCACGTCCTCACAAACAGCGGCTTCAGACAGTCGGTGTGTGACAACAGCTTCTACAGCGCCCCCGTCACCAAGTTCTGGGCCTACGCCTTCGTCCTCAGCAAAGCTCCGGAGCTGGGTGAGGAGACTTTCTGCTCATTAAGACCTAAATATCCACATAGAAAGTTATTAAACAGACACAGCAGCCACTGAAATGTTACTGGTCCAGAGGTTTGGAGGTCGTCGAGAAAAAATATGGACTCTCTTTGGTAGAAATTCTTTTTTTGAGGTTGTACTCAAATATGTAGCAGGTCCTATACACATTAAAGGTATGTAAATGCTGTTGAAATTTTTATTTTTACAGACTTTCCCCGTTAAATTAGAGATAACTGGTGTAGTCATAGAAAAAAGTGTTAATTTACATGTAAAAACAGAAAAAAATGTAAATATTGTCAACATTAAAAGTCTGTATTTTACAAATAGTTATTTCCTCTTTTGACAGTAAAGTTACTATGTATGTGTGTAACGTTCACCCTCAGTGACCAAATCATGCCACTGTTTGAACCTGTAAACTTTCCAGTAAACGTATCAGCAGACAATTATCCTAAGAGCTGCTCCTCTGGCCGATGATTCTGTCTCCATGTAATCTCGTCTCCGTCGGTAAGAGATCGTTCTGGGAAATGGAGTCGGATGCTGAGGTGGCAAGAAAATTCCATTAGTGCTGATTGATGTTAGCCAGGAAGGACACTTTCACCTTCCTGCTGCTCAGACTGGTGATATACCGCAGGATATAGACTGAACCGAACCTCATTATGAAGGAACACAATGTAATATGAGCTGTTTGAAGCAGAAATAAAGACTAATCCAGGTTTATAACGACCTGGGTTTTAGTTTAAAAGGTCCTGTTGGTAATAACTGGGAATAAATGAATAAATAAATCCAACAACAAAGATGGACAGATGACAAAAATGAGGCAAAAGAAATTACACAACTGACACAAACAAGACCATGAATGACAAAATCAAGAAACAGCAAAAAAAGTGGATTCACAACACAAGTGGGACAAAAAAACACAAAACGACAAAAGCGATACAAAACATCAAATAAAGCAAAACACAAAATGACAAAAATAAGACAGAAAACACGTGAGACAAAAAGGAAACACAAAACGACAAAAAATGAGGAACAAAACGACAAAAACATGAGACAAACGACAAAAATAAAGACAAACGAGACAAAATATTACAAAAATGAAACGCAAAGCGACAAAAGAACAATGAACACTCTTGGATTTTACTTTATGATGAAAACAACTTTTACAAATTTAAAATTTGCTGTTAATGTCTTCTCTGGAATTTTTATACTTTATAAAGTCGTCCCACAGATTGGACCTTCTGGAGGGCTGATTTTGGCCTCTCTTAATCACCGTTGCACATATCCCTGTCTACATTACACATAATTTCCCCATACATGTTCTTTTCACACTGTTACACATGTTTGTTTGGCACAAAGCCCACGTCTACACATTTAAAACAACTTACAGAGTCCTCAAGAACATGCCCCATCAACGTCCATGTCTGTAAATAACTTCCTGTCCGCTGTTTGTCCTAGGAGACACGGTGTTCATCGTCCTGAGGAAGCAGCGCCTCATCTTCCTGCACTGGTACCACCACATCACCGTGCTGCTCTACTCCTGGTACTCCTACAAGGACCAGGTGGCGGGTGGCGGCTGGTTCATGACCATGAACTACCTGGTCCACTCGCTCATGTACACGTACTACGCCGCCCGGGCTGCCGGCCTCCGGGTGCCTCGTCCATTCGCCATGATCATAACAGCCACCCAGATCCTGCAGATGGTGATGGGGCTGGCCGTGGTGGGGCTGGTGTACCGCTGGATGCACGAGGTCCGCTGTCCGTCCAACCTGCACAACATCACGTGGGGCTCCTTGATGTACCTCAGCTACCTGGTCCTGTTCGCCTCGTTCTTCTACAACAGCTACCTCAAAGGATCGTCCAAGGACAAAGGACAGAAGGCCCAGTAACTCGTCTGTACTGCGTTCACGGTCGTGTTAAAGTGTGCCATCAGAGGTGACCAACATTGAGAAGCCATGAATGTAGTCCAAGTGCCGGTACTACACAACAAAAACAATGATACATCTACGGATTTAGAGGAAGAGGAGACGACTCGGAGTCAGCACATTTTAATACGACCTCCTGAGTAGCTTGGAGTTCAGTATGGAGGGTGAAGAGAGGAGTAGACAGCACTTCATTTAAGTTATTGCACTGGTTACGTAGACTTTGGACTGGTAACTACAAACATCTGTCAGAGATGGGTGATGAAAGGCGCTTTTCCACTAACCCCTATTTGACTCGACTCGAATTGACTCGAATCGCTTTAGGTCGTTTTCCGTTACAACTGAGTACCACCTCATCGTGGGTGGAGTCGTCGTAGCACGGCAGCCGGAAGTCCTTTTACTGATTTGTGTGCGACACAAACGCAACACAACAATGGAGGACATGGAGGCGATGGTATACCTGCTGCTCGACCATATTCAAATTTTGCCAAGTTCCATGAAGAGCAATGCACACCGTCGCTGTGGCCAGTCTTTTATAAATTGGCGGGTTTGGTTTTCATGAAGGAGTCGCTCACTCCCTGTCCAATCATTGGCCTGCGCTCTGTAGACGTCACATTATCGGCTTGCTTGGAACCCCAGCTCAGTAGATGCTAGAACAGTAGCTGATACAAGGAACTAAGTCCTGATGGAAAACCTCACAAACTGAGTCGAACCGAGTAGGTGCTGGTGGAAAAGTGCTAAAATGTTTGTTTGTTGAGACTAAGAAGTGAGTCCTTGATGTAGAAGCACTTATTGGTTTTTGTACTGTTAAGGAAATGATTGGACGGTTGGGTAATTACGCCGAAAGTAAGATGGGAGGATCGAAATTAGCTTAGCATAAAGACTGAAAGCAGGGGATTGGAAAAGCACTTAGAACACTAACTGTATGAAATGTGACCTGTATATGAGCAGAAATGTTTGATTGGTTATGGATTTTTGGGGCCAGTGCAGATTTTTAGAATGTAAAAACTCTTAATATTGTTTTATTGGCCAGTATTTTTTATATATATCACATCGCAATTCACTGTGAAGACACCACTTGACTCCGCACCACTTTCTGCTCTGCTACATGTGCTGCAGACAGCTAAATCTTGGATATAATGGAGTCGGAGCCGCCCTGCTGGACAAACTATGCAATGACACCATTTCTAAATGACCTTTTAGTGTATTTTTCTGCATTAGGTTCGATGTATCTGTTATCAAATGACGATATCGACCAACTGATTTGTTATTCAGGCTCTAGTTTGACCCATTTGCTGTTTATATTTTTAGATAAATTCAGATTTTGCTTTCTTTACAGTCAAGATTCTCCAAAACTTGGCCAGTGTAGTCTCCGTTAGCATCTGTTGTTTGAGAACCTTGTCTAATTTCATTCCTATGGCAAAGAAACATGTGAACTAATGAGTTTCAGAGGCGTATTTTCCAGGTTAGCCGTTTCCCCCTGCTCTACAGCCTTTATGCTAAGCTAGGCTAACCACCTCCACCAGAATGTTGAACCATTCCTTTAAAATAGTGTCTGTTTTGAACTGCAACCTACAGGATAGGAACTAAAAGGGAATAAATACTAATGCACTGATCTCAAAGGGATGTTTTCCACTAACAGTAACAGATCTGAAGCTGCCTTTGGAAATAATTGTGTTCTCAGAATCACTGACCTGATGAAGGCTTCAGTGTTTAACCCTCCCAGTGCTGCTCATGTAAACCACAGACCTTTGTACTGTTTGTAGCTACAGTAAATGGCTCACCAGCTGCGTTTCCATTAAGGATTTTTATGCACACTTTGAAGTATTACATTAGGGGGAAAAAAATTATAGGAATGGCAGCATTTCAAAAATAAACTGTGTCATTAAAGACACGTTTATGTCATGTTTTTGAGTCCTTTTCGTTAAGGTTTTGTTGTTTCAGACACATTTCAAATAATTTTAGACTCATTTTAGACACAATTTGGTTCTTTTATTGGACAAATTTCAAGACATTTTGGACATTTTAGTCATTATGACTCATTTTGGACAAAGATTTATGTTATTTTTGACATTTTTGAGTAATTTTAGAAAGATTCTGATATTTTTAAACAAATTTCGAATGTTTTTGGACAGATCTTGTCTCACTTTGGACACTTTTGAGTGATTTTTCAAGACTTTTTGAACAATATCTGTCATTTTCGACAGATTTTGAGTCAATTTTGAACAAAATTCGATCCATTTCAGATAGATTTAAGGTTATTTAGGCAACCATTCTGTCATTTTGGACTTTTTTATGTTGTGTTGAGGCAAAGTGTTGCTATTCGGGACAAATTCCGTGTCATTTTAGACAAAGTTTGGGGCAACTTTCTGGTTTTAAATGAATTTATGATAGCTGTCTGTGTAACATACTGCCACCTTCTGACTCCACTCTGCAGCTTCGTTTGTTGGCTCCAATGATTCATGGAAAATGAGTCCAATTTGCATTTTCTTTTGTATGTTTTTTGCCATAAATGTGCTGGATAATTTGATGGAAACACAGCTGGTGACTGCTTCGGTTGGCGTTTATTTGCAAACACATTTGAACATCAGCGTACCATGACCTTGACTTCCTGTCTGCTCTTACCTCATGCGCTGTTTGTTGGTTCAGAACATCTGACTGATGAAAGGAAGCCGTCCCAGAGCAAACTGCTCCCAGGAGGTGGATTGTTTGAGGGTTAAACTTAAATCCTAATGTTCTCGTCCACTTTTTTTTTTTAAACTGCACATTCTGCAGAGACCACATGTATAGATGCAAACAGAGACAGGATTACTGTAAATGCCCCACTGCCTTTGTCACGTTTAGGTTAACACGGTTTGGTTTTGAGGCGACTGAGTGGTTTGGGTTCAAAAACATGACTTTTATTCTGTTATAATTGAGCCACAGCTTCACTGACTGGCCTTCTGCTGCTGTCTTTCCTCATATTTCTTGACTTTTTTTTAATGATCCTGTCAAAATAAAAAGGGAAAATGCCAATAAATGAAACAAAACATGTGCATAAACCTGCCGTTAAATTGTACGATCAACCAGAAAAGAACTTTTTCCTGATTAGTCTTTTTTTTAAAAAAAAAAAACATTTTCTAGTTGTTATCGTTCTATATGACCATTTATTGGACATTTTGCAGTCTGTCTGCTTCCATCATAAACAAACCATCAGTTAATTGAGAAAACAGTTTTCCATACAGAAAATTTTAATGGTTGCAGCTTTTTATTCTTCCTAAATGACACTTTTGTGCAAATTAGAAAACTTTGGCCAAATGATTCAAAAATCCAAACTGTCCAAAATGAGTTAAACTTGTCATAACTAAAAAAAATGTTCAAAAGTCTCAAAACTTTCCCAAAATTAAAAGAAGTTGGCCAGAATAACATCAACTCGCCCATAAATAACGTAATGTAGAGTTATTTTTAAAAAGCTGCCTGCTGTCACTGAAATTTCTCCAAAATGACAAAAAAATTGCCTGAAATGAATCAAAAATTTTCCACGATTGCTCCAAATTTATCCAAAGAAGCAGCAAAATAATTTTACAAAATGAACAAAAAATCCTAAATGATCTAAAATGATGTAACATTTGTCTGAAATAGGTTTAAAAATGGTCCAAAATGTCTCAAAATCAATTTTCTTATCAAGCTGTTAAAGAAGATGGAAGATACTGGTGGATCTGTTTGCTTTGAATCGTTTCTGCCTTTAAAGCAGAAAACTGGAAGAAACGTGATATTCGAAGGAGGGATTTCGTGCTCGGAACCAAAGTGTGTTTTGCACCTGAACCACTCGGTTTTCTCAAAGCATCTCGTGTGTAAAATAGATGTCATTTTGTTCCTTTTTCCATCCAAATATCACGTTTATCCACATTTAATCTGCTGACACACTGATCGTGAAGCCACTTTTGCCTCTTTACTCACTAATAGTAATGTTTGAATGTGTTTCATGTTAGTTTTTGTGCTTGATTTGTGATTTCGGACCTCGTCTTGTGTTTTCCACTGTGGACTTTCATTCCAGAAGCTGCTTCTTTCATGAAGTTCAACACTGAGGAGGAGTTCGGTTCATTTAAAGTTAATTCTGCCGTCATGTCCGACCACTGAAGGTGTTTGATCCAGATGGAGGTTTACATGTGTCTGTGGTTTAGAAAAGACAAAGTTTCCATCATTTCAGCTCCAACATCCAGTATCTTTACCGTTTACTTCCACTAGTTTGTCTTTCTCGTACTTTAAGTCGAGGAGAGAAAACTGCCAGAAACCATCTGATTCCTGAAAGTTGTTCTGTCATCTTGAACTGATTGTAATTTTGGATCATTTATGTGCCAAACGTTGCTTCCGTTTCCTTGTTCCTGTCATGCATTAATGTGAACCTAACGTTTGTCTGTAAAACACTGATTCTAACGTCAGCTGAGTTCGAAGGGAAAAACCACAATTTAAGGGCTTCTAATGTTGAAATGTTGTTACAATAAACCCATTCTGATTAGAAACGTCTCTGGTTTTAGCTTCTCAGATGTGTCCGTTTGCTGCTTTTATCGTTATATTTGATCGTTTATTAGCTATATTCCAGTTTTCTCTGCTGTCTTCTCCACTTTTACTTCCGGCCTAAACAAATGTTGGAATAAACCAAGAAGAAATGTACATATTGATGTCAAAATTGGCCTGAAAATGGTCAGGAATGACAGAGAATTTGGAATTACTGAATAGCTGTCATTTTTTGGCAATTTTTGGTTCATTTTGGACCAGATTTTGCGTAATTTTGGACACGTTTAGAGTTATTTTGGGCCAACTTTTGTCATTTTGAACAGATTTCAAGTCATTTAGCAGAAAGTTGTTTTGGTCAAATCAACCTTTAGAACTACAACTAGTTCTCGTTCAACTAGTACAACTAGTTTTTTAAACAGAAAGTAGTATTTTGCTTGAAACTAACATTTAAAAACATAAGCACTTGGACAGGAAGTAGTATTTTAGGTGAAATCAACATTTGAAACCAATTTTTTGTCAGAAAGTAATATTTGGGTGGAATAACCCTTTAAACTCCATGTACTTGAACATAAAGTCATATTTGGGCTAAAGTAAACCTTTGAAACTCCAAGTACATGGTCAAAAAGTAGTATTCTGGGCGAAATCAACATTTTAAACCAAGTTTTGTTAGTTATAAAGTAATATTTGGGTAGAAGAACCCTTTAAAGTCCAAAGTACTTGAACAGACAACAGTATTTTGGGGGAAATCAACATTTTAAATAATTTTTTTTAGAACATAAAGTAGTATTTGGGGTAAAGTAAACCTTTAAAACTCCAAGTCCTTGAACATAAAGTAGGTTTTTTTGGTTAGAATAAATTTGAAAACTCCCGAGTTCTAGGACAGAAAGTAGAATTTTGCTTGAAACTAACATTTAAAACCATAAGTACTTGGACAGGAAGTAGTATTTTGGGTGAAATCAACATTTTAAAGCAATTTTTTGTTAGTTTGAAAAGAATATTTGGGTAGAATAACCCTTTACAACTATAAATATTTGTATAGAAAGTAGTATTTGGGTAGAATAGACCTTTAAAACTATAAATAATTGGGCAGAAAGAACAACTTTTGAGTGAAATTCACCTTTAAAACCATAATTTATACTTTATATTTACCATCCAGCTCAGCAGGTGGCGCTGTTGAGTCACACTGGAGTCCTACAGCTGTGGTCCTGAATCTACAGCTGTTATTCTGCCTTCAGAATCCGCTTCTTTATGTCCTCTAACTTGATTCAGTCTCTAATTACCTCATTTTCTCACTTCTTCTTCCATTACTGAGTACTTTTACTATGTAGTTTGTCCTTTCCTTGAAGTAACGTCATCTGTGTGTCTAAATGTCTCTAGAGAACAACTAAAAAATACAATTTTGAGGAAAATAATCCTGTTTTCAGACTAAACCTCAGTCTCTATTGTATGATAAAGTGCCTCTATAATAAAGCCTGCATCGCCCCCGAGTGGCAGCTCGGAGTAGCTCCACACTGTAAACCTTTTATTTAAACATGATGTAAACCAGCTGTCAACCTCTGGATGGTTGGTCACACTGGGAGACACGTGACGGTGCCTTCAGGTGCTCTCACACAAGTTTTGTAGCTTCGTTATGTTAAAACTATAAAAAAAAAAAACACCAACCACACCAACCTGTGGTTAAATTTCACAGTATAATATTGTACTTTTTGTACTTTTGAATCCATTGTACAGCTTTATTTAACAATTACTGACTACTTATTGCTTTACTTGGTCACATTTGTGTTTTAGCACAAAAAAATATTTTGAAACTACATAAAATGATCCATAATAATGCAATAATTAAACATAAATGCTTAAAATTAGTAATTTGGCACCTTGACTAAAGTGTGTTTTGCTGATAACAGGTTTATGATACAACAAACCTTTTAAAAGCAGGATTTCTTTGCTCATAAATGACTATTTTTGCATTCCAGTGTTGCTTTTTATGCCTTATAATAAAACTAGAACACAAACAGACAACAGAAAATCTACTGATTGTTGTACTTTTACTGGTTTTTGGTACATGTAGAAATTATGTAGTTAGTAAAGGTTCAACAATAAAATCAGAAATGTGCTCCTCCATGTGGCCAAATAGAGGATCTACACGAGTTCAGGCTGTTCCTAGAAACACTTTTACTCTGAAGTGACTTTTCTAGGAAATAAACAAAGCAAAGAACTTCTGAACAAAACATGTTTATTGTTGAGTAAAGATCTGATTTAGCATCTATTGTTCGGTCTGCAGAGGCTGACGTACTTTTCTCTCAGGTATTTCCATGTTTAGCTGCGTTCAACTTCAAATATTTAAACTATTATTTAATCCTTTTTACACTTCTACAACTATCTATCTGAAATTAGACTTTAAATGATAAGTACATGGACAGAAAGCAGTATTTTGTGTGGAATAAACCTTTAAAAGTACAAGTTTTTGGACTGAAACTGGGACTTTGGGTAGAATAAACTTTTGATGCGACATCTTGTTGGTTGAAAAAACTATTTGGGTGGAATCAACCTTACAAACTACACACAGGAAGTAGTATTTTGAGTGAAATAAACTGTTAAAACTACAAGTCATTGGACAGAAAGAAGTACTTGGGGTAGAATAAACCTTTAAATTATGATTTATTAGTTGGAAAACACTATTTGGGGACATAAATTAGTTGGAAAGCACTATTTGGGTGGAACAAACCTTCAAAACCTGGACAGGAAGTAGTATTTTGGGCGAAATAAACTTTGTTTTTCTTCTTTTTCCCCCGGATATTCATAATACAACCTACCAACGTCATGCGTTTATCCATAATAAAAATCTAATTCTGTGATATAATAACATGAGCCTCACAGGTGCAGAATGATGTCTGTACTTTTACAACATTTACTCACAATAAACAATTTTTATATTGGTTTTATTGCTGAAAATCATAGAAAAGTGCAGCAAGAATAAAAACTGGGCCTTAAACCTTTATTATTTAAATACAACAGTAAAGTAAAAAGCATTTTATTTCAGATTAAACTATTCCAAGCAGATATATAGTAAAAAGTGGATGCATTTAAACTTTATAATCCAGTTTATGCCTCTCAGATGGACTCTTAATGTCATGTTACCTTCAAATGTTTCCCTAAAAATAAAATATCTTGGTTTTAAACTAAGCAGCATTTCACAGCTTGTCAGGGAAATAAATCTTCTGTTGCTTCTGTTCCAATGCCAAATGTTGAAAGTTTAGTTGTTTTGATGCTTTATTCACAGAGATTTTGGTGTTTTTCTCAGGATCTGACACAACAGCAACGTAAAAAACATTCAGATCCTTCACTTAACTGTAAGAAAAGCACCAAAGCCACCGTGTAAAAGTGCTCCAATGCAAGTAAAAGTAATAATAAATGTGAAAACCTACATTTATTGCTGATTTAACTTTTATTTTAGTGTACAAACCACATTTCCCATCATTCTCCTGTGTTTCATTCACAAAGATGCATCAGGACAGGAAAAATGAAACACATAAATGACTAAATAAGTAAGAGAATAAAAAGGAAAATAATCTTTTGTAATATTTTCCTCTGTGGGCATTTTAAACACCGTAATTAGTTTATCTTTGCTGCAGAAAATCCCGCATCAGTTCCATCCACAACAGATAACTGGGAATCCCGAGCTTTTAGTTGGCACCTGAATGCAGCATCTCTGCTTTCTCGGAAAACATTTTGAGCTCTTTAATAAGGAGGGAAAAAAAACTTTGGAAATCTAATATCTCAGACTCCAGTCCGGAGTCACCGCCGACTGATGCATAATTTAGCCGCAATCCGGTTGTGAAATAAGTTTCCAGGAAGTAGACGGAGACAAAATGATCAACAACATCCACTTCACGCACAGAAACGTTCAGTTTAGAAGCACAAAAATGACTAAAATGACTGATTTCATGACAGTATAGTGGATGAAACGAGTTTTTAGAGTAGAGCTGCGGGAGAAATGTGAGTTTTCCTGGGAGGAGTTAAAGTTTGAGCCTCCAGCTGTTCTCTCCTCCTCTCATCACAACACGGAGGATGAATGAAGAAACCTCCTTCAGCTCCTCCTGGACACAAACCTGCAGCGACTCTCTCACATGTGGACGATGAAACTAGAAGCAGCAGCTCGGACTTTATGCCACTTTTCGTGCAGTCTGGAGGAGCTGAGATGAAGCTTTTTCTCTGAAACAACGAGGTGAGTTCAGACGCGTCGCTTTACGCACCGAGGCTGTGCGTAAAAGTTCCGTGGATAAACTGTGGAGCGTAAAAGTCCAGCTTCTCCGGTACAGAATCAGAGACAAAAAAGAGGTTTTATGTGAAGAAGTGACATTAGTTTTAATGTCCAGACAGAAAGCAGAGAATAAAAGTATTTGTTATAAGGATTTTAGTTTATTTTTGGTGCGGTTTTGTGTTTTATTCATGTTATTATTTATGTTTTAAACTTTTTTTTTCCTGTTTTACTTTTTAAACAGTATTCTTGTGCTTAAATTGAATGTAGCATTTTATTTTCCAATATTATATGATTTTTCTGTGCAATAAACAAAAGTTTAAGCCAAGTTATTGTTTATTTATGACAATCTTTCAGTTTTTAACAGTATTTTGTGCGCTTGATCAAGATGACAGCACCAAAATTTCCAGTATTATATGACTTCTCTGTGCAACATACAAAAGAGTTAGATTTCCAAATAATTTTTGGACAGAACTTATCTCATTTTGGACACTTTTGACTGATTTTTCAAGAAATTTTGTGCAACATCTGTGATTTTGGATGAATTTTGCGTCATTTTGGACAAAATTTGAGCCATTTCAGACAGATTTTAGGTTATTTAGGCAACCATTCTGTCATTCTGGACAATTTCTTTTTTTCATCGTAATAGTTTTCAAGACATTCTGAATGATTTTCTGTCTTTTTGATTCATTTTGGACAAGTTTTGAATCATTTTTGACCAAATTTGAGACATTTTAGGCAGATTATCAGTTATTTTGGACAGTTTTATGTTATTTTTGAGACCATATCTGTGATTTTGAGCAAATTTTGAGTCATTTTTTATATTTTATTTTATTTTTATTATATTTTGTGCATTCTCTTCCCCAGTTCCCGTCTTATTTCTAAAATTTTAATACATTTTTTCTTTTTATTCTATTTTATGATTTTATTTTCTGTATTTTCTCTTTAAGTGTCTGTCTTGTTTCAAAAATTTTTAATTAATTTACTATTACTTATATATTTTTCTTCTTCTTCTCAACAACAACAACAATATTTTCAGAATATGATCAGACTTTCAGGGGCTCCTGAAGCTTTTCTGTTTCTCATTTTTCCTTGTAAAAATTTCTAGATTTCATTAAAAGAAAAACTTTAATAAGTAAAACATCCACTGAAATTCAGTTTTAACATCCAGTCACTCAAACTGTGTTCATTCCTCATCGTATGTGTTTAGAAAAGCTGCAGAGGGGCAGGAAGGAGGGGCAACAGAACTCCTTTTTGCCCCTCACATGTTAATCTGAGCATCTGAAAGTAGAATTCCGCTGATTTTAACAACTAATGTCTGTGTTTGTGGAGAAAACCTTCTCATATGAACACGTTGTGTCTCCTTCATTAGAAACAAAACACACCCGAGTCTCATGATCAATCAATAAATTATTGGCAAACATTCTGTTGTCTGATGCAGCCCTTTGTGAGAGTATTGATCTCGTTCCTTAACTGATTAATCAGTTAACCATTTAATCACACAGACACTCCCCAAAACCTTCAACTTACATTAGAAAAACAACAAATCTTCACATTTAAGGAGCTAAAACGAGAACATTTTTGACATTTTTTAAACTTTTATAAACAGCTTGAACAGTTAATTGATTATCCTAACAGTAGATTTTGCTTGTGCTGAGTTAATTTATGGTCTGTTTAAAGTGTAACTTGGTGTTTTTGTGTCTCTGCAGCTCCGTACTGAAGCATCATGTCCATGTGGATGTTTCTTCCTGTCAGTCTGCCCGTCTTCACCATCACAGGAATATGGGTCGTGTGAGTTTCTCCCACTTTTATTCTTAAATACGCCGAGCGTCAGCATTTACATGACCTTGTTGTGTGTAAATGAAGCAATTGTTTAAATATTTTGAACCTGAAAAATTCATTGACAGCTTAGTGTTTTTGTTATTCATGAGTCTGTAGTCGTGTTCATGAGTCTTTAATTGTGTTCATGAGAGTCTTTAGTCGTGTTCATGAGAGTCTGTAGTCGTGTTCATGAGTCTTTAGTCGTGTTCATGAGTCTTTAGTCGTGTTCATGAGAGTCTTTTGTCGTGTTCATGATAGTCTTTAGTCATGTTCATGAGAGTCTTTAGTCGTGTTCATGAGAGTCTGTAGTCGTGTTCATGAGTCTTTAGTCGTGTTCATGAGAGTCTGTAGTCGTGTTCATGAGTCTTTAGTCGTGTTCATGAGAGTCTGTAGTCATGTTCATGAGTCTTTAGTCGTGTTCATGAGAGTCTGTAGTCGTGTTCATGAGTCTTTAGTCGTGTTCATGAGTCTGTAGTCGTGTTCATGAGTCTTTAGTCGTGTTCATGAGTCTTTAGTCGTGTTCATGAGTCTTTAGTCGTGTTCATGAGAGTCTTTTGTCGTGTTCATGATAGTCTTTAGTCGTGTTCATGAGAGTCTTTAGTCGTGTTCATGAGAGTCTTTAGTCGTGTTCATGATAGTCTTTAGTCATGTTCATGAGAGTCTTTAGTCGTGTTCATGAGAGTCTTTAGTCGTGTTCATGATAGTCTTTAGTCATGTTCATGAGAGTCTTTAGTCGTGTTCATGAGAGTCTGTAGTCGTGTTCATCAGATTTTTCAGTCGTGTTCATGAGTCTTTAGTCGTGTTCATGAGTCTTTAGTCGTGTTCATGAGTCTTTAGTCGTGTTCATGAGAGTCTGTAGTCGTGTTCATGAGTCTTTAGTCGTGTTCATGAGTCTTTAGTCGTGTTCATGAGAGTCTTTAGTCGTGTTCATGAGTCTTTAGTCGTGTTCATGAGAGTCTGTAGTCGTGTTCATGAGTCTTTAGTCGTGTTCATGAGTCTTTAGTCGTGTTCATGAGTCTTTAGTCGTGTTCATGAGAGTCTTTAGTCGTGTTCATGATAGTCTTTAGTCATGTTCATGAGAGTCTTTAGTCATGTTCATGAGAGTCTGTAGTCGTGTTCATCAGATTTTTCAGTCGTGTTCATGAGTCTTTAGTCGTGTTCATGAGTCTTTAGTCGTGTTCATGATAGTCTTTAGTCGTGTTCATGATAGTCTTTAGTCATGTTCATGAGAGTCTTTAGTCGTGTTCATGAGAGTCTGTAGTCGTGTTCATCAGATTTTTCAGTCGTGTTCATGAGTCTTTAGTCGTGTTCATGAGTCTTTAGTCGTGTTCATGAGTCTTTAGTCGTGTTCATGAGAGTCTGTAGTCGTGTTCATCAGATTTTTCAATCGTGTTCATGAGTCTTTAGTCGTGTTCATGAGTCTTTAGTCGTGTTCATGAGTCTTTAGTCGTGTTCATGAGTCTTTAGTCGTGTTCATGAGAGTCTTTAGTCGTGTTCATGAGTCTTTAGTCGTGTTCATGAGTCTTTAGTCGTGTTCATGAGTCTTTAGTCGTGTTCATGAGAGTCTTTAGTCGTGTTCATGATAGTCTTTAGTCATGTTCATGAGAGTCTTTAGTCGTGTTCATGAGAGTCTTTAGTCGTGTTCATCAGATTTTTCAGTCGTGTTCGTGAGTCTTTAGTCGTGTTCATCAGAGCTTTCAGTCGTGTTCGTGAGTCTTTAGTCGAGTTCATGAGAGTCTTTAGTCGAGTTCATGAGTTGTGTTCTATGTTCATCTTGACCTCAGCTGACTGTTCAAAGTCCTCACATCTAGAAAATTTCCTCTTTCGAAGGCCAACACCAACATCTCAATGTTTATTCACCAACTGTGCCGCAGTCATTGTTGAAATTCCTCCCGGTTCATCTGATCCTGGCGTCTCTGCGTTTATCCTCCACCTTCCTTCCTTTTTTTTCTCTCAGTCATCTTCCCTCATAGGTGGAACATCTGCAGCAATAAGAGCTGCTTTTAAAACTTAGACTTTGGTGGTTTTATTAAAATAAAGTTGTTCTGGCAGCATGGATATTCAATAAAGGGTGAACAATAAGACAACACAGAATATTAGGGGATAAAATTGAGGTAAAATAAAACAAAAACTAAAATCAAATTAAAGTGAAATAAAGTAAAAATATATGTAATATGTAATAAAAAATCAACAGAATATACAAGAGTGACAGAATGGGCCTGGATGTGCTTGTTTATTTTATTATAATTTAATTTGATTTAGTTTTTTATTTAACTTGTTATTTTATTCAATATTCTTATATCATTCATTTTTTAAAAATATTTCTTGTATTTATATATTTTTAGAATGTTTTTATTTGTATCACTTTTTTAGATTTAGTAGAATTTTTAAATGCATTATTATTGCATTTTTGTTCATGGACTTTGGAGTTTATTTTAACAGTAATTGATTTCTGATTTGGGACATCTCGATGCAGAATAAATAATCATTCATTTGCAGCTTTATGCCTCCTATTTAACGCCACAGTGTGAATTCAGAGGCATCAGAGAGGTCAGAGAAATGATAGTTAATCAGTGTATAGTTGTGTTGGTCCAGATAGAAGACTTTACGTCTGGCCTGGTTGCTCACCGTCACATCTTCTAGTTAAATCTGCGGTCAAACATTTGCTCTGCGGCGGTCATGAAGCTCGTCACTTCCCTGATTAACACCTTCTGCAGAAACAGAGACTTTCTTCTCCTCCTTTCTCTCCTCGGTGTGATCACATTTACAGCTTTCACACCTTTTGTTTAGTGGATGAGAAGTTTTCACGTCGGGTCTCTAAAGCCGCCAGACATCAGGCTGAAATCCTCATTTTTCTGTCTGTTGATGGCTTTAAATGCTGAAGAGCTGCTGGACCCAGAAACTCTGCAGCTTCCACCAGCTGTGAGGAGGTTTAGTGGGAAAGAATGAGGAGATGTTTTACATTTTAACCAGAGCTGGGTGAATTATTTCTACCAAACAGAACCTTTGCAGTGTTTATGGAATTGTGTTTATACTAGCTTTGTGTCGTCTATTAGCTCCTCAAGAGCATCTTCTGCTCGATTTCACCATCCAGCTTCAAATCAAGTCCCCACTCTCTGCAGTTTTGTTGTTTTTTCTGACCTGTGAAGAGACCACAGATGTCATCAGTCCATCAAATGTTGAAACAGTAGTTCTAAACTAAATGTGCCATCTCTCTATCTCACTGCAGACCAGGCCAGAAATCTGGGTGTGGTGATGGACTCAGAACTCAGTTTCGGAAAACACATTAAAGCAGTTACAAAGTTGGCTTACTATCACTTAAAAAATATCTCAAGAATTAAAGGGCTGATGTCTCAGCAGGACCTGGAAAAGCTAGTCCACGCATTTATTTTCAGTCGGCTTGATTACAGTAACAGTATCTTTACAGGTCTACCTAAAAAAACACTCAAACAACTGCAGCAGATTCAAAACTCTGCTGCTCGAGTCCTCACTAAAACCAAGAAAAGAGACCATATCACAGTTTTAAAGTCCTTACACTGGCTTCCTGTCACTCAGAGGGTAGATTTTAAAGTCCTGTTGCTGGTCTACAAAGCTTTAAATGGTCTAGGACCAAAATACATCAGAGACCTCCTGACTCAGTATGAACCACCCAGACCACTCAGGTCATCTGGATCAGATCTTCTAGTAGTTCCTAGAGTAAAAACCAAACACAGAGAAGCTGCATTCAGCTTCTATGCTCCATATATATGGAACAAACTCCCAGAAAACTGTAGATCAGCTGAAACTCTCAGCACGTTTAAATCCATTCTTAAGATGTACCTGTTCTCAGCTGCTTTTGATTAAAGTATTTTAAATTATTTTAAACCTTATTTTATGACAGTTACTTTTAACAGTTATTTTAACTCTTATTTTATGACAGTTATTTTAAACAGCCCTTGTTTTCTGACTTCTGTTTTTGATCTCTTTACTGTTCTGACTTTTTTTTAAATGATTTCATAAATGTTTTCTTTTGTTTTTCTTTTAATAATCGTCATCCTCTGTTCTTAATGTCTTTGTAAAGCACTTTGAATCGCCTCGTTGTTGAAATGCGCTATATAAATAAATTTGCCTTGCCTTTTATTGTTAGTTGAAGTTAAAATAGATCCAACCTGAGTCTAATCAGCGATCAATACTCTCGTTTTTCACTTTGTGTTCAGTACAGTACAGCTTGTCCTGCTCAGTCTTGTGTGTCTTATCTGTGGTATTAAATGTATTTTAAGTTGTTTTGGAAAGACCTGAGACTTTATTGCAACACTGGAGTTTCTAGACCTATCTTTTTAGTAAGGCTCTTGATCAATTTGATAGATTTTATTTATTTTTTACTCTTTGTAGAACTAATTTTATTTATTGATATTTGCATGTTTGTATATTTAATGTAGTTTATTATTTAGTTTTTATACATTTTTATTCTTTTTTATTTTTACTTCTATCTCAGTGTTAATCATAAATATTTTATATTATTTTATTTTGATATTTACATCTCAGTGTTAGTAATGTTTTGTTTCATTTTATTTGGTTTTATTTGTTTCATTTTATTTTCCTCATTGCACATGTTACGTAGGACAGCGTTTCCCCAGTGCCTCAGTCCCTGTGATTTTTAGTCCTTTATCTGTTACAGGATTTTGACATTCATGATCTATTTAAGCCTACGATGACATAATATTTACATTTGGTTCACAGTTAGAAGAAGAATCAGGTGTAGTGATGCCTGGAGAAATGAAAATACTCTCAATTTATGACTGCCATTTTTTTTTAAATGAAAGTGATGAAAAAACACCCTCTTTTATAAACAGTATTATGTAAAACTCCTCTTTCATATTTAGTTGAAAATGTCAAATGAGGTAAAAACCAACTATTGACCCTTCGTGCATTAAACCGCATGCTGGCACCAGATTAAATGCTACCAATCATCATGAGGAAGGTTCATCCTCTGGGGAACGTGAACATCTGCATTAAACCTCATGGAAATCTATTTGGTTGTTTGTGAGATATCTGACCAGCTAACATCTGCTGCCGCTGCCTCTGAACATGAGCTTCATTTGTGTGTCTAATGAATTATCTCAGTGCTGCTGCTCAGCTGTGTGTTTGAGGAGTCCCTCATTGGTTCGCTGACAGATTTACGGGATTTAAAAAGCACCAGTGGCTTCACCGCAGAAGTTAAAATCCAGCCTCAGAGCACATGTGTGACGAAGACGAACCGCCTCGGTGTGTGAAAGCGACTCGGCGGTATTTCATGTGTGTTTTGTTAGTGAAGAAGAGCCTGGACTGGTGTTGATCCTGCTTTCAAATACTACATTTCAGTGGGTGAAACAGAACTTCTGCTGCACAGGAACTGATTTAACTCTTGACAAACACACAGCTGATAAATCACACATTCTGTCCAAACTGTATTAGAGTCTTTAAAACATCCTGACTGTTAAGATTTGTAACCAAAGATTGTGTTTTTTTTCTTTATTTCTACAGATATGCGATGTCCCTCTACAACCAGCACGTCTGTCCTGTGCAAAACTGGTACAAAACACACACAAACACATACACATGCTTCTTTGATATGTAATATGAGTTTGAAAGATTTGAAAAACTCTGTGTCCCTTAATTAATCTAAATTATTGATTTCCCTATCTTTTGTTTGAATTTGTAGTTTTTTGAGTGTATTTAGCAGCTAGATGGAAAAAAAATGTTAGAAAACTCTTGTTTCTTATGAACAGCTGGTTCATAAGTTGGTTGGTTGATCGGTTGGTTGGGTGGTTTGGTGGTTGGTTGGTTAAGTGGTTCATTGGATGGATGGATGGGCGGTTGGCTGGTTATTGGTTGGTTGGTTAAGTGGTTTTTGCTTGGTTGGTTAGCGGTTGGTTAGTTGCTCGTTTGGTTGGTTGTATGGATGGATGGTTGGTTGGTTGGTTGGTTGGTTGGTTGGTTGGTTGGTTGGTTAAGCGGTTAGATGGATGGATGGATGGATGGATGGATGGATGGTGGGTGGGTGGCTGGTTGGCTGGTTGCGTGGTTGATTGGTTGGTAAACTGGTTGGTTTCTTAGTCGGTTAGTAGTTGACTGGCTGCTTAGATGGATGGATGGATGGATGGGCGGTTGGCTGATTGTATGGTTGATTGGTTGGTTGGTTAAGTGGTTCATTGGTTGGATGGATGGATGGGTGGGTGGGTGGCTGGTTGGCTGGTTGCGTGGTTGATTGGTTGGTAAACTGGTTGGTTTCTTGGTCGGTTAGTAGTTGACTGGTTGCTTAGTTGGATGGATGGATGGATGGAGGGATACTTTATTTATAATTTATTTTATTTATAATTCAAGGTATCTAGCACCTTACACGTCACATTTAAGAAAAATAAGAAGCCTAATGTACAACAGATTGTGCAATTAATGGTCAAATTGTGCTGGTGTTAGAAAAAAGGTGCAAAATTGCTAATATTTAGCAAAAAAGGTACAAAAATTGTAGGTGAAAGAGCTCTGAAAAACAGTTGTATGATCAGATCCGATAACAGTTGTAAGTGGAGCAAATGAAGAACCAGATGTATCCTCCAGGAGTTGTAGATACCAAAACAGCACTGAAAGTGAGTGAATCTTAGACTTAAATGAACTTAAATATAATTAACATGATACCAAATAAATATTGCACAGGACATCCATCCATCCATCCATCCTCTATACACCGCTTTATCCTCATTAGGGTCGCGGGGGGTGCTGGAGCCTATCCCAGCTGACTCTGGCGAAGGCAGGGGACACCCCGGACAGGTCGCCAGTCTGTCACAGGGCCACATACACAGACGAACAACCACAAATAAATATTGCACAGGACAGTAGATGGTAAATGGATCAAATTAGTGACACATGACAGAAATTTGTTGCTTTATTATCGATTTTCAGGTCTTTTGGTTTTCCAGAAGCTCAAAAATGAAGTCTGTATTTTCAAATGCACTCAATCTGGGGACTATTTGTGAGGAAAAACACTGTTGATGTACTTTTAATGACTGTTTTGTATTACAAATCTCAGCTACGCTCTCGCTGGCTGTGAATAATTACTCATTGCTGTGAAAACTGTAAATCTTGTCGAAAGATAAAATCCAGTTTTCTCACCAGGTTTGTTTATGTAGCAGCGATTCAAGATTGGTGGTCTCCGTTTTACTGAGGAATCTTTTCTCCTCGGTTCTTGGAAGCTGCTCAGCCTCAAGTCAAACACTACACAAGATGGAGAAGGAATGAAGACATGAAGGAAATAAAGACAAATGTTGACACGAGGACAGAGTATGTGAAGGAAAAGTGGGAGTGAAACGATGGGATTTGGTAAACCGAAGCTGCAGCCGAGATAAAGAATGCAGACAGATGGTTTAAATGCAGGAAAAGAGGAGGAACTTGTCATCTGTGATACTGAGGGACTTCTTTGGTATGTGCAGCACAAGCATGGTTTAAATCACCGGTTTGATTCTTTAATGAAAACCTTCCCAGCTGGTACAGAAAACACACTAATAACCCCAACTACATCAATAACTTCTTATCTTATGTCAGATTGTTTCTAAAGACACAAATCAGGAGAAACTTATCAGTAAACAGGTGCATTACCTGAATATGTGAAAAGTTTATAAAGATATTTAAAAGGTGTTGTTGAATTTAGATTATATGTCCAGTTTCAGATAATTTGTCTCATACATGTGTATTTAAAAAGCTTTTATAACATGAAATATCCAAATTGTTGCTTGAAAAGGCCATAAGATACAGTCATGTAAAAAATTATAGGACTACTTTTGTGATGACATTTTATATTGAAAATGGAAAACACGAAGTCTGGATTGTTGTGGATGTAAATTGTGACTTGATTAGTTGACAGAAGTGAACAACCGCAATGCAGTAATTCTAGCTGACATTTGTAAGGCAGGATTGTATTTTTGCACAGTTGTGTTGGGGTCAAATTAGAAATAGATCATCTGAGAATCATCTGTATGAAAATGGAAAGTGACAACCAAAAAATAACATTCTCTTTTAAGAGAACAGAAAAGGGATCGAGGACAGAGCCTTGAGGGACTCCAGAAGTTAACTTGTAAATGAGTAATAACTACTAATAGCAACGTAGAACTTTTTATTTGAGAGATTATAAATACTAAAAAAGAGTATAAAGCTGAACCTGATGTGGCCACTAAATACTTAAGACAATCAACTGTATCCAAAGCTGCAAATAAAACTGTTTATGAAAACAATTTCTCATTAACTGTAAAGTCCACTCAATGTTTCACTGATGTACTGTGTTGTAGAAAACCTTTCCCATGTGGGGATTTGTTATTTTGACCATGCACCAGAACCCCTCATGCGTCTCAGAGTTGTATAATCCAAACACCACATGCAGCTGGGCATCTAAAAGACCATTCACCGAAAAACACTTTGGGTTAATTTTCTACTGTCTGTTGCGTAAAATGAGAGCTTTGATGCCATAAGTGATGCTGTCGATGCTCAACCATTAACAGAGTTTTGCTGCTGCTGCTTACTTTTCTGCAATAGATAGATAGATAGATAGATACTTTATTAATCCCAATCGAAATTCAAGTGTTCAGCAGCTTACATACAAAAACATAAAATAACAAGAAGGCAGGTTAGCACCATTAACATTAAAGGTTAGTATATACAGCACAGGACCCCCCTGTAGAGGAAGGATGGTCCATTGGTTGGTTGGGTTGTTGGTTGGATGGTTGGTTGGTTGTCTGGTTGAGTGGTTGGTTGGTTAGTTAGTCGGTTGATTGGATGGATGGATGGATGGATGGATGGATGGATGGATGGATGGATGGATGGATGGATAATCTGTTCACCTCTTTGGGGAAATTCAAGGCATCCAGTAGTTCATACATGTTACGTATAAGAAAAATAAGGAAACTAATGTACAAAACAACATGCAATTATTGTGTAAATTGTTCTGGTTGAAGAAATACAGTGCAAAAATCTCTGGTATTTACAATAAAAAAACAGGATTAAATAGTATAAATACAATGCAAAAATAGAAATAATAGTAAGCACATAGACAGAAAAAGCATTTAGGAGGGACATTGGGTTCCTGTTGGGTCCAGGATTATTGGCCTGCTGCTTACTTACCTGCATTAAGAGAGATTCATTATGAAATGTGCTTTAATCTTTGATCTAGAGAAAGCAGCTGATGTCTAAACTCAAAAAAGTCTATAAATATGTACAGTATCTGCTTACAGATTCCAATACGTGAATGTACGTGTGTGTTTGAGTGATTGGTCGGTTGGTTGGCTGGTTGGCTGGTTGGCTGGTTGGTTGGTTGGTTCAATGGTTGGTTGGTTTGGTGGTTGGTTGGTTCGGTGGTTGGTTGGTTGGTCGGTTGGTTGGTTGGTTGGTTCAATGGTTGGTTGGTTTGGTGGCCGGTTGGTTGGTTGGTTGGTTGATTCAATGGTTGGTTGGTTTGGCGGTTGGTTGGTTGTTCGGTTGGTTGGTTGGTTGGTTCAATGGTTGGTTGGTTCGGTGGTCGGTCGGTTGGTCGGTTGGTCGGTTGGTTCGGTAGTTGGTTGGTTGGTTGGTTGGTTGGTAGTTGATTGGTTCATTGGTTGCATTAAGAGAGATTCATTCTGAAACATGCTTTAAACTCTGATTTATAGAAAGCATCTGATGTCTAAACTTGAAATAGTCTCTAACTATGTACAGCATCTGCTTACAGATTGCAGTCAGTGAATGCATGTGTGTTTGCAGGCTTTACAATGAGTCCTGTGAGGAGCCTCTTCAACTGCAGAGGGGTCCTGTGCTGTGCTGCACTCTGGACAACATCCCACTCATCAGGTCGGTGACGCCGCCTCTGCCGCTTAAATAACTTCATACCACTGTACATTTAAACGTCTGGTTTCTGTAATGTTTCTGGTCCCCGATGATCCGAGCGGCTCTGCTCTGAGAACATTGAGTCCTGGTCTTCTAAAAACCGCAATGACGAAACACAAGGGTCCTCTTTCCGCTCAAACAATAGTAATAATATCAGTCAAACACAAGAAAACACTCGCTGTGCACACAATGAGACCACAAACCTCCATGATGTGAAAGAACAGCCTGACTCTGCTGCAGTCTGCGGTTTGAAGTCAGTTCTTTACGCTCCGGAATGTCTGGTTTTGTTTTCATAAATTGAAATAGTCGCTTGTTTTTTGGTCATTTTTTAGAAAATGTCCTCTTTTACTGAAACACTCAATTGTTTTTCTTGGTCCTCAGTGTAACCTGTGATTAATGAAGAAACTAATCAGTGGGATTCATGGACAAAATGTGAAATACAAGACATTTAAGTGGTAAATGTGCTGCATTTAAAGTCCCTTCTAAAGTCCAAATGAGTCGATTAAGGCCAGACAAGTTAAAGTCCTGACTTTACAAGCTTTTGCTCAACTTGCATTTCCTGTCTGATGTTTTCACACTTAAATGTTCTAATTAATGCTTAGATTATTTTGGTAACTTTGTCTTTCAGTATTTTTTTTTTGCTACCTAAGTTTGTTATTTGTGTGCTGACGTGTTTTGTTGTCTTTCTAAAGGAGACCTTCATACCTCAGTGTAATCAGAGTTTGAATGAAAGAATCAATTAAATGAATGGTAAAAAGCATCATCAACATTTAAAGAAAGGATCAGTTTAAGGTGCAACTTGCAGGTTGAGTTTTTAAATAAATGTGTACTTAATATATTGTAAATGACTGAAAGGTTATTTCACGATTTTATACGTTTTATGAGACGTAAAGGCAGAAATATTGATGAGAAGGTAGACGTTTTGAGCAGCTCTGTTAATGCACAGTGCAGCAGTAGGTGGTACTGAGTCTGATGGTTGGTCTTTTTTGCAAAATTCTTTGTATTTTACTTTGTATTTTGATATTGGAGTCAGAAATTCAGAGTTGGACAATATTGGCATATCGGTTATTTGCAAAAAGCCGATATTGGACATCCATATTGATAGCCCAGTCCAAGAGAAAGTGAATGGAACTGTTCTCCAATTAAAACTAAGAGAAATACCTTTTGCATGCAGCCAAATAATGTGATTATTGATTTCATTGCGTTGTCCAGAGTAAGTTTATCTAAAATAGTTCCTGACTTACTGTTTTTTTTAAGCAAAACCCCAACTTTCGCTGTCATAAAACATGCTTAAAGTGCATCTACGAGCAACTTGTACAAGCTATTATGCCAGAAAGTATTTCATATATTGGTCGAAATTTCTCAGCTAACATTTTAAACATCCGTAATTTATGGTTAAAAAAAGTTTCATGCAAGTCAGATCGTGTCGAGCAGAAGAAATCTGATGATTTGAGATGGAATAACGCTCTTGTTAAACTAAACTTTACAAGGATGCTTTTTCTTTACGACATCAGGACCGAGTTGGGTTGTTAAAGCGCGCATATCAACACAAATTGGGCTTTTTCCGACACATATTCGATAAAGTTACCAACCTGCTAATTGCTCAGACATTAGCTTCTAACTATAATCTGATCAAAACAAAACACAAAAACCAGAAAATAAAGCATCCAGAAAGCATTTCTGTCTGTTTGAGCCGGCTTCAGAGATATTTGGTGCACAGCTTGTTGTCCGTTTGACTCTTCACCTCGACAGGAAGCAGAGCTTTTGTCCAGTGTTGTGGATCCTTCAGCAGACTTTGAAATGTTGCTCCACCAAGTCGCATGATATAAACACTGATTTCCCCTCCTCACACAAAGACAACCAGGCTGATGAACGAGGGCTTCTGTTGCTGTGGATGCACGAAACCTAAGCCTTCCTCTGCTTGTCTTGAGAAAAATGCCGTTATAATGTGTTTTTTTTTTTTTGTGGTTTATAGATAAAGATCTCAGCGTCTTTCTTTCCTCGACCTCCCAGAAAAATTGTCCATTTATAGAGTTTCCAAGAAAAAAATGCCTGGCAGTGTTTTAATACCACAGAGTAGCTGAGGACAGTTTGAGGCCTTTCTGCTTTTTCACGACTATTTTTACGGAACTGAGAGCTGCACAGTAAAGACACAGGACCAGAAACTATGAGGAGGTGTACGACAGAAAGAACGGGAGGTCGAGGTTTGAACTCTCTGAGAACTCGTGTGAACTTCGGCCTGGACGTGTGCCTGAACTAACCGCCCTCCCCTGCTCTGTTTTCATTGTAGTAAATGTGGAACTCTGCCACCTGAAAGCTGCTTTTTCAGCCTCATATGCAGCACCGGATCCTTCATGGGTGAGTGTCAGTGCCGGCTCAGAAATCAGAAATGTGTGTGTTTGTGCGGAGATCTTTTTTTTTTTTTACCTTGGCTCATGTTTACCCAACATACTGCTGCTGGCTGAGCTGGACTCCTCAGGCTTGTTTTTTCAGCTGCAGACTCTCCAGCCGAGTCTCTGTTCCCCACAACCCGCTGCCAGGTCCCGCCTCGGCCCTCAATGCGAGGGAAAAATGTACTCTATGCCATGAATGGTGCTTTTTTGTTTTTTTTTGACTCACGAGAACTCACCCTCTGAACATTAGGGCAACCACTCTGCTTTTCTGTGAGCAGAAGCTGCTTTAAACACTCTATTTTGGGTGTTTTTCTGAGGGTTCAGTGCTCCTATGTGCACAGTCTGAATTGATTTTCTTTCTTTATTTGCTTTTGCAGGGATTCTGATCATTTGCACACTAAAAATCGACCATAAATGGGTTTTATCAATACTTAGATTGGACGATTCCACCGTAAACACCCAGGTTTGACATCAAATAGAGCAAAGCACTAGAGTTACGCCAGAGACTGAAGAAGCTTCAGTGAAGGCACCATTCAGATATTCTGCCAGGTTTTGCAGCCAAAGTTCATCTAAATTGAACTTTGACTTCCACTCTGCAGGATTCTGTCAGTGATGGGAGGCAGAAGTTATTGGAGATAATGATGAGAATGTTGGCAGGAAATATGAAACAGGATGCCGGGTTAGAAAAATGGTTCTGTGACTCTTGGTTCTGATTTGTAGCTGCTCTTCATTCTGTGCATCTCCATCTGAAGGCAGCGACAGTGAAGTCCTAGAGGGGAGCTGGAAGTTAAAACTATTCTACTATCAATGAATTTGTCAACTATTCACTGATTAGTTGATTAGTCTAAACAAATTAATTTCCTACAAGAACACTGAAAACACAGCTCTATACTGAACACTGCAAAAACTCCAAATCTTACCAAGTCTATTTATCTTATTTTTAGTCAAGATGTTTCAGCCCACTTGATTTAAGATAAATTCACTAAACAAGAGACATTTCAGCAGATGGAGGGACTTGTTTTAAGATTACGCATCTTAAATATGTTGTTAAGTCAAACAATCTGGAAATTATCTTGTTTTAAGTTGAATTTTACAAGAAAACTCAGAATAAGTTTAACCTTCGTGTCATCCTGCTGGTCAAATTAACCCGTTTTAAAGTTTGAAAATGTGGAAAAAAATCTATTTTCACAGTGAAACTTCTGATGTCCACATTTTCAAACATTTTTAGGAAATCTTTGAACATTTTTTGGTGGAAAAAAAGAAATGTAAAAAATGTTTATTTAAGAACATTCACAAAAAATCTACCAGAATTCAACAATTACTGATATATATGTAATATTTTTAGGATTTTTTGGGAAGATTTTTACTCATTTTTAAAAAATATTTACAAGGATTTTCTTGCCATATTTAGGAGATTTGGAAAAAAAACTTTCAAGGGAAACTTTTAAGGAATTGTTGGAATTTTCTTCCTGAAGGTTTTGCACATTTTCAGAAATTTGGGAAATTTTTTGCTGAATTTTGGGATTTTTTTCAGACAAGAAACCAATATTTTTGGTGTCCGTAAATAAAGACAAAAGGAGGGTTAATTCATCTCAAATTAGGAGGTTACGAAAGTGAAAATCTATTATTGAGTGAAAAACTGCTGTTTTTTTTAGCATGTCTGGCTTATTTTTAGACACCTAAGCTTGACAATCCTGGTACAATAGAGCTTGAAATAAGTTTTCACAAATAGTTTTAAGATATTAAGATTCTAAATATCACATCTTATTTCAAGAAATCTTCCAAAGCCATTTTTCACTTGTTCTGTTGGCAGATTTTTTTTCACTTGTTTCAAGGTAAAAGTTCCTTGAAATAAGTTTTTTTTTCTTGCTTTGAGAGGGGCATTTTTTTTTCCAGTGAACACCTTTGCACTTGACAGAAAGCAAAACATTTTTTAAAAATCCTGTTACGTCTGTCGACACCTCGATCCCATTATCAAACTTTGTCTTATGGCTCTCATCCAGGTTTAATGTCCACATCGGGCAGCACAAAGATGCAGAATCCACAAATTATCGACCTTTAAGCTGCTTTTACACCGTTCATACGCTGTTTCATGTTTCTGCACATGCAGATTTTGTAAAATCAAAGCTTACATCTTGTGTTTGACGACAAAAAAGGTGCCACTGAAGTAATTATTAGATATCTGCATGATGGAGGTGGTGGTTCATGTGTTTGTGGAAGGTGGACATAAAGTGCTGCAGATCATTCATCTCAAGTCGGCATTCTGGTAGTAGAAAAAGTCCGCATGTGCAGTGATGTAAATACAGATAAACACAACACAAGTCACACTAATGGGTCAGTATTTCTTGGTTACACAGCAGTAAGAAGTTAGGCTCTATTATTCATTTTCTTTGGTCATGTTGTGTCTTCAGTCTCTGTTGGAGGTTTAGGAGTTTATGTCAGGCTAGTAACATGGAACGTATTCTGCACTAACTGGTTAAACTTTATGACTTGAGCTTCCAGACTGAAGCCTTCAGCCTTTACTCTTTTATGTTCCTCTCCTCGGTGAACACCTGGTTTCTTGCAGGTTTTCTGAGAAATTGCGGGACGTTTAACGAGTCTCGTCCCAGCTCCGCGTCAGGGTTATTTATCTCGGCCGTTAACGCCAACCGAGTGTCCTTTGGCTCTGCACGACTGCACATAAACATGACACCAGGCAGACTTTTAGTATTTACATTTCACTGTTGAACACAAAGATCAGGAGAGCTTTTTATGTTTCTGTCAGTTCGTGGAGTTTACACCTTTAATTCTGCAGTACGGGTGATTTGGCTGCAGACTTTATGTGGACTGTAGCTTTAAATTCACAAGATTTCAATGTGTTTCAACAATAAAATACGATAAAACATAGATGAACATTAATACAGTAAAACAGAATGTCAATGCAGTAAAATAAAGTCTTAGTACAGTAAAAAGAATATTAATACAACAAAATAGTGTTAATACTGTAAAATAAAATCCAATACAGTAAAATAAAGTCTTAGTTCAGTAAAACAGAATGTTAATACATTAAAATAAAATCTTAACACAGTAAAATGAAGTCTTAATACGGTAAAATTTAACATTAATACAGTAAAATAAAATGTTAATACAAAAAAGGAATGTAATACAGTAAATTAGAACGTAAATACACTAAAATATAGTCTCAGTACAGTAAACTAAAGCTATGACTTCCTTTTGCAGCACTGCAGCTGCACAAATCATAGAAACTGGAATGAAAACAGTAAAAGTTTGACTAATTCTACTTTTCATCACAGATTTTTCTGATCAGAATATTATTGCTGTAGGACACATTTCATTGTAAGGCTGTCAGCACTGCATCATGATGACAATAAAGCTTCTAATTTGTGCTCAGCTACTGGTCAGAATATACAGGATATGATGATTGAAGTTATTAAAAACGCCACAAGTTCTTAGCTTAACGTCATGGATGACCAGTAAATGTCTAAGCTTTGCAGCTTCCTGTAAATGTTACATTTTGCTGCTGCTTTGTTTTCACTAAATTATGGATGGAACATCATTTCTTTTCTTTGTGGATACCTTCAGTGTCAGAAAATGATAAATTATGAGAGATTGTGAGTTAAATATCTGAGCTAAACCTTAATTCTTCCATCTATCGCTGCTCATCCTATTGTGTGACAAAATAAAACAGCAAATCCTCACATTCAAGAAGCTGTAAAAAGGAGAATATTTGGCATTTTTCTCATTATATGTGATGTTTTTTGGCGATTGAGTCCTATCAGCTGTAAGTTTGGGCGTTTAAGCTCACATTCTGGAATTTTTTCCAACATCAAAAGCTTCTCCCTTCATTTTTTGGATCCTGTTCTCTTAAACAATACTGGGTTTGTGTTGGTGAGGGAGTTTGTTTACCTCCAAGGTGTGGTGTGCGTGGAGATTAGAAGAATGCTAATTGTTGGAGGCCTGTGGATCCGGAGGTCGATGCCTCGCTGTGTGGATCGTACAGAACCCCAAACACGGGTTCCTGTCGCCGCGGACGCTCCATCATCAGAACGAGGCCGCTGCGTTCGCTGCTGGACGACGACAGGAACACGAAAACAGTCGCTGTGGGCCGTTAGCGGTGATGAGCGCCAGATGTGAGATGAAGTGTGGGAGAACGGCGGGAAACTGCTGCGAAGCTTTGATGGAGCCGTTCAGTAAACAGACGTCAGGAATCCGCTCCCACTGATCTGCAGCATCTTTAACTTTTACATCTGAGCTCTCTGCTGCTTTGACGCTGCTTTTCCATCTCAGGTTAAAAGTTTGTTCTGTGGCGATAGATTTCTTGTTGTGTTTCATTTTTCTGTTTGCACACTTGAAGCGCTTCACTGTTTGTACAGTATGCAGCACCTTTAGACTTTAAACTCTTGAATAAGATTATTTAAACTGTGGAGAGCTTTCCTCAAAATACAGTTGAAAAGGCATTTTTCAGAATGATTTTGTCTTGGGTTGTCATAACAAAATAGTCTATTTTACAGCCTGTTGTACTGTAATTGTAAAATAAACCGTCTTTACAAGATTTAGAGCTGAGAAACCGAAAGTCACACTGTGGGGACATGTGAGACTGATTAAATTGCTGAAAAAAAGTGCACATTATGGGATCTTTAACAGGAGCTGATGTTTAGTTTGTTGCTTCCAGCTGTTTGTAGGCCGTTGATGTTACGGAGGTGGAAGTATGCAGACCAAGTGATGTTATTGATGTGGGTTTGGAATGGCAGAGTGCCATCGAAGACGAAACTCAGACTCTTGACCTGAGGGGAGGAGGAGACAGAGGAGTTGTCAGTGGTAATGGTGAAACTGATGGGTGGGTTTGGTGGAAAGGTAGAGCTGGGTGTCGTCCGCATAGCAGTGAAACTATATTTACGGAATATGTGGTTGAGAGGGAGAAGATAAAAAATGAAAAGTATGGGACCAAGAACAGAGCCTTGTGGAACACCGAGTTAAAATGAATGTTAGTGCATTATTCTGCATTGTATCCTTGTTGTACTGCCCACTCCTGCTGTAGGACATAATTTGATAGCCTATCGCTGCTCTCTCCATCTCTGTGGTGTCTTTACATGTGGCTTTAATGTAAAAATGAATTCTGTCTGGATGACAGAATGTTGTCACTTTAACAAACTAATCAAGGCAGCAATGACTGGTGTCCTAGGTCTGAAAAGGACTTTATAGATAATTCACCAGTCAGATGAATATGCTGACATGAATGTTGAAAAACATGACAACAAAGACCACAACGAACTTTGTAATACTGTGATGTTTTCCAGAACTGAACTGAAGCGGTTCTGGTTGGCGTAGATGAGCTTTTTTTCCCCTAAACTGTGGGATTTTTCCTGCTCAGAATGAGTCTTTGGGAGGTGAAGAAACAACAATAAATGACTGGAGCATATGTAGTAAAGGCAATCAATCTGTGAAGCTTTATCTGACAGAAATCCATGCATTTTCCTGTTATTTTTAACTATTTGATTTATAAAAAAAAATGTCTGTTATCTTTGGGTAAATGGAACTCCAAATAACAAAACTGCTTAAAAATATACACAAAATGTCGTTTGATCTGACTTTATATCATTTTTGCTGTTGATGATGTTCTTTCAAATCTCTTTTGAAGAGAATAAAACTTCTATGCAGGAAAAACCATAAACTCTAAGACTTAAAAGAGATTTAAATGGCTCAGCTGAAACTGTGAAAGTGGTTGGATGATGAAATGAAACGTAAAGTGAGCTGTTGAAACGTGACCCTGACGTTGTAGTTTGCAGAAGGAGCATGCAGTTTGTGTGGTGGGCAGAGTTCCTGGAGGAGAAATCAACATGTTACCTCACTGTGTGACCAAACGGCTTCAGGCTGCTTCTGTCCTGATGTGTCGTTTCTTCCTCTCGTCATCGTTTCCTGCAGTGATGCTGATCGGCCTGCTGAGATACGCCCACGTCATCGAGAAGCACCAGAACTGCGTCCTGAACACGGCCGGACTCTCCACCGGCTGGATCTGCGCCGCCGGGCTCATCATGGTGGGAAACTTCCAGGTAAATCTTTGGATGTTAGTTTGACGTAATGAACAGATACAGAGCAGAAATGATCGTTCACTGTATTTAAATCATCTTCACTTACTAGCGTACAAGTGAACATTTACTGGAAATTCAAGGCTGAATTACCAAAAGTGACAAAGTGAGAAACCCTCCGTGACCCAAGATAGTAAGAAAACCACAGCGATAATGTGGAAAGTCTACGTCGAGATTTGCGTCACCTGGACTCACCTGGCAAACCCTCACGTACTCACAGATGCTAAAATCATAGCATCAGCTTTATGGTACGTGTCCACAGAATGCGTCATTTCCACGTTTTCCACTCATTGTGTTGGCCAGGCAATGCATTCTAGCAGCCATGTGTTGTGTTATAAGAGACAGAGGGGCTGTGTTTTTCACTTCTCACTTGCATAAAGCAGAGATCTTGGCTTGTTTATGCAGTTCTTGGATATCCAGTGTGACTCTCCGTCTCTAGAAACTCCCAAATAACTTTTAAACTCACCCTGCTGATCTAAAATCAGTTCAGATTCAGCAGCTTACACCGCTTACACTGGAAAAAATGCCCCTCTCAAAACAAGGAAAAATAAACTTATTTTTCCTTTAAATAAGCGAAAAAATCTGCCAATAGAATGAGTGAAAAAAACGCTTGTTCAGATTTCTTGAAATAAGATATGATATTGAGAATCTTGAGAACTTAAAATAAGCTGGGAAAACTTATTTTAAGCTGTATTTTATCAGAATTGTCAAGCTTAGGTGTTTTATCCCTCTTGTTGTCCTCATTTACGGCACCAAAAAATATTGATGCCTTGTCTGAAAAAAATCCAAAAATTCAGCAAAAAATTCCTCAAATTTAGATAAAAAATGCAAAATCTTCAGTGATAAAATTCCTTAAAAGTGTGCCCTAAAAAATATTATTTTTTGAAAAATATCCCCAAATTTGACAAGAAATAAAAATTTAAAAAATAGTGAAAAAAAATATATAAAAATTGCAAACATTTTCAAAAATGAATAAAAATCTTCCAAAAACTCATAAAAATATCTAAAGTGATCACATATATATCAGTAAAAGGTCTAATATTTTCTTTAAGAACATTCACAAAAAAAATCTGCGAAATTTGCTGGATTTTGATTGATTTTTTCGTGATTTTTTAAAAAATTTCTTTATTTTCACAAAGAAATTTAAAAAAATTCCCCAAAATTTTAGAAAATGTGGAAGTTTTCACTGAGAAAATATTTTTTCCAGCATTTTTAAACTTTTAAATGGGTCAACTTGACCAGCAGGACGACAGGACGGTTAAAACGAGATAATTTCAAGATTGTTTGACTTAACAAGATATTTAAGATGCACTGTCTTAGAACAAGTCCCTCCATCTTTCTGAAATGTCACTTTCAAATCAAGTGAGATGTTTTGACTAAAAATAAGACAAATATACTTGGGAAGATTTTGAATTTTTGCAGTGTATTCCTCATGTCAACATAACTCCACCGCGCTCCTTAGCGGAGTCATAATAATACTAGTTCTGCTTTGTTTTTTAATCCAGAAATGCTCTTTTTGAGTGCAGCTTGTCTCAAAATCACACTTTTAAACTTTTAGTTAAATTTAAATTAAGCTTATAGTGGTGCATATTTCTAAAAAGAATTTAAAAACTTATGACAAATCATTAGAGAATGCAAAGTGTTGTTTGCTTTTTGAGTCTTTTAGTAAAATAGAATGAGTGTGATGTGCAGTTAAAGGTGAAGGAGAACAAACACAAAGCTAGAAAACAGCAAAAAGACTCTTTAATGTTCATCCTGCAGCCCAGTAGTTAGTTAGAGGCGCTCATTCAATTCATCTGGGCTGTTTTTGTTATCTTATTAGTCTTTTAAAGAAACTATCCATCCGTCCTGTATACACCGCTTTATCCTCACTGGGGTCGCGGGGGGTGCTGGAGCTTTTAAAGAAACTAGGAATCAGGAATCAAAAGAATCTGATTGTGCTGCTCAAAGGCTCCAAATTACATAATCAGTCTTATGCAATCCATTCAGGTTTTGGTTTTTCTGTCAAAAAATAAATCACAAATAAATAAAACTTCCCCTCCTTTATGAATGCTGCGCTTTCAAAACGTAAGTTGCATAATTTTCAAACAATCATTCGTTGATTTAAGCTGCGTTTGGCTATTGTGTAGCTGCTTTCTTTGAAACTTCGCTGGACGTTTGATCCGTTCTGTATCGCAGGTGTAGCCGAACAACAAAGTCAGCGGGGCGGATTGTTATTTCTGCAGCGTAACACCAGGCCTTTATGCCGGGCAACAGAAAATACATCAATTCCAATGCAATTCTGTGCCTTTTTTCTGTCTTTTAGAGTCTTAAAATTGCTTCTTTCTCTCAGCTTGATGATGTTTCTCACACGGAGACTTTATACAGCGTCGAGTCGTTGCTGCTTAGATAAGACTTTACATGATTTATGGGTCGGCGTCATGGCAACTGGAAGCAGAGGACTGGAGACGACCACAAAGGTTCATCCTGCCTCCCTCCAGATAAAACACACACATGCTCAAAGTTAATGGACAAAATCTGAAAGAGCATTACATTCCCTGCATCGCTAATCACACCTGTTGCTGCATAAACTCACTTCAGACTGTTCAGGATCTCCAGAGGACGGTTTCAGACGATATACAGGAAATATTTGGACGTTTTCGTGAAGCTAAAGGAGCATTTTCCACTAGATAAAGTCCCTGAATGCTCCTTTTTTGCTAAGCTCACTGTGATAAATCTTTTGGGATCTTGTGTTCTGCAGGAAAAAGTTAAGTTCTACTCATTAGTGCCTCAAAACAGAAAGCTGTCGAGACTCTACAGCAAAAAAAAGCTTTCATTTTTAAGTTACAGTCATTGAAAGAGCCCATATTGTGCACATTTAGGGGCTTAGAATTTTATTTTTTGGGTTTCCTATAATAAGTTTGCAGACTTTAATGTTCAAAAAACACATTATTTTGCTCATATTGTGCATTACTGTAGCACGTTTTAGCTTCTGTTTCTTTAAAGGCCCTCTTTGGTCAGCTGATTGGTCAGCTGATCCAATGAAAGCAAGGAAATGTTAGTTATGTACCATAAATTTAGATCTCTGGATAAATTTAAAGAGCTAGTGTGGGAAGCATAACAGGGAAGTGGCTCATTCTTTGTTTGACTGTGTCCTAAATTAGCCAATAGACAGGCGTTATGCAAATGTGTTACATGATGATGTCGATACGTCACAGAAGAGAAATCTGGACTTCAAACGAGGTCCTTCAGAAGTTGGGTTTCCATTACAGTTTTTTGCTAAATAAAAGCGATATTTCTAAAATGACAACAAAGTATATTTGCGCTTTGAACGTGTTTCCATTGAAGGTTGTTCTGGGCAGAAGCATTGTAACTCTCGTAAAATATCATCCCGCGAGATTTCACGGACGCTTCTATCTCCTTCAAACACTCTGCATTCCTCTGCTGTTTGCTGTCTAGTATGGCAGTGATGTTTTTCTCAAGAATAATGGCAAGAAAAGTCTCGGTCTCCTCTTCTGTCCACACGTACCGCGCCATGTTTACTCTGAGAGAACTGGTCATGTGACCAGGTACGTCACGTCCGGTGACGTATAATTGCAGAAAAAGTGTTTCCATTGAGCTTTTGCGATATTTTTCAACATCGAAACGTTTGAAAAACCACCTCATGAGAGCGTAAAAACTTTTTAGGGATATTTTAGTCCTTTTTCGAAATTCAGGTGTTTCCATTACCAGTTTTTTATTGCGGTATTTACATTTTGCACATATCTAAGGGTAATGGAAACGCAGCTAGAGATAATCCTAAGTGTTCTGATGGATGCCACTGCTGTATTTCTTCAATTTGCAGGTTTCTGAGAGCTCAAACGTGTATAAAACGAAGAACACTTTGGATGGAAACAAGCTATTTAAACAACAGCAACAAAAAAGAACGAATCTGGCCTGGTGTTTCAGTTTGATGAGCTGCTCTGTGTGCGAGACGTTACTGTTTATGCATTCTTCCCTAAATAACAAACCTCAGGATAGTCATGTAAAGCTTACGTCTGGCTGAAATTACAAACAGCTCCACAAACATTTGATTAAAAACCCCAACAACAAGCAGCCGGACGCCGTCGCTGATGGATGAACTTCCTCCCTGCATCTTCCACACTTGAGTTGTGTATAATTTGTGGAGGGCATCGATTTTATTTTGAATTCTGTCAGAGCTCTCATGCAGTTGATTACGTTTGAGGGCTTTTACACTCGTTGTTAGACAGAAGTTACGCAAGATGATGACGCAGATAAAAAATGGAAGAAATTTCAAATAACAAACCACAAAATTATGTTTGAAGGGGAACGTAATTTCTTTTTGAAATAAATGTAATTCGTGACCAGGGATCATGAGGTTTAGCCTTGAGTTTGGTTTTTTGTCGCTGTTTTTGTGTTTTCACTCATTTTCTAGCATCAAAACTACGTCGTTGGGTTTAGGAAAGTATTCTATGTGTCATGGTTTGGGTTAATGTATGACCTTTTCGCTCCATATTTGAAGCTTTTCTGGGTTACCATGGCGACAAGTCCCACCCCGTCTCATGTACGATTGGTCGGTTGAGAAGGAGCGACGTTAAAGTCAAATGAAGTTACGTTTTAACAGCAGCAGGTTGTATTTTAGCAGAAGGAAGGACAAGAAACAAATTGAAATGTTTATTTTCAATCAGGTTTCTGTTTAAAACTTCATTACCCACAATGCAGCAGCTGATCCTGTACTACAAACACAACTCGGTTCTTTCCATCAGCTTTCTGAAAGATTAATGCTTTATTTGATCCATTTCACTGGATCCAATCAGGACAAAATGTTTTGACTTATTTCATGTTTTTAAGCGAACCCGTAAAATAAGTTGTTGTTTAGAAACTTACTTGTGATTCATAATCCAGCAGAAAATAGGCTTCCCTTGAAATGTAAGTGAGAATTAGTTGTACAGGAGCGTAATTTTGTGGAGACTGAGCTGATTTCAGGAAGGAGAGGAGAGAATAAATCCCTCTGCTGTGGATTTTGAGCCTCATAACTTTGCAAATCTTGAACGTGCAGAAAAAAGCAGCCGCATGACACACAAATACGAATAATAACCCCCCAAAAAAGCACAATCTGAGCTCTTTCAGTAGTTGTTTTTATTGTAACACACTCCAGGTGATTATGTGTAGGAGCTACTTCATAGTAGAAGCTTTCAGTGCACGGAGAAATCTGAGCATAGAATGTAAAAATCAACCTGTGGACGACAAAACCTCGTCTAGAAGCCCAGCTGCTTATTCTGGAGTAAAAGGACGATTTATTCTCAGACTGAAGGCATGAGATGGACTGAAGGCAGCTGTGATGATGATGATGCAGATCCCTCTGACGGATCTACAAACAACTCTTGAAAAAGCAGAAAAGGCATCAGAAACATGCAGTTACATAATAAAAAGCTGCTCCTATCAGCTGTTGTTTATGGCGGCTGCATGCCTAAACTCCTTTGCTTTTGCCTCCTGTGAGTCCAGTTTTGGTCTTTTGTTGCTTTGTTATCATTCTTATGTAAATCTGGTGGTAAAAAAATGAGATTGTCTTCTGTAAAGTGGAGTCTGGACAGGATTATGTCATTAAAGGACAGATACGATGCCCCTCTGATGTTCCTCTCGGCTCTTTGTAGACCTTCCAAGTCAAACCTGCTTTGATGTTCTGTCTGGAAGTCGTCTGCAGTGTCGTGATGTTAAAAAAAAACGGCATATTTTGTGTTGTTAGTCAGCGTTCCTGTCCTCGCTACACTCCGGTGCGGTTCAGTTTGCAGGCATGCTCTCATAATAACATTATTCTGAACGTAAAGGTCACTTTTAATGCTGATTTGTTGCAACTGCTCACTTTAAGGCAGGTTTATAGTAGAGAGGCGCTGCAGCACACGTATGTACAGGTGTGTTTTTACAGGAACATACTTCAGATACAGGATCACACCTGCAGGAACTTCTGTTCTAGTACCTTCCAACAGAGACTGCAGCATTGAATCTGAAGGTGAGGAACAAAACATGCTTCCAGGAATTCTAGTGACACGTTAATGCATTAATTTATCCACATGTAAGCTCACATTATCAGAACTGCACTCATGCATTTCACTGTCATAGAAATACATACCTGGAGCACAGCTGCACAGAAAAATGAACTCAGTTTCAGCAGCATTCAGCCTCAGTTTATCATTTCCACATTACAACTTCCAGTGTTTACAAAGGAACACAACATTTAGTCACAGGAACTGAACCAGAGAGGATTTTACTTTATGATCAAAACGACAAAAGTCAGACACAAAAAAGATTTAAAAAAGCAACCAAGACAAAATATTACCAAAAGGAGACACAAAAATGAGAAACAGAATGACAACAAAAGACACAACATGAAACAAAACAAAAAAGAGACAAAAAAGTCACAAAGCGACAAAAAATGGATAAATGACGCAAACGAGACAAAAAATAACAAAAGCCAGAAACAAAATGACAAAAAAATAGACGACACAACCTAGACTAAAAAAACGCAAAATGATACAAACGATACACGAAACAATGAATAAAAAAAAACACAAAATGACAGAAATAAGACAAAAAACACAAGTGAGACAAAAAGGAAACGCCAAGCAAGAAAGACACGTGACAAACAACAAAAGTTAGATAAAAAAAATGACAAAAAACAACAAAAACAAGACAAAATATTATCAAAATAAGACACAAAATGACAGAAATAAGACAAAAAACATGAAATAAAATAAAACACAGACAAAAAATAGACAAAAGTCAAAAAGCGACAAAAAATGGACAAATGACAAAATCAAGACAAAAAACGGCAAAAGCGAGAAACAAAACAACAAAAAATTGACAACGTAAGTGAGAAAAAAAATACAAAAAGATACGCGAAACAATGAATAAAGGAAAATACAAAATAAAACAAATGAGACAAAAAACAAGCGAGACAAAAAGGAAACACAAAACGACAAAAACGAGAAACTAATTTACAAAAAATTTAACAAATGACAAAAGTCGGACAAAAAAAAAAAAAGAGACACAACAATGAACAATCTAGTATTTTACTTTAGGATCAAAACAACTTGTCACAGTCTAGAAATTATTCTAAATTTATAGTTTTACTCATTTACAATCTGCAGTTAATGTCTTCTCTGTAATTTTTACACTTTGAGGGCCGGATTGGACCCTCTGGAGGACCACTTTTGGCCCACGGGCCTCATGTTGGACACCCCTGCTCCAATGTGGTGCATTATTTAAAACAGATTAAAACACAGATTATCTCACAGATCCACTTACATGTAATGATTTTCTTCTAACCTGCTAATAAAGAACTCCATATTTCTCCTCCGTTTCTGCCGAATGTGTGACTTGTTGCAGCAGGAGAAACACATTTTCTGCTCGGCGTGTTCAGTAGCGATGGCTGGAGTTAGATCACAGACGTGGAATGCAGCTGCTTTTAACGTGATCGATTACACCTGTGCTTTTCCTGCCAACATGTCTGCAGTGAAAAAAGAAGCAGTCCGGAGTGTTTTACTGCCTTTTACCGAACCTCGACCTCTTCTCTCCTGTTCTGGAGCTGAAAATGACAAATTAATGTAACTGTAGCTTCTAAAAATACTCTGAGTGCATGAAGGAGGTCTGAGTAGGAAGAAAAATCCCTCTAAAGTTTCTCATGAATGTCAGAAAACCTGGAGGTGATGCAGAAACTGAGCACATATGAAACACTGTAAAACATCAGAAGGAAGTCAGTCAAATCAGCTCATCTTCTCCGGTTAACTTAAGGTAAATATCTGAGTCCTTCCTCCTCCTCAAGTCGTGTGTTTGGAGATCTAGGAATTTATATTCAGTCACGTGTTGAACCGAGGTCGAGGTCTCACGCTACAGCTGTTCTGTCTCCACATCTGGGCCCCTTCACAGGCATTGTGGGCTCCCTGCTCGGCTCGGTTTCAGCGCCTTTCATCCATTAATTAGACGGGGCCCTGCTCTGGCTGCTGATTGGCCGCTGACCCTCCTCCTCTTCCCGTCTCCGTCTTACATAACGAGGTGTTTGAGTAAACATGGCGGCCGTTCTTTGGGTGATGTTCTGGAGAAACGTGTGTCTCATCACTCCACATGTGCTCGGCGATAAACAACACAAACCGTTTACGTCTGGAGGGTTGGTGCTGAAGAGGGGTTAAGGAGTCAGGAATGATTCAGAGAAAGATGAAGGTTCCTGTAAGACTTCATTCACTGGATTATGGCCACATTTTTAAACCATTAACATCCAGCCTTTCCTGGTTGTGGTGGAGTTTAGGCTGGAAAAACTGAATTATGCAACTATATGACTAAACTACAGTTTCAAATATGTATAGAAGGAAATGCAGCTTTGTTTAGAGCCAGTGACCAGTTTCAGGAAAGAAATCAGAGAATATTTACATTTAAGAAACTGGATTAAGAGGTTTTTGACATTTTTTTCCTTGAAATTCCTAAATCGGTAAACTGATTATCTCTTTAGTTGTTTTCTTTGCCTGATGCAGGCCAATAATTTGACAATTCTGAGACAGACTCACATCCTTTAGCGTGGTTGTTTCAGAAATGAAACAACCAGCTAGAGTTAAACAAGTTGTTGTCATCACTGCAGTGGAAGGCTCTGACCTACTGTATTTGCTTAGATAAATCCAAGTGGTGACTCTTTTTTTTGGCCAGGCGGTGTATACATAATATCAGTAAAATCCACTGCACTGCCTCGTCTGAGCTTGTGAGAAACTAATTACATGTTCAACTTGAACCATTGAATCACTGTTTTTGTTCATTTGTGCTCTGAATGCGATGCAGCCTGTTAAAAATAAAACTGAACAAAGAGCTTCCACCTGCTTTAAGTGGAATAATCACACATTTAACTCAGACTGAAGGAGCGTCTGCTGCTCTGCCCTGTAATTAAACCGCTTCTAACAGCTGTGCTCTGCTCCCATCATGCACCTCTCTGGATGCGTCGTCGTCACGCCAGCTGCTGTATTTAAAATAACGTCCCAGAGAACACAGGAAGCAATCAGGAGATCATAAATACAGAGAGGTAAACTTCCTGTGAAGACGCTGAAGCTGAGCAACAGGTGATTGTAGGAGCTGTTCGTCCACACTGACCCAAAAATCAGCTTCATTTCGGTTTTCTGATGCAGATTGTTCTGTTCTTTTTATCATATAATATTCTAACTGGTGATCCCTGAGAGCAGCAGCGTGAGGTCAGGATGATCTCTGGGTGTGAGTTTGTGTTTTATCTAAAGATTCTGCTCAGATGTCGAAGACTTTCTACCATCTGGATGAATATGTTGGTAGATTTCAGCAGTTTGTCATGTTTTTTTAAAGGCTATGAAAAGAAAACAAGTGTCTTTATTAGTGTACAGATGTTTGAGAGGTGAGCACATGTGAAACAGGTATCAAATCAAACTCGCCTTCTTAGCTTAGCATGTTGCTAATTAGCACTTAGTATAAATGAGGCTGATGGGATTCATTTTGCAGGTTTTTAGTCATAAACCAAAGATTTAACTCTCTAAACCCCCCAAAACACAAGCAGGATTAAAAAAGCATGTTATGAATTTCCCGATTTTTTTCTTTTTATTACAGGAAATATCCAATAAAATCCCTGAAAAATAAACATTAATTTACACGCAACTGTAAAAAAAAATGTGTCAAAACATCATGTCCACATAGAAAATCTGTATTTTACAAATAGTGATTTATTCTTTTACAATGTTTGACTAATTTTACTGAAGTAAATCAATAGTTAATTGCATTATTTTAAAGACATTTGGCATTATTTGAAAGAAAATTATGTATGTCAAGGACCAAAAAATGCCAAATAATTTTGTGTTATTATAAAAATTATAATGAAAAAAACTGATATTTTAAGGATTTTATATATTGTGTTAAATCACAGATCATATCTGGTAAATTCACAGAAAAAATGAAATATTTTGCATGTTAATTAAAAAATAGCAGGTCAAAACTGTAGGTAATGTTTGCATCAAAAATCTTATTGGAATTTATCTTTTTTCTTTTACGATATGCGACCATAATAATCCACACTGTTACTTTATTTAAATCAGCTGTAAATCCAATTATTTTAGAGATATTTATGGATATTTTCACCTTTTTCCCCACATTTTTTTCTGATTTTTCATTTTTTTTAAATAATGTGCTGTATATTACCAGTTAATCTTTCATGTCTGACATCTCCTGCCTGATCCACTGAGTGCTTCCTCTGTTTTTCTGTCTGTATCTCAGGTGGATTTTGCCAAAGTCCTGCACTACGTTGGAGCTGGAGTGGCCTTCCCGTCCAGCATGCTGTTCGTTTGCCTCCAGTCGGCTCTGACCTACAGACTGGCTAAAACCCAGGACGAGTACCGGATGGGTCACCTCCGAGTGGGGATGGCTCTGCTGGCTCTGGTCGCCCTGGTGCTCAGTATCCTTCAAGATAAGATTAAGATTGTTTTGGGGCATTTTTAGGCCTTTGGTTCCAAGTAGCAGTAAAAGGAGAAAGAGGTAATGTGGGAAAACACAGTAAGACTTGATGCAATAGTCTCTAACCGGGGATTGAACTGAAAACAGCTGTTCTGAGCATCCCTAACCATTCAGCTTTACCCTGATGTGATATTTTTCATAAAAATTTGACAGTGCCCTGAAGTGTTTCGGGTATTTTTTGAAGCCAACAACCTGTTGTTTTTATGGTGTGTGGTATTGTGATTCGGCTTCAGTTGTTTCAAGAAGCTCTGCAGAACAAAATTTGTTGATATTCAAAAAACAGCTCCCTCTAGTGGCTGTAGATGGATGGATGGATAGATAGATAGACTCTCGATAAATGGATGGATAGATAGATAGACTCTAGATAAATGGATGGATGGATAGATAGACTCGAGATAGATAGATCTTTTTTCGTCTTCATTTTACGGTGATTCCTTATTATGTATTGTTTTTTTCTTCCTTTGTTTCGTGGATCTTCACATGTAAACAGTATAAACTGATAGAGATAAATAGACTATAGATACACTGTAAAAAATAAATAGATAAATAAAAATAACTAAATCTAGTCTTAATTTAACTGATATCTTTTTTGTTCGTTTGTTTATTAGATATTTACATGTGTAAAAACAATCAAACTGTGTGCATAATATTAATATATTAGAAGGATTCATGAGTTTTGTTTTGAGAAGTCCTGTTAAAGTTGTGATACGGATCATTAAAGGGACGGTTTGAGCTTTTGCCATTGGGCCAAATATTTTTTTTGGCTGCCCACAGACCGCTATTTGCCCATCACTGCGATAAGCCTTCATAAAAGTTTGTCTTAACTACAAGAACTCTACAAGATATCACTTCCATACAGGCCACAGATGTAGAATTGTTTCAGGGGGTTATGTAACGATGTGTTTACTGACCCTCCGTCGTTCCTGCTGTGCGGCCATTGTTCTCCTTAACCTCTGCTCCCCAGGTGGAGTTTTCTTCTGCCAGGAGAGCTTCGCCCTGCAGCACACCTCCGCCATCTTCGAGTGGGTCTACTGCATGCTCATCATGTTCTTCTACGGGACGTTCGCCTTCGAGTTCGGGGGGATGTCGGGCGACACGCTGATGGTTCTGTCCAGAGGAGGCGGCCTGCAGAGCTTCTCCACCTCCAACCACAAGGCAGACGTAGGCGGAGGTCCGGGCCACCACCAGCCGGACGGTCTGTCGATCCTCTAACTGAGCTGGAGGTCAATCAGAAGACCCTAAAGTGGATTCTGGAAGCTGCATCCTGCCACGCTCACTATTGCACAAAGAGACCAAAGACTGGCAGACTTCTATCCTGCTTTGTAAAAGTAGAAGCTGCAGAACGTTGCACAGCATCATCTGCCTTAAAGTGCCTTTCTGAACATGTGTTTGTTTTCGTTCTGCTAACAATCGCTCTCTGAACTCTTGGCTGGAGTTGCCTTTTTGTCCTGAAAGTGCCTCAGATGTGCGGCGTCGTCAGCACTGGAGTTTCCTCTCCTGTTTAGCCGCTGAGACGTCGAGCCCCGTGATGTTTTTACTCAGGAAGTTTTGTTACATCATCGGCTTTCGCTCTTCACTTCGACGGCAAGGTGAAGCTTTCCAAAAACTTCTGACAATAGGTGGACGTTACCGTGTGCCAAGAATAATGCGTTACATTTCAAGTGCCTGAAGTGTTTATGAAAGCGTGCGTTTGCGGCCAAAAATTTGGCAGCAGTGTAAATGTTTTTCTAAGTAAATCCCATAATTCAAGTCATGATATCTGCTGCATCTCTTTATGGCAATATTTCCTAAATAGCTGGACTTTAAAACACCAAGAAATACTGTTCTCCGCCTTTGGAAGTGTTCTGCTTTGACTGCTTTTCAACACTGAATCATGAAAGGTTTAATTTGACTGTTTGACAAAAATTTACAAAAACAGACTTTCAGGTCAAAGTGAAAGCAGATTTTTACAAAATATTGTAAATTAATTAGAAATATAAAATGTAAAATAAGTGATTCCATCATTATTCACCTCCTTTAAGTCAGTATTTAGTTGATGTGCTTCTGGCTGCATTCATTTTACCTTTACAGGCCTGCTGCTGAGAAGCTCCCCGACATCATGATAATGCCTCCACCGTGCTTCACATCATAATGCCACCACCATGCTTCACATCATGATGCTGCCACCACCATGCTTCACATCATGATGCTGCCACCACCGTGCTTCACATCATGATGCTGCCTCCACCGTGCTTCACATCATGATAATGCCACCACCGTGCTTCACATCATGATGCTGCCACCACCGTGCTTCACATCATAATGCCACCACCGTGCTTCACATCATGATGCTGCCACCACCGTGCTTCACATCATGATGCTGCCTCCACCGTGCTTCACATCATAATAATGCCACCACCATGCTTCACATCATGATGCTGCCACCACCGTGCTTCACATCATGATGCTGCCTCCACCGTGCTTCACATCATAATAATGCCACCACCGTGCTTCACATCATGATGCTGCCTCCACCGTGCTTCACATCATAATAATGCCACCACCATGCTTCACATCATGATGCTGCCACCACCGTGCTTCACATCATGATGCTGCCACCACCGTGCTTCACATCATGATGCTGCCTCCACCGTGCTTCACATCATGATGCCACCACCGTGCCTCACATCATGATGCTGCCACCACCATGCTTCACATCATGATGCTGCCACCACCATGCTTCACATCATGATGCTGCCACCACCGTGCTTCACATCATGATGCTGCCTCCACCGTGCTTCACATCATGATGCTGCCACCACCATGCTTCACATCATGATGCTGCCTCCACTGTGCTTCACAGTCGTCTCGTCTGATTGAACCAAAAGCTCAGTTTTGGTCTCATCATACCAAATAACCTTCTTCTAACCTCCTTCTGGTGAGTTTTACTCCAGACTTATTATGAGCCTTTTTCAGTGACGTCTCTCTCTTATAACGTCACTCTCCTATGAAACTTTGACTGGTGATGAACAGGCAGCAGTTGTTGGTTGCAGAGTTCCTCTCATCTCAGTTGCTGAAGCTTGTAACTCCATCAGAGGAGTCATAGGTGTCTTGGTGGCCTCGATCACTGGTCTCTTCGTAGAAATCTGTTTTTACTTGGACATGGAGTCTGTCTCTGTAAATTCTTTTTTTCTTTTAAGCAAAATTATATTGACTGTGTTGAAAAGCATAAAAGGGAAAGACTTCCAAGGGGAGTGAATACTTTTTAAAGATGCTGTATTTCCCGGATGAGCTCTGTTCTGTTGTATATTTTGTTTTGTCCTTTATCAGCTCTTTGCCAAAAAGAAGCTGTATCATTTCTCTCAGTGAAAATGACTTTCTATAGCATTAATGGGACCAAACTATAAAGGAGCTTCTTATTATAATGCTGTGTTTGATCATAAACAGAAATACTTTTCTAAGAAATAAAATTCTGTAACGTATACAGACAAAAAGTAAACAGAAAAAAACACGATTTCACTATTTCATGGTTTTCAATCAGAAATGTATCGTTGATGAAATGATGGAGTGTTTCCAGGGACGGGGTGATGCTTCGCTTTGAGATGGGAAACGTGCAGGTTTTACAGGTTTCTCTTCAGGAAAAAGCCCTATTCTTTGGATCACATACCACTGATATGTTCAGATCCTTCTTAAAGGATTTGGCACAAGTTTAAAACCAAAAAAAAAATTATGCAATTTTAATCCAAAGTACGGACACTGATGCAGGTTGCAGATGTAATGTCTGCTGCTGTCTGTCATACGTCAAATCCTGAACTCAATCCTTACAAACGTAAAGCAACAAAAACATTCCAGGTATCTTTAGGATATTTTCATCTCAGTTTTATTCAGCTTTCTTTGTCTGCAGATATTAATTTAAAATGTTATCGCAGCAAATCATTGAAAACCATGACAGCATTTTATGGACTGCAGGGGAAGATACAGAGAGAAGGTTCTTACTGAAAAACAAAACAGTAAAAAATGTCTTTAATTAGCTAAATAAAGCCTGCAGACAGCTCTCTGAACATGTAGAAATATGCAGTATAAACGTTATGATGCATACACAGGGTTTCTCTGATTTACACAAACTTTTGAAACTTCTTTGGCACACATTTATCACCTTGTAAAAACCACGTGTTCTGTTCGCTTTGAGGTTGGTTTGAAGCTTTTGTTGTTCATTGCTGGTCTTAAAGAGATTCAGACTTTTCTAAATACTCGTCTCAAACATGGAGATTTGATTTCTTGCTAAAAAAAACAACACAGTGGGATCATAAAAGCTACGTAAACTTCTGTAAGTACCATTAACACCTACAGAAAGTCTGCAGTCAGCTTTCCAACGGATAAAATGCCGTGATGCCTGCAGGAAAAGACGTTTTCTTTGATTTATGAGCCTCTTTGTCTCATATTTATCACCTTTTGAGATCACGTCTAATGAAATCACAACTAAAAAAACTCCATCGATTGTTGTAAATAATAACTTTGGCGTCATTAATTATCCAGCGAAGCATTAACACCTGCAGGAACTCTTTGAGCTCTACAGAAATCAAGGAATCTACACTATAAATGTTACAGTGCATAGAGAATAAGACTTTTGAGGCCTTTTTAGCTCGTCTTTATCACGTTTTCAGATCACGTCTTATGATTGCTTTGCAGGTTAAATGTCGATAAGTCTTGAGGAAATTAAAAAGCTTCTAAAACTGCATTGAGCATGAAGCATCCGAATAAATCAAACATACAGCTCTGATTTTATGCTGCAAAAAGAAACCTCTGGACCACAAAACACCAAAAAAAAAAAAGTACTGTTAGTGGTCACAACAGCTGCAGGTTGTTACAGAAATTCTGTTGGTACTGAGCAGAATTTGAATGATAACATAGATTATTTTCATGACTTTATAAACTTATGCACGGCTAAAATCTTGTAAAATTTGGTCATTTACTCATTTTTGAACAGAAAAGCAAGAAAACTGTGAAACAAACCGTCTGCAGGTGCCAATATGTCTCAGATGAAACACCTCTCACCCAAATCTACCTCATACCAGTGAAACAGCATCATCTACACCCCTCTTTGATCCTTGAACCTTTCTCTTACTGGGTTACAGCTTCTGCATCTGTATATCTCTCACTAGAAGTTGAGGTTCTTTGGGATCTCCCAGGGAAACTCCTTCCTCCCAAAATGTCCATAACAGGCTGTTCTCTGGTAGATCGGCCTCTTCAGGTCCAGGTCTCTGCAGCACAGATGAAGATAAATTCAGAACAATCTACCATTTCCAAGCTGACGTATAATTTTGCTGTATGTCTTATCATAATAATAATAAAGCAGAAGAAGAACAAAGCAGCATTTTCAGAGTAATCCTGACCTGACTATGACTCCGGGTCTGAGGTCGAAGTTTTTATTAACGATCTGCAGCAGCTCTTTCTCGGTTCTCTGAGAGGAGCCGAAGGTGAACAGGGAGATGGAGAGAGGATGAGCTACTCCGATGGCATAAGACACCTAAAAACATAGACGACAGACACACGGGAGAGTACAGATGATGTCTGGGTGATCTCTGCAATCTGCATTTTACGATTCATTAGTGAAAAAAATTACGTAGATATACAAAAATTACAACCAAGCAGTGTTTGTGGTTGTTATAGTGCTGCTATTCCAGCCTTATTGGGAGTTTTTTCTACTAGTTTCTGTTACTGAGGTCCTGAACTGGTGCTGCATGATAACAGGTTCATCTCATTTCTCTTTATTGAACCTCTTTATTCCCTCTGTGCACCATCGTTACAGGATCTTTGAAGATGGTGCAGGAGGCGTTGGGGTGGGAATGGCAGGATTTTTGAAAGATTTACCATCAGTTGTTCTCACCTGCACCAGAACCCTCCTGCACAGTTTGGCCTTCACCAGAGACTTTGCCACCCAGCGGGCAGCGTAGGCGGCTGATCGGTCCACTTTGGTGTAATCCTTCCCAGAGAAAGCTCCGCCGCCGTGAGCTCCCCAACCTCCATACGTGTCCACGATGATCTTCCTCCCTGTGACTCCTGCATCACCCTGACAGAGAAACATTCACAGCATAATATTTTATATTATTATCTTACATGTACTCTGGTGTCTTTGAAACTGGATGACATTAAAAAAGATTATGTGCAGCTGTTAATAATAGCTTTATACACTAAAGAATATGAGTAAAGTAAGAGATTTATTTCCATCTTTCATGCTCTGAAACTTTCAAAATGACATCACATTTTGCCGTGCAGCGTTTATCAGTGTTGTCATATGATAATTCACACAGAACATTTAAACAGAAAATGAGAAAAGAGAGTAGTATGAAGCTGCTGTAAACGTTCACCTGAGGTCCTCCGATCACGAAGCGTCCGCTGGGCTGCAGGTGATAGACGGTGTTCTCGTCCAGGTACCTTGAAGGCACCACGGCCTTGATGACCTTCTCCTTCAGGACCCTCCTCTGCTCCTCCAGACTCACACAGTCGTCGTGCTGGACTGAGATCACCACAGTGTGGACTCTTTTAGGGATCACAGCACCATTTTCCTGGATGTAATGAACTGTTACCTGCATAAGTGTGGAAAGAATTTTCACATTTACTCCAGATTTTACAGCATATACAAGCTGTAGTAGTTCGACCCTGGCCCATCCCTCCACTTCTTGCCAGAATATTAGGGTCCGAGTACCGACGGTCCCAAGGCCGAAGGACCCTCATGTACTCATCATACATTGGTGAGACCAAGCAGCCTCTACACAGACGCATGGCCCAACACAGAAGAGCCAGCACCTCAGGACAAGGTCCAGAACCAGAGTCCTGATCTCACCATCATAGAGTCAGTTTGTATTCACTCAGAGAGACAAACTGGATCCACAAAGAAAGTGTGCCAAGTTCTCCAAAATGCTCAAAAACCAAGTCAGGAACAAAATCTAACAACAGTCCAAAAACAGTCTAAGACCACATCACAACTAAGTTCAAAACAAACCCAACCAGTTCAAAATTTGTCCAAATAAAGCCAGAAACCTGCTCCAAAAACAAAAACCCTGATCCTGCCATCATGGATTCAGTTTGGGATCACATGAAGAAACAGGAAGCACAAAAACAGACTGAAAGAAGTGTAAAAAGTTGTCCAAGACGCTCCAAAACCAACGAAAAAACAAGATCTAATAACAACCAAGTTTAAAACAAGTAAAAAACAACAACTTCAGAATCATTATGAAACAGTCAGAAACTCAGTCCTAAACCAGAGTCCTGATCATGAGTCCGTTTGGGATTACATGAAGACACAAACTGGATTCCCAGAGGTAGTGAGCCAATTTCTCCAAGATGCTCCAAAATCAACTCAGAAAGTCAAAGGAATGTCCAAGAAAACCACGTCAAATCCAAATCTGGTCCAAAACCAGAGTCCTGATCTCACCATCATTGAGTCTGGCATCATGAAGAGACAGAAACCAAAAAGATGGACTAGATCCACAAAAGTAGCATGCCAAGTTGTCCAAGATGCTCCAAAGCCACCTCAGGAACAGCGGAACAACAGTCTAAAACTAGTTTTGCAACGTCATAACCAGGTTCAAAACAAGACCAAGACCTCCACAAAAATCAATTCAAAACCAGGTTAAAAACATGTTCCTAAACCAGAATCATAAAGACTGAGTCCACAAGTTCTCCAAGATGCTGAGGAACCTTCCTGCCAGTTGGTCTTACCTGAGTCTTGGAGTCGGGTCGGAACCAGGGAACCGTCCCGTTTCGTCTCAGTTCGGCCATCTTTGCGTTGAGTTTGTGTGCGAGGACTATGGTGAGGGGCATACACTCCTCAGTCTCATCTGTGGCGTATCCAAACATCAGACCCTGAAACACAACATGAGTACAGTTGAGGCCTTCTCAGAAAGTGTATTCTCTGGTTTCAGTTTCTTTTAAGGAAGTTCTCCATGAATTCCTCCAGGATTTAGACTAAGAAACTCAGATGACCTGGTCTCCAGCTCCAATGTCGCTCTCCGGTCGGTCCACATGAACTCCCTGAGCGATGTCCGGTGACTGCTGCTCCAGAGCCACCAAAATGTTGCAGGTCTTAAAATCAAAACCTGGACAAAGAAAGTACATTTGTATCTGAATATACTAGATTTAAGCAGCAGATTCCCTCTGACAACAACACAAACCTGCAGATGTAAACTTTAGCTTCTTCTCACCTTTCTCCGAGTCATCATAGCCGATGTGTTGGATGATGTCTCTCACCACCTTCTGATAATCCACGGTGGCTCGAGATGTGATTTCTCCACAGAGCAGCACCATCCCAGTCTTACACACCGTCTCTGGAATGGATTTAGAATTACTGCAAAGTCAAACTGAAGTTACTATGGCTTTTTTGCTTGTTCTTTTCTGTTAAATCTGAGGAATTTGACATTTCATTCCCTGTTTGTCGTGCAGCAAAACCTTAGATATCGACTTTTTAAATTACACAAACGTCCCGCCTACATTACCCACAGTACAACTCAACCAGGAAACATGACATTAGAGATTCAGGTGTGTTATGTTTGCAGCATGGAGCTTCAGGACTGCAGTAGAGGTAAGCATGAGTGCAAGCTTAAAAAACTTGAAAGTTTGAGGTGACACATTAAGGAAGGAGTCTGGCATGCTATTTCCCGGATTCTGCACAAGTTTTATGCAATATTTGTGCTGTTTCTGCAGTAAATTATGGTGGAATTGTCTTTATTTACACAAAAGACAACAAAAATTCAGGTACCAGGTGACAATTCAAGACACGCAGCTCTAAACAGGTTTTTCACAGTGGATTTAGTGGTTGTATGAGCTCATAATTATCATTTTAAGAGTGAAAAAAGACCTAGTGATGAACGAGAAAAGACCTGCCCCCATCTGAGGTACAGTTGAGTCTGTTGGTAATGTTATAGATTATTTTATGTTCTAATCTGGGCTCACAAATCTATGAAATCTGCGACTATAGTGAGAAACATACAGTATGTTAACACCATACCAGCAGCTATCTTGTAGTCTTCTGTTTAGAAAATGTATTAGCAGTCTTTTCTATAAACACTAAAGGCTTCATACAACATTATATGAAGTAGAATTCCAAAACACCTGGAATATGTCTAAAAAAAGTTGGAATTCTCCTTTTAGCACGACTGCAAACCAGAATGGATGAAAAGAGTTTTTGCAAATATTTAGATCAACTGAATAAATAAATAAATGATCCACTCATCTTGGATTTTTATTTTTTATTAAATGAAGTTTGCACACGATTCAGTAAAAATGAGAGAAAACACTTCAGTTTTTCTTGTGTTTTGCTTCCCTCTGCTGGATGAAAGCTAAATAACTCACCACAGGCCACTTTAGCATCAGGGTCTTGTCTCAGGTGAGCATCCAGAACAGCATCACTGATCTGGTCACAGATTTTATCTGGAAGGAAAGAAAATGATTTAAAAACATCAGTGTGTGCAGGATTGTTCCTGCTGCAGATTGATGTCAGATTCCTTGTTTCTACAGAGACTGTAAATATCACATTTAACTGCTCCTTCAGAGAACTCACACATCGATCTGTCAGGAGTTACTGGACATAACAGCTTCAGTTTGGCGGTTATATTTTCTTTTTTTTTCTTTAATTATTTTGATGGGACAGTGCATATTAATGAACGTATAATCTCATAAGGTTACACAAGGTTGCAGTAAATAAGTCGGCTTATTTCCATTCCCACCCTTTAAAGAAAAACATACATATAAAAACAATATAATACAGCAAGGATTAAAGATTCTGGCTTGATTAAACCTACCCTAAAATACCATTATTTTAGTAAAATGCTTTCTAATAAAAAATGTTATGAAGTGCTCATAGTTAGTTTCAGACAAGAATATCGTCGTTTTTACTCCTTAACTTCAAAAATATAGTTACACTACTGTTCTAAAGCTTAGGCTCCCCTACAAATGCCCTTATTTTTGAAAGAAAAGCAGTTTTTTTTCAATGAAGATAAAATTAAATGAATGATAAATCCAGTCTAGACATTGTTAATGTGGTAAATTTCTATTCTAGCAGGAAATGCTTAATGGAATATCTCCATAGGGGTACAGAGGAACATTTCCAGCAACCATCACTCCTGTGTTCTAATGCTACATTGTGTTAGCTAATGGTGCTGAAAGGCTCATTGATAAAAACCCGACAAGTCCTCAGTGGTGGACTTATAGTAGGATCACAATCATGTGATCGTCAGCAGGCAGCTGATGTAGTGTTCGCTTGTTGTCATGGTTACAGTGCCGCCGTGTCGCTATCTCACAATGATACAGAAATCTTTAACCAATCTGTGGATCCAGACTATAAGCCGCATCACTGCCAAAATCTATTCATTTGGTCCTTCTGTCATTTCTTGAGACAGACAGACAGATGATGATCGTCACATAACTCTGCCGCTCCATGGAGAAGTAAAAATTAGTTTTAGAGGAAAGAAAACGGGACGTTGTCTAGAGAAACAACAAGATTGTTCAAGTGGACTTGGTTCCCGAAGACGTCTCATCTTGGATGAGAGGTGGAACATCTAAGAAGAAGACGTATCTTCAAGAAAGTTCTTGTGGTCCTTGTGTCACTTCTGACCTTTCCTGAAAATTTCATCCAAATCTGTTGGTCTGTTTTTGAGTAATGTTGCACACAGACAGACAGACAGACAGACAGACAGACAGACAGACAGACAGACAGACAGACAGACAGACAGACAGACAGACTGTAGCAAACCCACTTCGTTTTGTGCTTACTGTATCTCATTTTGTCCACCAGATGGCAGCTTGTTGTTTGTGAGTTATCTTTAGAAAATTAAAGTTTCATTGAAAATGCATTTTTGTGACATAATCTTCATACATGCTGAGTTTTATTATATGGGTTTTTCTTTAAAAATGTAATTTTACCTGCTTTATGTGTACATTTCTGGTGTTTTTGGAGTTAATGGTTCAGTTTTATATTGCCATGATTTTATTTTGAAAACTACCGCCTGCTTCCTGTCTGTATTGTTTTGCCGGGAATTCACTACGGATGAATGAGCTAACATAAAGCCATAAAAGTTCAAGCTAAACTACGGTATAAGGCATCAGACATTGAATGTATGTTTTGCAACCCCCCGAAGAGGCACAAGGTTAGTGTGTGTATGTGTTATGTTTATGATTGGAACGTTATAGATGATAAATATGTCAGAAAACTGTGCTAGCCATTTGCTCATGTGTTAGCGAACTTATAGTGTTGCTAAGTTTGAGAGCGCACTGTGATTCAAGAAGAGTTGTGAGACTGAAATGTGGTTGCTTTGTTTCTCTTTATTTTGTCAGTTTTCATGTTGGTTTTTGGAATTGCTTGTGGAAAGGCAATAAACTTGAAACCATCAGTCGAGTCTCTTACCATCTTTCGGAGGGTATGCTACACAGACAGACAGACAGACAGCGGCAATCGTCACATAATATGTTAATACCATTACCAAGGACGTGGAGCCTTGGCAGAGGAAAAACATGTTGGAGAGAGGACTTGATATCCTGACCTCAAGGTGAAGAAAAATGCAGTCGTCAAGCCACTTCCATTAAGCTACATCAACTTGAATTTAATTTTAAATCAACGAATGCACAAATTTGACTTTACTTTGCACATAGTATAAAGTCAGTACGTTTAGCAAAGTTATTATGTAAACACAATCCATCAAAATAATGTTTGCAACTTAAAAAAAGTCGATCTAAATCACTGCTACTTGTACTTTATACAACACAACCACAGATATTAAAGCGACTCCAACAGGAAAAAAAACTGTTCTTTAAACCCAAATACACATAAAAAGAAAGAAAATGTGATTCTGAGCGTGGGGGGAAAGTTATACATCGATTATAAGCTCCTATATTTATTCAAACTATTTTCTCTAAATCATTCAAAGTCATTTCTTCAACTTAAACTGATTTACAGTTACAACGGTACAGTCTCTCTTTTTAAATGAAAACTGCTCGGTCCCATGTGGATCTGCTCTCTGAGGCTCAGTGCCTTCATGCAGAGATCAGGATCCTCACATTCCTCAAAGCCGCCGATGATCCCTGGAACATGAACACAGGACATAAACTCCTCCACTCACCAGGATGTCCTTCTCCCACAGACTCTGAGGTGAACATGAAGGATCCGTCATGCTGGACCTGGTTGTAGTTTCCGTCCAGAGTGCCGTTCATTGTGACCGTGCTGCTGCAAAGTTCCTCCTGTGTGGTTCTCAGAGCAGTGCAGCTGGATGAATGTGGAGGAACAACATGGACCTCCACATGGGGGGAGGGCGCCATGTGAACCGCCCGGTCAGACCATTCAGAGGGAGGACAGGGAGGGTGGTGCTGATGGGTTGTTTTTATGTTCTCTTTGTGTTTTTCTGGTTGTTTTGCATCTTTTGTGGTCATTCTGTGTCTATTTGTAGTCATTTTGTGTCTATTTGTAGTCATTTTGTGTCTATTTGTGGTCATTTTGTGTCTAGTTGCGTTTATTTTGCATGTACTTTGTGAGATGTTGTGATTAGTTTGATCTTTTTCTGCTTCTTTAGGGTCATTTTGCAGGTGTTTTGTGCTTTGGCATCTCTATTTTGTAATCAGATCACCGCTGTGCATCATTTTTTACGTTATTTCATGCTTCTGCAGTCACTTTTGTGTCTTAATTGTGCATCAATATCCCTTTCTCATCCCTTTTTGTCTATTTGCAAACAAGAATTTGCATGTAGTTTGTGTCTTGTGCTCAATTTTTGCTTGTTTGAAGTCATTTTAGTTATTTAGTGCTTCTGCAGATACCTTTGTGTGTTTATTTTGCATTTATGGCCCTTTCTCATCCTCTTTTGTCTATTTAAGATCGTGTTGCAAACAAGAATTTGCATTTAGTTTGTGTCTGTTGCTCAGTTTGATCTGTTTCTGCTTCTTTTGAGTCCTTTTGTGTCTATTTGTTGTCATTTTACATGTAGCTTGTGAGATGTTGTGATTAATTTGCATCTGTTTCCATTTATTTTGAATCATTTAACAGTTTTTTGTGCACTGGTGGCCTTTTTGTTTCTCTACTTTGCAGTTTTGTCTCTTTATAATCAATTTAGTGCTTCTGCAGTCACTTTATGCGTATTAATTATGTAATTTATGGCCCTTTCTCATCCTTTTTTGTCTATTTGAGGTCATTTTGCAGGCGAGACTTTGCATGTAGTTTCTGTCTTGTGCTCAGTTTTTGCTTGTTTAAAGTCATTTTAGTTCAATTTTTACACTTTGCAGGTGTTTTGTGTCTATATTGTGCCCCTTTTGTGTCTTGCTATCAGTTTGTGTCTCATTTTGCAACCCCTTTGCATCTTTTTTAGTTGTTTTTTGAAATCTCTTTGCTGTTGTTTTGATTCTTGGGCTCTTTTTGCACCTTCTGTCATTGGTCTGTAACTCTTTGCAGTCATGGCTTTTTTCAAACTGCTCCTTGTCAGAATCCGGACTCGTCAAACTGGAATCTGTCTAATAAATCAGAGCATGCTTTGGTTTCATCACTTTGAAGCTCCTCGACCGACTCATTCATGCCTGAGCTTTGTTTCTTTGTACCTGGGGGCCCCTGAGCGGAGCTGCTGCCAGCACGACATTCCCAGAGAGCAGGAATAATGTGGAGGAGAGGCTGAAGAAATAATAAAATCATGGATGAACTGTTAGATTACAGGGCTCTGGGAACAGACCTGTAAAAACTCCCCATAAATATACGTAGCATCGGAGGAAGAACGGCAAACTAAAAGACGCAAAATAAGCTAAACATGTGTGGTTTGTGTGTCCTTGCATTTATTTTTCATGTATTTGTGTTTATTTTGCATCTCTTTTCCCATGCGTTTGTGCCTTTCCTGCCATTTTGCATCTATTCATGCCCATTCTACATGCATTTGTGCTTGCTGAATCTTTTTTTTTGTTAGTTTGCATCACTTTTGTGTTGTTTTTTTGTCTCTTTCTGATCAGTTTGATTTTCTTTTGTGTTGTTTTCTGTGATTTAGTATCTCTATATAGTGTCTCTTGGTGGTTGTGGTTGTTTTGAATATTTTGGTGGCCATTTTACATCTTCTCGTGGTCCTTTTGTGTCTCTTTCTGCGCATTTTGTGCGTTTTTGTTTGCTATTTTTCATGTATTCGTGTATATTTTGCATGGCTACAGTGACTCTGTGCCACTATGTCACAATGATACAGAAATCTTTAATAAATCCGTGGATCCAGACTATAAGTCGCATCACTTCCAAAATCTAATCACTTGGTCCTTGTGTCATTTCTGACTTTCCATGAAAATTTCATCCAAATCCGTTAGTCTGTTTTTGAGTAATGTTGCTGACAGACAGAAGGACAAACAGACAAACAACCATCGATTATTGCATAACTCCACCACGTTTCTTGGTGAAGTAATAGTGAAGATATTTCTTAACGTGCTTCCACTGGCTGCTCAGCGGAGTAGTGGTTAGCACTTTCGCCTTGCAGCAAGAAGATCCCTGGTTCGAATCCTGGGGTGGGCCTGGGATCTTTCTGCATGGAGTTTGCATGTTCTCCCTGTGCATGCGTGGGTTTTCTCCGGGTACTCCGGCTTCCTCCCACAGTCCAAAAACATGCTGAAGTTAATTGACTACTCTAAATTGCCCGTAGGTGTGAATGTGAGTGTGATTGTTCGTCTATGTATGTAGCCCGGCGACCTGTCCAGGGTGTCCCCTGCCTTCGCCCGAGTCAGCTGGGATAGACTCCAGCACCCCCCATGACCCTAGTGAGGATAAAGCGGTGTATAGAGGATGGATGGATGTGCTTCCACTGGACACTAAGTAACTCATCTCTTTATACTTTATTTGATCTTATGAGGGATTTATCACCTGAAATTAGCCTAAAACTGACTCTAGGTTGAGCTGAGGCCTGACGCCGACATTTTCTGGGATCAGAGCATAGACTGTATATAAAGATGGACGTAGCATCTGGCTCCAGAATTGAAGCCAACCCGGAAGTGTCAAAAACTTGCAATATCACGCCGTCCGCTAGGGTTGGCTCAAAGAAGCTTTTGCTCCATAGACCCCAATTCATTTTTGGAAAAAATAAAATCTGATAGACTGATGTTCTACAGCTCAGGATTTTTTTCCCGTTAGTTTTCATGGTCAAAATGAGAGATCAGGTGGCCGATCTTAAAATAAATCAATATTGAATTTTAAATAAATCGTTAAAGTCGGCGGAGCCAGGGGGCGTGGCTATACTTGATAGACAGCAACAGAAGCCTCTGTGGTAAAATGTGGGCGGGATAAGAGAGTCCTCAGCCAATCCTGCCCATAGTTGCTCTCCGGTCCAGTCTGTTTGATGACGCCGGGCTTCATTTTCTCGGCGTTGAAACCAACGGGTGACGTCACGGTTAGTTTACGCCTGAATCAGAGCCAACAACACATAGTGGAGACCGAAGTGGGGGATGAGGAGCAGAGTGGAGCAAACCAGAGTCCTGCAGGGGGCAGCAGAGAACAGGTCAGGAGGAATAAGAGGAGGAGGACAAGTGTAAACAACAGGACAGATGAGAGAATATTTATTAAGCAGGTGTGTTTTAAAGGTACACTCGTGTCTCACTTTGGTTTCTATTAGTTGCTTTCATCTTCTGAGCAATGATCCTGCTGATGTTTAAGAAGATCAGGAGGTTTATCTGTGGATAAAACACAAACAGTGGCGCTAAACTGTTTGTGCAGGAATCGAGGAATGAAAAAAGCCTTTTTATGCATATATTTTGAATCGCTGTATGCATTTACTGCAGGTGTTCTTGTGATTTGACCTGATTGGTAGCTGCAGCCTGTTAATGTTGTACAAAGAAGCTGTTTGTTGTGTAGTTTAACACCTGTTGATGTTTTATAGCTGCTTCTTCAGTTGAATATTCTCCTGTTAAAGGTTTTGTAACATTTTTTTCAACAATAAATTACTGGATTAGAAAAAAAACTGAATTATTGCATTCATTAAAAACAGTCTTATTTTAATTTTTCTAATGTTTCCAAACAATAAAAGTTTACTTTGAAAGCTGATATCTGCAGACTGCAGCTAGTTGTAACCATTTTAATCATTTGCCGTTATCTGAAATATTTTTCATGAGATAATGTGAAATTTAGGGAAACAAACTTATTTGCTTTTCATAGCAAGAAATTGGAGGATGCTGAGTCTGTTTGATAAATATGAAGCTACAGAAGCAGCCAATTAGCTTAGCTTAGTCCACAGCAGCCTCCTGGTCTGAGTGAAGGTGAGCAGCAGCAGCGTCTGCAGGTACAAACCTTCAACCAGCAGCCATGAGACGTTTGTCAGAACACAGAAGTGGAAGAAGGTCACTGCAGCTTTGCACTGGAACTGAGAGGACATAAAGGGAAATATTTACAATACAAATGGTTAAAACAGAAGAAAAAATCATGCATCTTCTCATGTAATTAGTTCAAAATGTGATTTAGTATGTTGAAGCAAACATTTTCAGCTTCATTTAAGTTCGTTTTGCATTTAAATTTGATCAATCAGGGCCAATTGTGCAGCTGAAATAAGGTTGATTAATTGATTAAATATTAGGCAGTACATTAATCTTTGACAAACTTGGAGACCATAAATACTTTTCATTCTTTTCTGAAGTAAAAATAGTCCAAGAATCCTGAAATATTGCAGCTTCCTGTGGTGTGAATGCTGCAGTTTGTGCAGGATTGCAATATTTCAGTTTTCAGTTTCATGTGCATTTTTTAAAGCATTTGTAATATTAAAACATTATATTAGCATACCACCTCAGAATCACTGTCAGTATTACCTCTTACTTTTCTATTCTAGTCTTATTTCAGCCTATTATTCTTAGTTTTTAGTAATGTATGGTGCACATATTTAATTGTTGTTCTATAAGACATTGCATTTATTCTCATGTTATTGCACTTTTTTTAATCGAGCAGGCGGATTTCTTTCCTGACTAATAAAGTTCCATCTTATCCTACTATAATATTTCTGATGTTTAGACTGTGTGTGTTTGCATCTTTGCTCATATTTGTAAACTAGACCGTAATTAAAAGGATTTACAGATGGATTTTGGATATAATCTGAAGAAATTATCTTTCTTGCATTCATTGCTTAGGTTATAATCTTTAATATACACCTCTCATTAATTAAATCAAGTTATTTGTGTGCATTAACAACATTGTAGTCAGTGTGTAGAGGCTGCTCTCACTTTTTGAAAAGTGAACAACTGTGTTATATGACTTAAACTGGTCCTTTAAAGCTACTTTGGTTAAAAAAAACCTTACTGGTAATAATTCAGGAGGTCAAATAATGCCAGGACATAAAGATAAAAGCAGCTGCTGACGTTTAAAGAAATGTATGGAGAACAGGCGCTCTGTGGACAGTTGGGCACACACCTGCTAGATGAAAAATAAATAAGTAAATAAAATGGTCTGTTTTCACCTACAAGGTACCCAAAGCACTTAATATGATACGTCACATTCACACACTGATGGATGCAAGGCCGCTAACCACAACCCATCAGGAGCAATTAGGGGTTAGGTGTCTTGCTCAGGGACACCTCGACATGAGCACGACGGGTCAAGGATCGAACCGGCAACCCTTCGGTTGCAGGACGGCCACTCTACCCACTGAGCTATGCCGCCCCTATAAGCATAAAAGCATAAAAACATTTAAATTAATTACTGTGTTGTCATTTACCTAAGAACTGATCGTTTGAGGAAGTTTTAAGAAATAATTAGCAATAATGAATAATTATTAACAATTAAATTAACGTCAACGTCATGTTCAACTGACGTTGCGTAGCCCAACGGCTGAGCTAATCCGACATCTAGCGGTTAGCAATGTAGCAGCTGATGTAGCTAACTGGTACAAATTTCGAGCTTATTTGGTAAAACTTCAGCTGCCTAAAAGAGCAAAACGGAGAACCGGCGGATTCATGAGAGCGTTCTGACACCCACCAGCATTTTGTTGCCGATTTTACCGAGTTTGGTGCTTGTCTTGCCCGCCGCTCCTGCGTGTAATTCTACTGCTGCCACCGGAGGCGGAGTTAGCATGCTAGCTTTAGCGTGCTAGTTTGTTAGCCTTCTACCTTTGTTTTTCCTGGTTAACTGTTCAAACCCTGAGCACCAAGCCACATCTGGACCAATAACAGGAAAATCCAGTTTAAGGCAAAGCATCTAATTTATTATTAGCAGTTTAACATATCTTTGAATAGGTGTTTAATTTTTATTTTAGCTACAATAATGTTGTGGCTATGTTGTTGTATGCTGTGCAAACCAGGGACGGGAGTTGAAAATTAGCTCAGTGCTACACACTCTATATGTAATGCATCGGTTCTATATGTCTGATGATAATTGCATGGTCCCTGATTAAATAGATGAATGAATGAATGAATTACTGTTTTAATCCGGTTAAAACATGTAAAATAGTACAGATTCATTGCTGTATGTTTACAGGTGCTGCTTCAGGTGTGCTGTGTCTCTTCCTTCTCGTTTTGTCACATTTAAAGATGCTGCTTAAAGTTCGGAGAGGATTTCATGAGCTGAACAATAAATGCAAAATATAATCAACACACTAATTGGTCATGAAAATCACCCCCCCAGGCTGCGTTGGCTGCCCCCTGCCTTACTGTGGATGCTGTGCAGTGGTCCATGCTTTTGTCTGCAAACAGCACTGCATCTTTGATGAGCGCAGCAAGACTCCTAAGTATGAAGCTCACAAACAGGTTTAGATGGATGTAGTTGCGTGTGCAGAACAGCTTCCTGGAAGAAAGAGGAAAATAGTCACGCTATCACATACTCTGAGGTTGTTGAAAATACCTCACAGGCTTAAAATGTGATGATTGCCATTATTTAACAGTGTGAAACTGTGTTTTCTTGTGTGAAAACCAACCTGAAACAGCAGAAAACCAGAATGGCGACGAGCAGAGCAGCCAGAGACACCCCATATCCAACACTGTAGATCAGCCTCAGAGAATCAAAGTAATTTTTCTGGTGCAAAACATTAAATATGCATCACTGAGTCACAGAGGCAAAAAAACAAATGTCTGGTTCTCTGCTGCAAAACTGGTTTAAATTAGACTAAACCTTTTATGAACTGCTATTGACTTCATTAAAACTATATGTACAGTGACTGGAAAGGACAGAGTGAAGCTTTGTTTCTGCTGTACCTCTCTCCCCATGTCTTCATCTTGCTCATAAGCTTCATGCTAACAGGCTTTGTTGTACGGCAGGCTCGGTTTGCTCCATCCTGCAGCTGTACAGTTCCTGCTGATCAGAGCTGTGGAGGCGAGACAGTGTTTCTAAAGGAATCTGAGAGTCCTCAAACTTCAGCTGCTTGTCCTGAAAAATAGTCTCTACAAGAAGATAGAGGATGTAACACAGTGTGGCTTTGGTGTCTTTCAGAGCTCTGCAGTGTTGGGCTGTTTATATAAAGTACTTTCAGGTTCAGTATTGTTAATTTGAGGATCTATAAACTAATAGATAACTAAAAGTGACTTAATAGTGGTGATTCGAGTCATTACGTTTGTGAGAATTGCTTTTTAAAATTTATTTTCCACTAAAAATTTATACATAAATGATGTGTTTTTTGCTTTTTTGGGGGTGGAGCTTCTCTGTAGCTCCATCATGCTTCATTTATAATATAATGTTGTGACATATTTTAAATTTATCAAATAAAAAATGGCAGCTCCTGCAATGTGGATATTGTCCTAGCCCGTGATTCATTGTGATTTCAATGATATTTCAATTAATTGTCCAGCCATAGTGCTGAACATGGAGATCTCTGTTGCTTACAAGCAACACCTTTGACAAAGTCACATGATCTACTGTTATTTTTAACTGTTGCACCTTTATTATTTTGCTTGTTCAAGTTTAAATTATCTTTCTTAAATGTGATAATAACTAACTTGTATCCCATACTTAAATACAGGCTGTGCTCTCTTTTCCAGAAAAGAAAAGTGACATGTTGTTGTTTTTCCAGAAGCTACACTTCCAGACTTTCTGCTGTGTGTCGATGACGTTCACCTGGAGGAGTTCTGGGCTTCAGCAGCAGCAGAGGACTGGACGGAGACGGTTTCTCCTTCAGAGGCAGATGGCCAACAGCTCACTCCATCCCACTGCATCTCACAGCCTGACAAGACAGACATCAGCATGTGGTAATCTTCTCTTTCATCTGATACACGTATCTAAACACTCGTACCTGAAGTTTTATTGCTGCTTGAATGAGGCGATGCAGCAACTGCAGTCTTCATTTTCAGTTTACACTCATTTTCTTTGTTTAGTAGATGTAAAACGATGGAACACGCAGGATGAGTCGAGTCGACCTGACAGAGGAAACCAAAGGCAGACATCACTTTTAATTGACTTTAATGCTCGTCACAACTTTATTCTACATATTTAACATCACGTTTACTACGATGAATCTTCCTGCCTTCATTTAATAATTTGTTAAACTTGAAAACAAATGCATAAATAAGTAAGTTTAACGTTTTCTTTAGATGGGTTTAATCACAGCGCATTAACTTAACGTGCAGGTTATGATGATCAGGATGTAAACAGCAGCCGTCAGAGTGAAGTCCATGACTTTAGAGAACGTTTTAAAACTAAAAAAGTTTAAATCTGTTGAGCATAGAGTCCCTTTTTGCTCTACTGAGACAAATAAAAATGAAATCAGTGTTCAGAAGCACTGCAATGCAAAGATGTTTTCCTTATTTATGCATTTTTGAAAACATCCTTTATGATTTAAATCCCACCCAAATATGTGAAAATGTCTCCTCCTCAGGTTTCATCTGCTGCTCCTTTCCTCCGTGCAGCTGGACTGACGTGAAGCACTTTGAAGCCGTCGGGATAAAAAGCATGACATCACCTGAGCGTTCATCCTTCTCAACAGGAAGTCCACGAAACGACAGCAAGGTGCCTTTTAGTCACTTCATAATTAATGCCGCACAGCGCTGACATGATGGAGACATGAGTCCTTGAGATCAAAACACTTTGACGCATCAAGGCCAATGTATATATTCCATTTAATTAAATGTAACTCTATTGCTTATGCAGACTTCATAATGTGATCTACATGCTGTGGTTTTAAGTTTATAGGTACCTGATAAAAGGCAAAAATGTTCCCACAGCTGGTTTTCATGCAATATTCTACTAAAAAAATTAGACCTGCTGTGAGAGTGACACAAACCAAGAAGTGAGAAAGTATTTGACTCACCGGATGTAGACGAGATATTAAATAAATCTGTTTGAGGGGCTCCAAAAATTCATCTATGAAGATAAAAACCCACAGCTTTTTAGGTGTGATTGATGGTAAAATGTCTTGATTTGATTTTTACAGCTCAAGCCGACCTCGTGTGGAATAATGCCATTCTAATTTTCTTTACCTTGAATTTCCAACAGTTCATTTCTTTAAGATGATTCTAAGAGCTAGTTTTAAGGTTGGATTCTTTTTTAATTGCTCGATTCTTCTGCTAGTTTCAAGAAAACATATGTAATTTTTGATTCACTTATTTAGTTTTGCTTGTTTCTAGTAAGAGTGTGATTGCAGTTTGTATGCTTTGAAGCATTGAAGAAGGAGCAGTTATTAGATATTTGGAAATGAAGACGGCACTGTTAAACTTAAATTAGACATGTTATTCAGCCATTAACACGCTTCGATTTAAACTCTCTAGAGTCTCTCAGGCTGAGTGACTAGAAAGCCAAAATTTATTGTTTTCTTTATCTGATTCCTTGAAGCTGCAAGTTTGAGGAAGGAAACACACCTCCACGTTTATGTCTGAATAAAATGTTTCTCTATTTATAATATCATGTGACATCACAGCAGTAAACATATTAAAACAGCTCAGGCTATTCTAAAAATTCTTATATTGTTTACTGGCTTGTATGTTAAAGTACAGAATTTATAGAATATCTTTTATGCATTACTTTTATGCATTATGTACATTTATACATGCAGCAGCTACATTATGATCCTGAGGATGTTGATGCTGTCATATCTCCCTCTAGTGTTTGATTCTATATTTGCTTCCTGAATATCACTTCATTTATTTACAGTGCTTTTCTAATTATTTTCATCTTGGTCCAAACACTTTACAATAAGTAAAAAGTCCTGTTTAAATATGAACTCTCTGATATGATCATATTGTCAAACCGTGGCCCAAAAACTGTTTTTATTTCGTAACTCACCTGTGAATTGGATGGGGGAAATGCAGCATTGTATGCTTTAAAACTGAAAGATTTGACCCTGATAGTGCGTCTGCCTCCAGAACCCAAATAGAAGCTGTTTCCTGAAGAAGAGCTGATAGCAGAAACTCTTATTCTGCTTTTGGAACCACAACTACACCTGCAGTCTGAGAGTGAAGTGCTCTATGAGGATAAAAAGGCACTAGAAGGTCTTTGAGATAAGATGGAGCTTGGTCATTAAAGGCTTTGTACGTGAGGAGAAGGATTTTAAATTCTGGATTTTACAGGCTGCCTGTGAAGAGAAGCTGATATCGGAGGAATATTATCTTTCTTGGTGGTTCCTGGCAGTATTCTGACTAAAGCATGTTGGTTTGGAGGGTTTTTTTTGCTGAGATTTCTTCAGAGACATGTTGATAATATCTAATTACAGTAGTTCAGCCTAGAAGTAACAGATGCATGGACTGGTTTGAGACAGGATGCTTTAGGTGTGTGAAAGAATGCTGTCCTACAGTCTTGATTTATGTGTGAGTTACAGGTCAAGTCGTGGTGAAAAATAACTCAAAGATTTGTGACAGAAGTGCTGGAGGCCGTGACAGTGACTGGATTTTTTTCAGCTGTTTCTCTGAGGTGTTTAAGGCCAAATACAAAAACTTTTTCAGCTTTGTTTGAGTTTTTAGAAATAGAAAAGTCCAGGTGATCCAAGCCTTTATGTCTTAGAGACATGTTTGTAGTTTAACTGGTAATTTAATCAATGTGGCTTTGTAGATGATTATAGCTGAGCATTTTTACATAGCCGAAGCTAGATAGTAGCCTAAGATTTTTTGTTGCTACCTCAGAGATGCTACTAGCTTAGGCTAGTCGTTGGTCTAAGAATGCTACTCACTACCTTAGGGTTGTTAGGAATGCTTTTTGCACGGTATCATCATCTAGCAATTGTCATTTTGCACTACTGTCTTTATATATTCCTTTCTACATTGTAAATAATCGTATATATTTTGTTATATTTATTTTTACTACCATGTTTTTCCCCCTGTTCTTCGCTGGTGACGCTCCTTCCCGGTTTTGCACTCGCGGCTTTGTCGGCGTGCTTCTCAGTTCTTTGCTTCCACAAACAATACAGCAAGTCACTTACTTTGGTTGGATATGCCAACCCGTTTATTTTGTTCGAAAATCAAATGTCCAACATCCAACTCATAGAACCCGCTAGCATAGGAAGGCTAGTTGCTTCCCAAGACGTGCTAGCTACTACTGTAGGGATCCTAGTTGATGCTAGCTGCTAGCCTAGAGATGCTTGTGATTAGCGTAGCGGCTTGCCAAAACTAGCATGTGATTCATTTGGCTCACTGGTGATCAGATGAGTTCAGTAATGTCAGTTATTTAACAGTAGTCCAGAGGAATTAACACAATTCATCTATCTGATTTGGACAAACCCTGTTACGCAACATTTTTCCCTCTTCATGTGAGTTTTCCAGACAGACAGGTCTGAAGATTGGTAGCTGTGATGTGCAGTCCTTTGTTCTGAATCTACTGTCACATCAGCTTCAGCTCGGCCTCGGTCTTCTCACTCTGCTTCAAAGGGCACAGAGCGGTCGCTGGTTTTGTCAAACATGACTGTGATGGTCGAGAATGTAATTATCCAACAGCAGAAAATGTTTGCCATGCAGCGTCATTTCACCGCCGGAGTCTAAACAAAAACATGGAGGGGGGGAAACCCAACAAACTTTCTTTGCAGTAAATCACTGAGCTACAAACAGCGCTCTGATTCTTCCCAGTCAGACTCGTTTGTGTTCTGAAACGAGATGACTGAAAGTTCACAACAGTGGATCCAGTTTCATTCCACTGGAGGTCGTTTTTTAACAACCATGGCTGTTTTCCCCATAATTCCACAGCAGTGCCAGTTACTGCATTCGGTTGTTCATTATTTATTCTTTTTTTGTAGTTTTGTGTATGTGCACTACAGTCTCAGATTGTTTTATTAAATACTTTTATTGGGGTTTATTATAGGAACCAATCTGAGATGCAGACCACTTTATAGTTCTACTCCACTACAGTTTAGAGGGAAATATTGCACTCTCTATTTCTTTATTTCACAGCTTTAAGAAATGACTATTTTATATAGACAGCATGACACTCTGATAGATTTATTTTTATTTGCAGGGCATTTGTCTATAAAAGTAAATGACTATTCTAGCTGGAAATGTTTAATGGAATATCTCCATAGGGGTACAGAAGAACGTTTCCAGTTCTAATGCTACATTGTGTTAGCTAATGGTGTTGAAAGACTCATTGATGGTTAGAAAACCCTTGTGCAGTTATGTTAGCACATGGATAAAAGGGGGAGTTTTCATGGAAAACATGAAACTGCGTGACGGACCCCAAACTTTTGAACGGTAGTGTACATTGTACCTCTGCCATTGAGGTAATTAACTAGTTTGGTTCCACTTCAACCTCAGACGAAATGCAGATGAAAGAGAGAGACTGCACTTTATTATTTTTTTCTTTGTTCCTCTGGGATATAACATAAAGATAGACAAAGAAATCTTCTAGCTATTATCGTTTTGCACTACTGTGTTTATATATTCCTTTCTAGCTTGTAAATATCTGTATATATTGTGTTATATTTATTTTTATTACTACTACCCTCCTTCTTATTCTGTAAGTTTTTTCTTTTTATTGTTATTTATTATTATTCTCTTTCCTTATTCCTAGGTTGACACTAACAGATGAAACCAAATTCCTTGTATGTTGTGTACGTGCTTGGCCATTATAAATCTGATTCTGATTACTTCTCCCTGGAAAAAGGACTGTAGTTCTGTAAAAACCACTGCATTACCGGCGTAATCTTGGATTCTCTGCATCCCCCTTACAGGACATGATGTTAAATTTAGTGCAACTTTTTAATAATAGTGCTTTTAAGTTGGCTTCAGGTGCCTCAAAAGCTTGAAAACGGACAACAGAATAGACATAAACTGAGCTTCAGAGATGTTGATTTTCTCCTCAGATAGAGCAGTTTCCCGCTGTTTCTAGTCTTTATGCGAAGCTAAACTTTAACGGCCTGCTGCTTCTTATTTACAGGGCAGATAAAAACCTGCAGCTCTCAGAGTTCATCCCATTCGACTCTCCTCTCAAACATGTGCACGGAAAGAATGAAATGTCCTCCAGTTTGCGGACCGCACGAGGATTTAAAGGGCAGGCAGAGATCCCACGGCAGCACCTGCCCACAGTGAACTCCCACCACGGGATAAAACCAAATCATCTCCAGCCACACAGCTAGTGGCAGCTGTTGCTCTGGGCACATCTCCAAAAAAACAAAAGAGGAGGAGAGAAAAAGAAAGAATCTCGCTCAGCACATCACGGCTTCCCAAACAGATCTGACCGTCAATAATTCCACTGCTGTTTTCCGGAGCCAAACGGTTTCTGGACTTGGTGTAAAAGTTGGCACCCAGTGTGTGATAGCGAGAGGCCACAGCCCGGCCGGTGAAAGAGGGCCGACACAAGGGTGCACTGTTCGGCCCCGCAGGCCTCCACTGTTTTATGTGCCAACACTCGACCTTTGTGTGCCGACCACACTCGTCTGTTACTGTAGCTGCAGCTCCGCCTGGGTGTTTCCCTCCTACACCATCACTGCACAGTTTTAAACAAAGAAAGCTATTTTTAATTCCCTTTTCAGGCCGTTAAGATTCCTCCTTTATTAAAGCTTCATGATGTTTACACTGACTGAAATATTCAGGACTGGGAGCTTTACGGCCGCACGGCTCCAACAAATGGAAATGTATGATTTTATTGCATTTCCCTGAAACATTTTTGATGTCTTCAGAAGCTGTAGGATCTCCACTAGAATTTATAATGCACTTCTGTGTGTTTGAACTAAGTTTGGCTGCCTGGGTTGACTTTGCTGCTCAGTTATTCACATATATCCAAATATTAACAGACGGAATTATCTTAGATATGAAATATAAACAAATTAATGTAAAATATTTGAACTGAGAAGTGTTTTTTTGTGGAAAACACACATAATATAACTAAGAATTTGTTTAAAAATATAACTAATATTGCCCAAACCCTAAGTCTAAACATTCAACACACATTAAAGGACATTAATGTGAAAATGGGTTAATTATTTACCAGAAATTGGAGTCAGTGGAAACAAAGATACAAAACCTGAAGTAAAATAACGTGCAGATTAAGTGAGTTGTTCTTGATTTATTCGATTCATGCACCTTTATAATTGATTTTGGGTACAAAGATGGTAATAATATACAGAACATGGCCAAAAGTATGTGGTCATTCACACATTTTCCTGCTAACAGCCTCCATTCTTCTGGTTGCAGACTTTCCACCAGATGTTGAACCTGCTTCTGGGACTTCCTCCCTTTCAGACGGACGAACACGACCGATCCAACCCTGATGTTGGCTGAGGAGTTCTGACTCACAGTCGGTGTTCCAGTTCATCCCAGAGGTGTCGGATGAGGCTGAGGTCAGAAGTCTGCACAGAGCAATGAAGTCCTTCCACACTGAGCTGAGAAATCCCTTTATTTATGGAGCCGTGTACGTGCACAGGGACGTTGTCATGTTGAAACAGCAAAGACAAAACACAACCTGCTTACGGAAAGTTGAACGCACACAAGACCCAAAATCGACTTATTTGGACAAAGAACAAACTTTTACTGGTCAAATTGTGCTCGTGGTGTTGATGTAGTTAGTTCAGACATTTCTACAGATTTAATTTTAAAACCTCCCTTACTTTATGGGTTTTCTGCTCGGACATGCAGTGTGAATTGTGTGTCTTTCTCTGTCCAGTTTCTTCACTTTTCCACAGTTAAAGCAAACGGGACACACCTGAGCACAAAGTGGAGACACAGCAAAGCTTCTGCTTTAGGAAATGAGAATGTTTTGCTTTTTTTTTGCAAAAAGTCTAAAGTTGCGTTAAAGTTTTTTGTGTGTTTTAGTTGTAGATTTATATGCAAAAATGGTGATTTACAATAAATCAGAACATGCCTAAAAGTTCACTGTATCAACCTGCCCTAGAAATTAACTCCATACAGTGTTATAATTATTTCCATGTTACTAAAACATGTTAACCCTCATGTTGTCCTTCGGGTCAAAATTGACTCGTTTAAAGTTTGAAAATGTGGAAAAAAGTATATATTTTCACAGCGAACCTTCTGATGTCCATATTTTCAACATTTTTGGGAAATCTTTGAACATTTTCTGGTGGAAAAAAAAAGAAATGTTAGAATGTTTCTTAAGAACATTCACAAAAAAATCAACCAAAATCCAGCAAAATTCGTCGGATTTTGGTCAATTTTGACCCGCAGGACGACACGAGGGTTCAAAATCAGCCGTTTGCAGCTGCACTTAGACTTATTGTCCCCGTGGGGAAATTCTTTTTCACAGCATCATTCCACTCGATTTACATTGACAGGAGAAAAAAAAACACACATTCTACAAAAACACTGTTCAGCATCTCAGTTTGTGTAATGGCCCTGTTGTTTAATTCTGTGTGGTTTGGTGTGGGAAGACCGATTATTTTGGAGGCTGTGGTGGTTATGAGTTTGGTTTTGTTATAGAACAGGGGTGTCAAACATATTATTTTTGTAATATGTTGTTGTGTTTTAGTTGTTTTTTGGATTTTTTTGTCTGACTTTGGTCTTTTTGTTTCTTGTTTTTGTCATAATGTGTTTCCTTATTGTCTCACTTGTGTTTTTTGGCTTTTTTTGTCATTTTGTGTTTAACTTTATTCGTTGTTTTGTGTGTCGTTTTTGTCGTTTTGTGTGATTTTCTGTCTCATTTTTGTAATTTGTCCATTTTTTGTCGTTTCCTAACTTTTTTGTCATTTTTTGTTAATTTTTTTGTTGTTTGTTTAATTTTTTGTCACTTTGTGTCTCATTTTTGTGATATTTTGTCTTGTGTTTTTGTCGAACTTTGGTTGTTTTGATCACAAAGTAAAATACTAAATCGTTCAGCTCCAGACAGCTGTGACTAAATGTTGTGTTCCTTTGTCGACACTCTTAATCTGGAAGTTGTAATGTGTAAATGATAAACTGAGGCTGAATGTTGCTGAAATTTCACTTATTTTTCATTACAAATCTCAAGTTGGTCATGATGTTTTGTAAAAAGATAATTCCTTAAATGTGAACACTTTCAGAACCGGCTTTTTTGCACTAAAACAAAGGATCCATTTGAAGTTGTGTTTATTTTTAGGTTGTTATGCTGTGATTTAACTGGCCCAGATGATGAAATGAGTTGGACACCCTTGTTTTAAAACCACTCTGTGCTTTAAATTGTGCCAACTGGCTTCTTGAAGCTTGTTTACAACATTTACATCATGGAAATGTGATTAATATCCATGCAGGTGCTGGTGGTGTGTTTTTAAACAGTTGGTTTGTCTTTACAGGACGTGTAGAAGCAGAAATGTCCTGCCTGTGCCCCTCTTTGTCTGCTCCCAGTGAGGCAGATGGACTGGAGAGCAGACAGGTTGCATTTCAGGACAGTCTCTCCGCCGCTGCTCGCTCCGCTGCGCCCCCCTCTGGCCTGCCGCCGCACTGCCAGGAGAAGCCGTGTGCGCCCGGTGAGCGACTGCCGCTGAAGACACAACACCGCTGTCTGCACTCAGGTAAGAAAACCACGACATTTTCCTCCTTATTTCACCGATCGGATCTCCGCTTAATGACACAGAGACACCGGAGAAAGCGGGCGACGCGCGGAGCGAACGGCGCGTCGTAATTCTCCATCGGCATTCGTCTTGTCACTTAATATTTTTTGCATGAGGTGGGAGAGGTTGGGCCTCGGTGCGTTATAGAAATATGCACATGAATGTTTTTCTCTACATGTCAGCGTAGATCCTCCCGCGGCTGCTTATTTCACACGTTTGGGGCTTTATTCTCTCACACTCTGATTGTGCGCAAAAATGCGTCTCCATCGATCTTCGCCTCCAACAAACAGTGTTTTTGTTGCAGCCATCGTCGCTGTTTCCCTGAAGGAGCCGAGCAGAGGAGAGGAGCCGTCACCTCCCCACAAACACGGCACATCGCTGCATGTTTTCTCCTCATTCCCCTGCAGGAATAAAAAAAAATGTCTCCATCATCTTCCTCCGGAGCAGGTCCTGCTTTCGCCTCCGCCGCTCCGATCTCGTCCTTGCGTGTGCAACAAGACTAATCCGCCACAATATTTATAATCTCATTATTAAAGGATCCCATGAGGACAACAATGCAGCGTTATTTCTTTCATATTTACTGCGGTCTGGCAGCGCTTCTTTCCTTTGTGCCGTCAGTGCTTCATGTCAGGCTGTCAGCTCCTCTCCGTGCGTTTCTCCCCTCCCGTTTTTCTGGATCTTTCGCTTCTTTCTTGCATTTCAGGGCCTAAATGGTTTCTAGCATGGCTGTGCGTGCTTCACAAACGGACTCCTTTATTCTCTAAAGCGAGATTCTGCGCGTAAAGCAGCGCAGAAAGCACCAAGCCCCTGGTGTGTTGCATTGTTTTGTCTCTGCTGTATGTTGGTGTTTTTCTTTTCTTTACATTGTTTGGAGAAGACAGACTGAAGGAAGGTGGAATGATGCGGCGTCTGTGCGCAAATGCCAAGCCCATTTTTCATGTGCTCAAACAGTGGACTGTCTGCTGTCACACAGCCGAGCAGTGAACCAGGCTGTTTATCTGCCACATATGGGCTCCTCAGTAATCCTCCTGGGGTCAGCGGACACGATCTGATCCTCTGTAGGTGCATGAAAGCCTTTCACCAGGAACCCTTTATACCAAAGGTGTCAAACTCAGCTTAGTCCAGGTTCCACATTCAGCCCAGTTTGATCTCCAGTGGGACAGAATAACCTATAAATAACCACAATTCTAGATTTTTCCTTTGTTTTAGTGCAAAAATGTTCACATTTAAGGAACTATCCTTTTACAAAACATCATGAGCAACCTGAAATTTCTTAAAATAAATTCAATTTCAGCAACATTCAGCCTCAATTTAGTTACAGGCGTCAAGGACTGAATGCTATAGCATTTTACTTTATGAACAAAATGGCAAAAGTTAGATAAAGACAAGACAAAATTTTACAAAAACGAGACATAAAGTGACAAAAATGTGACAAAAAACACAAGCGAGGCAAAAAGGAAACACAAAACAAAAAAAAAGGAACTCAAAACGACAAAACCGTGAAACAAAATGACAAAAAAATTTGACAAACGATGCAAAGAAAAAAATTAGAAAATATTTGAAAAAAGTTACAGTGACAAAAAATATGGTAAAACGATAAAAACGAGACAAAAAATTACATAAATGACACAAACAAGACAAAAACGACAAAAGCGAGAAACAAAATGGGAAAAAACACGAGACAAAACGACAACAGACAAAAAGCTACAAAAACAAAACAAAATATTACAAAAATGAGTCAAATGACACAAAACAAAACACAAGAGACAAAAAATGTGACAGAAGAAAAAAATGAACAAATGACAAACGAGACAAAAATGACAAAAACGAGAAACAAAACACCAGAAAACACGAGACAAACGCCAAAAATCTGACAAAAAGCAACAAAACCAAGACAAAATATTACAAAAATGAGACACAAAAAGACAAAAATAAGACAAAAAATGGCAAAAAAAAAACCAACAATGAACAATCCAATATTTTATTATATGATCAAAACAACTTGTCTTGGTCTAGAAATTGCTTTAAATTTATAGTTTAACAATCTGCAGTTCATGTCTTCTCTGGAATTTTTACACTTTGAGGGCCGGATTGGACCCTCTGGAGGACCACTTTTGGCCCGCAGGCCACATGTTTTACACCCCTGCTTTATACAAACAGTGTGAAAAGAATGGGGCCTGATGAGCTGTTTCTCTGGCTGATAAAAGCTGTGGGCTGAATGGATTTGTTGGACTCTCTTGTCTCCTTGGCCTCGGACACACCTCTTTCCATCCTCATGGGCCGTCCTGCGCCTCTCGTTGCATTGCATTGATTTCTGCAGCGATTACAGGAGCTGTTAGCAGGCGGGCATGTTGTAGTCTGAAACCACAGCTGGAGCCGTTCCAGCCGGCCAGATGAGAAAGGAATGGGAGACATCTCAGTGTCGTCTCGTTCATGTTGTGATAGACTCCGGCAGCATTCTGCAAGTTTCTGCAGCGCTTTGGCATCAGGAGTTGTTGCTCTAGAAACGTACTGGTATGCATATAGCGAGGACTGGCAGGGACTGCTCCCCTCCTGAGAAATGCTGGACTCTTTGGGTTAAAAGATGCCTTCAGATTGGCTGTAAATCCATCTCTTGGACGGATTTGCAAACGTCAAAACAAATGTTGTGAAAGCCCGTAGCTAGCAGAAGCTGCAGAACAAAGCGGAGTCCACAGATCTCCAGCTGAGATCCACTCTGTGTGTAAAATGTGATGGAAATTTGCTCCACTGAAGTGCAATATGAGCTGAAATGGGTCTTCTACCTCCATATTGTAGTTCTGCATTTGTAGAAGGACTCAGCTGTGTTGTTCTAGTTCATATTGGGGCTGAACGAGTCAAAAAAACGTCAAATATTTTGATTGTTTTGGCAGATATTGCGATATAAGTCAAGATTTAAGTCCTGATTTTTGGTGTGAATGTTGATTTTGGCATTTCTTTTCCACCACAAAAGGAAAAATCTGAAAATGATTGTGGTTTTTGCTGCAATCTCCACCAAGGAAGCACATCTGGAGAAGATGATTTGTGGGTCAGGGCGTCTCTGTAGCACCACAATGCTGCATTTAAAACGGTTTATTGTCACAGATTGATCAGATTATGTCTTTTTGCAATTTCAATAATGTTTCAGTCAGTTGTTCAAGCCTAGTTTATATCGTGATCACACATAAACACATGGGTGGAAGGTTTTCTTATCGTATTAACATCAGTACATCTGTCAGTTATGTCCTCTCATGATTTCATGATTGGTGTTTAAAATGTCAGAAAATAATGCCATATAAATGCTAGTACCCCTTCGATGCTCTAATTAGCATATTCAACTGTCTTGCTTGGTCAGAAAAGACAACGAGTTCACAAACACAAGAAAACAGGAGAACGTTTGAGAAGCTGCTACCAGAGAAGAACAGTCAATATTCTCTCCAATGGCTTTTTGATTGATTATTTCAGCCCTTGAGCACATTTTCTGGGTGTCTGGGGAAATAATAAAACCAATTCCTGCCCTCGACTCCCCCAGCGGTTAATCTGATTATGGTTATTGTCACGTATTTGGTGTAAAAACTCAACCACCAGCTGCAGAATCTCATAACACATTCAGTTAAAGGAAATAGGTCAAGTTTAGATGTTAGCGCTCTTGTAAGCTAGCTGTGACTCAGCCTCTGCTATCTGGGTCGTGTTTTTGTAGTAGCTGTTAATTTTACATGATGCGTTTTAGTGATTGATCTTATACTTAGTCGTGTAGAGCAACGTACGCACTGGCATGTGACTGTCGGAGCACTAAACTGACTTTAGCAGCGATAAGGGAAAGGTCAGAATCGTGCAGCAGAAGCCGAGACATCCTGACCTTTAGTCCCTACAGGAGTCAAACTCCCACCGCCAACGCTGGAGCCGACATTTCCCATCACGCAGATTGATATCATCCTTCAGCCAGCCCTTCTTCCCTTGTAAATATACATGTTTTTGAACTCAAATGTTCCAGCTTGTAACAGAGGTTTCCTTTAGACATCTTCACACTCAAAGCCAGATTGAGATAAAGCTTGATTTGTGTGTTGAATCTGTGGCTGATGAGTAGCTTCCCAGAAATGAAATTACACATCCCAGTGACGTAAACAACAGCTGTAATTGGTGCTAATATGCTGTGCAAACGCAATTTAATGGTTTGTTCTAGCAAAATGCTTAAGCAGAGCAAAATGTAATGAGTTGTATCTGTCCTTCAGGGGGAAATATTTCACTTTTTACAAACACTATATGATCAGCTTCTAAAATACAAAACGCAGTCAGAGGTCAGTATTGTGTTCCAGCTAGGGCTGGGCGATATGACCAAAAGATAAAATCTTGATTTTTTTAGTCATCTTGGACGATTACGATTTTAATGGATTTTTGTTATTTCTTTGCGGTCTGGTTGCTATGGCTACTGCTAGCGATGCTGCACTCCCGTAGCTGCAGCACTCTTCCCATTCTTTAGGATGCCTCTGCTGGAGGTGCTGAAAGAGGGTAGTTGTGCTGCTACTCTTGGTTTTCACAGTACTTTTGCAAACCTTGCACATGACTGTAGTTTGCTCTGTGTCAGTCTTGTCAAAGCCGAACCACTTCCATATAATCGATGTAACATGAGGCCCTTTTCTCACGACCAACTCTTCGTCTGCTGTTCTGTCCACCATGACGGGGGTGTGAGTGTTTTGGTGGAAGGAGATGAGAGGCGGAAGCAAACGCCAGTCCACAAGTCGTGAAAGGCAGAAGAAGAATCTGTATTGTTATATATTTAAGCTCGCCTCGATTTTATGATTTGGCAAATTTTCAAATCGTCAAGTTTTAAAAACGCGAATTGATCGAATTAATTCGATTTATCGCCCAGGCCTATTTCCAGCCATTTTGACTTTTCAAAACCTGTGTCTACTCTTTGTTGGATTTCCAAAATGTTCAGATGGTTTCATTTAAAGCAAAAAGAAGAACAGTCATCAGAGATTTTACAAGATGTTGGAGCAAAGGAATTACAGATTTATGTAGCAGAGCTCTCATTAATTGTCTTAAAACCAACGATCCTTTGTTGAGGCCCGACTCCTAAAACTAAAAACTACTCCAATTGTTGCATAAGTATTAAGTAGGAGTTTATCAGCCACAGGAGTCACGTTGTTTGAGAGGAGTAAAGGAGTCATCTCATCTACGGTAATCTCAAAGAAGGGACACCGCTTATCAGCTACTAATAACTCAGCCCTGAGATCCCTCACCAGGCAGTTTTACATTCATGCTGTGAGGGATGCTAGTCTTGGCTCACACACAGGCTTTTAGCCACATGATTTGATGATGGGAATAAATGCCCAGGACTCACCATTATTCATATTAGAGCTGAGAAAGCTGCTTGAATGAAAGTTGAAACACTTTCAAGAAGCGAACAGAGAAATCCAGTCACCTTTCAGTGAAGCACCATTATCTTTTGGCATTAATTTCCAAATCCGTTAGTCTGTTTTAGAGTAATGTTGTAAACAGACAGACAGACCGACCAACGGCAATCATCACTTAACTCCGCCATCTTCCTTGGTGGAATAATAACCTTGTATGCCCCCCACTGCAGTCCAAGTTTTTATCTTCCAATATTTCTTAGAGTAGACACACTGATTATTTCCTGATAAATTTTAATTCTGCATTAAACACCGAGGCCAATAGTGGAAATTCGGCCCACGTCAAAGACTGTTGGTCAAAGCAGCACAAATTCACATTTACCCGTGAAGCTAGCTTGGAAAATCCAAACTGAATCTCCATGTAATCTCCTATCTCCATGTTAGGAGATACAGGAAAGTCAGTTTGGTATTGTGCGAATTGAATCGCGTTTCCCTCCCGGTACAGTTTGGTACGACCAATCATAGCACGGGAGGCGGGAGTTAATGCTGCGTCATCTTCAGCGCCTGGATTACCCATAAAACACCTGCGCACCTCCCGTAACCAAACACAAACATTAATAAAGTAATTCCTAACACCGCTAATCGTTCGGAAGGAGTCTTTTGTTGCGTAGCCTTTTCAAAAATAAGTGTTGTACTTGAGAGTACCCCATGTATTCGCAGATTTTTGTGACAAAAACGGCAGTAATCATTCACCGCGACGCTTTCTCGGCTGCATGCCGTTGTTGTTTGGACTACATGGACTTCAAGGTCGATTTGTTTGTGCGTCACATCCGTGTTACGCTGATTGGTTCTTTCTCGTTCAAGCTGCATTCGTTAGCCCCTCCTTTTTGAAATCGTCTCGTATCATCGCAATGCCAGACTGCCTTTATTTGTATTTATATTAATACATAAATAAAGTCAGTCTGGATTTTCCAGGCAACCGTGAAGCAGCTGAAAGAAAATCGCATTAACTGGAAACACAGACATGAGTTTTGCAGTTACATCCATAAAGATGCGGGCAGAATCGGAAGTTTCCGGGCCTTCAGATGAAACAGTCGCTCTCCTCAGTTTGGCTGCTGACGTTAATGAGTCATCGACTTCAATCACATGGCCCAGAGCGTCGTGCATTATGAAATGAAGCCACACTGAAGTGCTCCGCTTAGCAGAGACTGACGGGCCAAAAGGTGACCGCATCCAGCCAGCGGCATCGCATCGGACCTGCAGAGCTGAGGCCGGCAAAACCAACAGCACCACTGCAATTACTTCTGTAGAGGGAAGCTTTCATGCAAGTAGCTCAGATTTACTGTTCTGGACTTGAGAGCTCAAACAGTCAGTGGAGTTGTCGATTGAGGAAGTAATCATTTTAGCTGTTTTTCAAGCCAAAGTGCCAAATATTCTCTGGTTTTCAGCTTCTCAGCCATTGTGTCGTCCTGCGGGTCAAAATTGACCCTTTTTAAAGTTTGAAAATGTGGAAAAATATATAGATTTTAGCAGTGAAACTTCTGATGTCCCCATTTTTAACATTTTTGGGAAATTTCTGAGCATTTTTTGGTGAAAAAAAATGTTAAAAATATTTAAGAACATTCAAATAAAAATCAACTAAAATGAAGCAAATTTTGCTGGATTTTGGTTTGTTTTTTTGTGAATGTTCTTAAGAAAATATTAAAGTTTTATTGATACATCTGTAATCATTTTAGATATTTTTAGGATTTTTTGGAAGATTTTTTACTCATTTTTTGAAAATATTTACAAGATTTTTCTTGCCATTTTTTTTAAATAGTAGTGTTAAGGTAAACTTTTAAGGAATTATTGGATTTTTCTTCCTCAAGGTTTTGCAAATTCAAAGTTTGAAATTATGGAAAGAAAATATTTTCACAGTGAAACTTCTCACGTCCACACTTTCAGCATTTTTCCGAAATTTCTGAACATTTTTTGGTGGAAATAAAAGAAATGCTAAAAAAATTGTTACTTTAAGAACATTCACAAAAAATCAACCAAAATCCAGCGAATTTCGCTGGATTTTGGTTGATTTTTTGTGAATGTTCTTAAAGAAAATATTAGAAGTTTTACTGATATATATGTGATCACTTTAGATATTTTTAGGATTTTTTTTGGGAAGATTTTTACTCATTTTTTTGTAAGTATTTACAAGAATTTTCTTGAAATATTTAGGGGATTTTTTAAATAAAACTTTTTAGGGAAACTTTTAAGGAATTATTGTAATTTTCTTCCTGAAGATTTTGCAAATTTTCTAAAATTTGGGGGATTTTTTTTGCTGAATTTTTAGATTTTTTCAGACGAGAAAACAATATTTTTGGTGTCCGTAAATGAGGACAACAGGAGGGTTAAAAGTGTTAGTTTTCTTGTTTGGTTTGGGAAATTGTTGATGCACTTTTTTGTGGATAATATAATGTCTGATTGATTCGGAGGCTTAAACCCAAGTCAGATATTCCTTATTCCATGTGTGCGTTCATTTAAGCGTCCAATCAGACGAGATAAACCGGACAGAGTTGTAACGTCGTCCAAGAGACGCTGCTTCTGCTTTCAAATTAAAGAGAAGAAGAAATGCCAGCAGCAGGTTTTAAACTGCATTCTTGTACGCAGTTAATTGGCGTCATGCTGATGAAGGACTTTGGCTCATTGCACCAGCACACTTCAGTGTGTGTGTTTGTGTTTGTGTGTTTGTGTACACGAACACGCAGCAGCTGGAGTCTCTGATTACTTAACTCTCTGCACCATTAAAACACGAGAAGAATTCCTCATGTTTTGAATTCCGTCCTGCTCAATCGTCACCCCAGAAATGCTAACGCGTCCTTTAAGCTTCTGCCAACTGGAACTGGAAGTTTTGCGTTTATTATTTAAGAGTAATTTACTTTGAAGAGGGCGCAGCGACTCTAAACCGAGAGGAGGATGTGTGGGAAGGTAGCAGGGCGTGGTTTGCATCCTCGAGGTGAAATCATTCCCCCTTTGCTGCTTTAAAGGCGCGTTAGTGGATGCAGAGCAGGAGGTCGTTTGCAGGCCGGCCCTGCAAGACGTTTCCCCCTCCAGCGCTTAGACGGAGGGTAAAAAATGGAGGCGGGCTCCACCTTCGGCTGCTCCACTGCAGGGCCGCAGACAGTAGAAAGGTAGAGTCAGTGTGCTGCTGCTGGAGGCTGAACGGAGAGAGAGAGGGAACGGCCAGGAAAGTAGGTCAGAGATACAGAAGCAATCAAGCATGAGAGCAGCATCCTCGTCTCTCAGCTGAGCTACAAGCAGCGCTGGTGAGCAGGCAGGAACATGCACGGCATCAGACAAACTCCTTTGTTTGTAGGTTTGAGCCATTTTAGCTGCGGAACAATCACACAATGAACCAATTAGTCAAACAGCATAAAATGCCGTCTGTGTGCTGTGACTCCAGCCTCTCAGATGTGAGGATTTGCCGCCTTTTGTTTGTTTTTTTGTCCGTCTAAATGGAATACGTTTGATTTTTTTCACTGTTAGCTTATTGAAGGTATCATCTTGGGTGGTCTGTACTAATTGTAAGGTTTCAGTTGCATAATCTGCTGTGTTTTATATGATCAGTCAAATTATTCACGCCAACAAGTAATGGTATATTTCATTATCAATACATTTATAGAGTATTTCTTTGATTTGCCCTTAAAAATGTTAAAATTGGCCAAAACAAGCTTTTAAATGTAATTTTTTATAATGTGAAACACAGAAAAGTGGCAAATACTAACACTTAAAAGGTGCTAAAAGGTGTAAAAGTACCAATTCCACACATTATCAGGCGCGCATTACAGCTCACACCATTACTTGATCGTTTCATTTAGGGCTGCAGCTGACAATTACTTTCATTATCAGTAAATCTCAGGATTATTTCTTGGATTGTTCCATAAAAGGGTAAAATATAACAACCATAAGCTCTCAGAGTTTGCCTTTATTTGTCTGGAACACAAAGATATGTAGTTTTTTATACTGTAAAACAGAAAAGTAGCAACCAGAGAATGTTTACATTTTAACTTGGTTACGTGACAATCGATCACCAGCGACTCATAAGAAATAGGCTAAAATGCGCCGTAATTTCCAGACTTCAGCTTCTGAAATTGCAGTTTTCTGTGTAATATTTAAGGCTGAAGTGTCCAGGTTGAGCACATTCTCATTCTCCTTGGATGCAAAGTGTGAAATTTAAAATACTTCAAGGTAAAGTAGAAAATCCTCTCATTTAAGATGCTGCGGCCCTAATAGAGATGTGTAGTTTTACCTGAAAAGTGGCTGAAACTGGTCATCTAAAGGCTCTGGATCCTACGTTTCCCATCATGCACCACGTCATCTTTTGTCTTTGACTGTCCCTTCTCGTTAAACTCCAAACCTCCAGTTTATAAAAGAAGCTGCATAAATTAATTTGTGGACTAAGACCTGAGCTCATGACATCACTATGACATCACCGTTTTATGTGTAACATCAGTGGAAGTTCCACTAAGAGACGTCCACGTTTTTTTGCTGCACTTTGCTGCATCCCACGGCGAGTTTCAGCTGCAAACAAACAAACACTTTGCTGCTGCAGCTCCTGGAACTGTGTCAACATCCCTGTTGACCGAGCTCCTCGCAGAGCCGAGGCCTGAGCCAAGATTACATTTTCACACGCCCCTGAGAGGAACAAGCTGCATCAGCAGACCTTTGGGCCTTTTCCCCTTCGCGAGGCTGCGACAAAGACGGCTGTCATGTCGCCTTTCTGCAGCAGGTGAAATGTGTGTGTGCGTTTTGTCCCGATTCAAACCGTGAAGAGGATCCAGTCCTGGTCCCGTCCTGCAGCAGCTCTGTGAGTGAGGCGCTGGTGAGAGTAGATTCAGAGAAATACTCCTGGAAATGGGCCTTTTTGCTCCTCATGTGAGGATTAATGAACCCTTTTCACTCGACCCACCACCACCATTTTGGGAAGGTGGCAGAACGTGGCACCGCTGGCTCTCCAGAGCTCTCCACGGCTGATAAACTGGAGAGGCAGCGTAGGGCTACTACCACTAAAATGGATGTCGTGTTTTATTTCTGCTGCACCAGATTTGCAGTTGAGAGTTTTTAGAGCAGCATCAGTGTCTCTGACTCATTCTGATCAGGCTGTTATTCCCTCTCTGGTCTCAAATAAGTTGTTTGTTTTGGCCTCTCAGCTCTGCAGCTTTAACCGTCCAAAACTGACTTTTCTTCCTGGTAGAAATTTGAAAAAGTGACTGGGTTTAAAGTGACAGCTTCGATCCTGTAATGGCATTTTCTGCACTAACTATTCAGTAAAATAATAAGCAGAATGTTATTGATGCAGTGTCGGTTCAGTTTAAGGCTGTAACTAATAGTTATTTTTGGTGTTGTGTATTCCATTTGATTATTTTCTTGGGCTGCACAGTGGGGTAGTGGTTAGCACTTTTGCCTTGGAGCAAGAAGATCCCCGGTTCAAATCCCGACCTGGGATCTTTCTGCATGGAGTTTGCATGTTCTCCCTGTGCATGCGTGGGTTTTCTCCGGGCACTCCGGCTTCCTCCCACAGTCCAAAAACATGCTGAGGTTAATTGGTTACTCTAAATCAGGGGTGTCAAACTCGATTCCTGGAGGGCCATTATCCTGCATGTTTTAGATGTTTCCCTCTTCAACACACCTGATTCAAATGATCAGCTTATCATCAAGCTCAGCAGAAGCCTGATAACGAGCCTGATCATTTGAATCAGGTGTGTTGGAGCAGGGAAGCATCTAAAACATGCAGGATAGTGGCCCTCCAGGAACGGATCTTGACACCCCTGCTCTAAATTGTCCGTAGGTGTGAATGTGAGTGTGATTGTTTGTCTGTATATGTAGCCCTGTGACAGACTGGTGACCTGTCCAGGGTGTCCCCTGCCTTCACCGAGTCAGCTGGGATAGACTCCAGCACCCCCCATGACCCTAGTGAGGATAAAGCAGTGCATAGAGAATGAATGGATGGATGGATGGATGGATGGATTATTTTCTTGATTAACTGATTAGTTGTTTGGTCAGAAAATGGTAAAAATGGTTGATAAGTGTTTCCCAAAGTCAACAATAACATCATGCAGTGTTTTTCTGTCTGAAACCCAAAGATATCCAGTCATAAAGCAGTAAGGGAACCAGAAAAACAGGTGTTCTTCTTAAAAAGTTACCTAAACCAATAACTTAAAGAATGGCTTCTCTCCTGGAACAGCATTTTATACTCTAAATAATCAGTAGAATAATCAACAGATTGCTCTGCTGACACAAATAATATGTCAATAAAGAGAGTACAGTTCAGTTTAGGGCTGCAACGAGTATTTATATTTATTGTCATTAATCGTGTTGATTATTTTCTTCATTAATTGATTAGTTGTTTGATCCAAAAATGGTAAAAATTATTGATCAGTGTTTCCCAAAGTCAATAATAACATCTTCCAATTTTCTTTTTTGTTCGAAACTCAAAAATATTCCGTAATAAAAGAGTAAAGAAACCAGAAAACCAGACGCCTTTACTTCAGATATTACTCAAACCAACAACTTAAACAACTTCACTCCTGCAATGGCATTTTATACTCTAAATAAACAACAAAATAATCAGCAAATTAATATTGATACGAATATTACGTCAATAAAGAGAGTACACTTCAATTTTGGCCTGCAGAATAATAGTTATTTTTATTGTCATTTATCATGTTGATTATTTTCTTCATTAATCGATTAGTTGTTTGGTCAAAAACTGGAAGAAAAAAAGCCAATATCCAAAGACATTCAGTCAGAAAACAGTAAAGAAGCCAGAAAAGAGACGTTTCTTCCTAAATAAATGACTCAAACCGATGAGTGGAACAGCAGCTCGTCTCCTGTCATGTCACCACAGTTCCCAGTAATGTTCGCTCCTTGTGTAAACATGATTATCAGCTGGAGCATCCAGTCCTTATCGCTTCCAGTTTGTTTGCTCTCCAACCGTCTGAGCTCCCGGATGCAGAGCGAGCGGCCTCTTGGTTGGCGGGGCTGCAGCTTTCTCCTCGTTGTTTGGATTCTGTCATGTGTGACGCTACAATGGAGAGCCCTGTGTGAGGACCGAGAGTACACTATTCATGAGGATTTCTATGGGACACACTCGTCCATTTAGAATGCACTGGAACGCCTTTTTCTTTTAATGATGATTTGCACTCTTTGTTTTTAATGAGCGGAGCTGCTTTTCTGTCGATAAATGCCAGTGGACGACTAAAAATGCTCAGTTCTAAGTCAATGTTGTTCATTTATAACGTTACGTAAACAAAGCACGACCGTGAAAAATGAAAAAATGAAAGTAATCAAAGCAGAAAAATGTTCTTTGTTTCAGTTTATTAGATATTAGCAAGGGCAGTAGTCAAAGGAAATCTCCAAATTGCACCTGCTCTGCAACCGATCGATTAGTCGCAGCAATTTAAAATCTGCATGTTATCTCTAAATGAGCTGAGGTGCATTATGGGAAATGTAGGATCCAGAGCTTACAGACTAACAGTCATTTTTAAAGCAAGAAATGCTGATTACTGTGTTGTTCTATGCAAGAATTTTCTCCTTTTTCTTGTCAGATGTTGAAGTTTGGTGACGTCTCTAAAAGTCCTTCTCTGTTTGTTCACTTCAATGAATCATAGTAACGTGCTGATTACTTTATTAGTCCATCCTGCTGGTCAAATTGACCCGTTTCACAGTTTGAAAATGTGATTTAAGAAATTTAGTTTTGCAGTGAAACTTCTGATGTCCACATTTTCAACACTTTTGGGAAAACTTTGAACATTTTTTGGTGGGAAAAAAAACTTTTTCAGAATATTTACAAAAAAAATCAACCAAACTCCAGCAAATTTATCTGGATTTTGGTATTTTGTAGATTTTTCTGTAAATGTTTTTGAAGAAAATATGAGAATTTTTTTGGTATTTTTAGATGCTTTTAGGATTTTTTTTGAAGATTTTTACACATTTTTTGAAAATATTTACAAGAATTTTCTTGCCATATTTGGGGGATTTTTTTCAATAAAGCTTTTAAGGGAAACTTTTAAGGGATTATTTGAATTTTCTTCCTGAAGGTTTTGCAAATTTTCAGAAATTTGGGAATTTTTTTTTCAGAATTTTTGGATTTTTTTCAGACAAGGAAACGATATTTTTTGGTGCCGTAAATGAGGACAAGAGGAGGGTTAATTCAGTGGCATTCTGAGAGTTTTTGCTTTCCAAATATTATTAAAATGCTAATCTATTGTTACATTGTTCATGTCTGTCTAAACAAACAATAATTCATTAAATAACAATCTGGTGATTGATCATTAACCATGCAAAAATGTGGGAGATTTTTTTCATGATACTTTTAAAGAATTATTTGAATTTTCTTCCTGAAGGTTTTGCAAATTTTCAGAAATTTGGGGAATTTTTACAGAATTTTTGGATTTTTTTCATACAAGGAAACAATATTTTTTGGAGCCCATAAATGAAGACAACAGGAGGGTTAATACACAGCAGGTGTCAGTGGGTCTGATTTAGAGTGGATTTGAACTTTCCACAGCCGTATATCACCGGCTTTAACCTTTAGCGTCACCGAACTGCATTTTTTCCACTCTGTGGGTTTTAGGCCTGATCTGGTCGCCACCTTGTCCCACTCTGCCATTTGTGCTGAATGTGGAACACTGTTTAAACAGCCAAGGTCAGGAGATAGGAGTTCACACAGAGGGAAGGTCACATAGCTGAGCCAAGAGCGCCTTTAGAGTGGCTTTTTTAGGGTGGAGTAACCACGGCAACAGTTTAGGCATTGCTGCTCGTAAAGAGACCGTTGCATCAGGTGCCGTCACATCAGTGCTTGGTGGTAAAGAAAAGCCTGAAGAGCACCAGGAGTGGAAGAAGTGCTCCGGTCCTTTACTTCAGCTGCAGGAAAAGCTCCACATTCAGACCCGAGTGAAAGCGTTTGCAGCAAAATGTCTGCAGGAAAACGTTCCCCGTCAGTGATGTGTTACAGAGATGTTTTTAGGTTTTGAACACAGGTAGGTTTTAAAATGCTGCTGCTCAGGACGACATAAACCTGGAGAGAAAAGAATATTAAAAAAAACTAGCTCTGAGACACAAATCTGTTTTAGGTTTTGGGGGTTTATTGCGACACAATGGGTGATTTACATAAAACCATCTGAGAAATTTAGAGGGGAAATGTCTCTTTGTTGGATCCTCTGAAGCATGACGGTCTTTGGGCTTCTTTCTCAAAGTGGGCCTTTGGGGAACGATTGTGCATCTACAGACAGTGAATCTCTGTTATTTGACATAAATCTATGCATATTTCTGACCATTTGAGAAACAAAAATGACTATCAGGCTTGAGAAAAAGACACTCAATCCCCTCAATTCATATTATTTTGCAGTGATTTACGCTTGCCAATGGCTTAGACCTCTTTGGGAGGCCGATGATGAGGGTCTCTGTGTTTTTGAATAATCCTCATGTCTATTCAGTTGGGGTCTGGTTGCTCTCTCTTTGATCAGGTCTCTCTTTGAACCCCAAGCAGTTTCTGAGCATTTTGTGCTCTTTTATTGTACTGTAGGTAAATTTTTTACAGTCCTGCACCTCTATGAAAGCAGCACAACCAGGACTAGAAGCAAATAAAACAACTCAGCTGTGCAGGATGAGGAATAAAAAAGACAAAACAACACCAAATTTCTGATTGAAAACCCTGGAATCAACATGTACCTACTTCCTGCAGTTCAACCAAAAAGTCCCAGAATTTTTGTCGTATCACTGCTGGTTGCTCCTCAGTCACTTATGGCTTCTTGGCTGCACCGAGGTTTTTGGAGCTTTTTCTTTTTCACAAAATCTAGTTAGAGCACACGGTTCAGTTCTGCCGAAATTTTAAATGAGACGTGTAGAATAAAGAGGTTTCGATTAAATATCCACATCCAGAAGCTTAGATGTGGTCACTTTTCCAGACAGAACAGCACAAAACAGATGTGCAATTTATTTATCAATTTATTTTTGCAATTTATGTTTAGATAAAATGCCTTTCAAGGGGATCAGATGATTTTAATGCATGCATGTCAAATTCAGGTTTTTATTTTTCCGTCTAGCTCTAACCAGCCACAGCTTATTTGTAGCTAGTCACAAGCTACAATGTTATTTTATAAGCTGATCATGTGTTTTTTTTTGGTAAAATCGTAATCTGTAAAGTAACGAGTAACTATATCTGCTTAAAAAATGTTAAATACAACACGTAAAAAAAGCATAAAATGGAACCGACAAACATTTGTGGCAACTGTTGTTTAGTTTTCTGATTAATTTCTGTATTAGTTTGACAGTTTTGTACCCCACAGACACGAACCGTCTTCTGCTTACTGCAGGCTTTAAGCAGTGCTGTACCTCAGACAGATTAACCCGTCATGTCAGTGTGCCAACGTGGGCATCAGGGGGACACCAAAGGTCAGAAGCTGCCAAATCTGCATCACCAAACAAACACGGAACGGGCAGTTTGGACGCCGAGGCTGATTATTCCATAAGCTCCCCTCGCTGGCTGGGAGTGTGAGAGGGCAGCGAGAAAAATATGATTCGAACTGAGAAGTGCTGATGTAACCAGAGGCTTGGCTTTAATCTGATATGTAATCCTCTTTTTATGAGATTTGACGCAATTCACATCTCTCCGGCTGAAGGAGCGTGTCAGGACTTCTGCTTCCTGCGGCGCAGCGTTTGCATCTTAACGAGTCGCCGCATGAGGCCGAAGTGCGACGGTCCACAAACACAAGTGCTGCACTTGTTGAAGGTGAAGTCACAGAGCCGGAGCAGGTTGTTTAGGAAGTGCAGCTTGTCACGGTGAGGACAGCGTGCACATGGCAGGGGCACTATTTTTAAACCTGTGAGGCTGTAACATGAAGCGCCGACCCCACGTCAGGACGTATAAATAACTCTTTCCCTCAGACTCAGTGTCTGTTTACATCCTGTGGTGACGGACCGGGTTCTGCATGCCGGAAGACAAAGCGTGCGTGAAGTTGTCATTACATTTAAGCCTTTCCTCCTCGTCGACCGCTTTGCGATTTGACGCGCGTCACGTGACTCCGCTCTGATCTTCTCCGATGTGCCTCTTTGCAGCCTGACCTGCGACCGGCCATGGACTACATGAACAACGCCTCCAACAGCTACAGCTCTGGAGACACCGTGAGCGCCTCCTTAGCCAACATGACCATCAACGACCAGCACCACCAGGAGAACGGAGTGGCCAAAATGAAAGGTCAGACATGACGAAATACAGCCAGCAGAAGCCGTGTTTCCACCCACATCACTTCATCACTCAAGCTCCCAATTCAACACACGTTTAAACTCTGTATACCTACACAAACACACAGATATACTATGAACTGTGCTTATCTTTGACCTGTAAAGCTCTTTACTGTGCGTCCACCACATAAACCCTGATGACAGGATCAGTGTCCCAGGTCCATAAGAGAAGTATTACCGTACATTTAGTAGCACACACGTGCCCGACTAAAGTCTACAAACAACTAAGGTAAAACAAAAAGTTATTGGTAACCCTAGATAATGAATCTGCCATCTGACAAGTCTTATCTCTGAGGCCTTTTTGTTTTCCCAAAGGCCTACAGTTCTCTCCACACTGTGCGATTTCAACTGTGCCGGTCAAAACTGACCCGTTGCAAAGTTTTAAAATGTGGACAATAAAAGGTATTTTCACAGTGAGACTTCTGATGTCCACATTTCCAACATTTTTGAGAATTTTTTGAACGTTTTTTGGTGGGGAAAAAAGAAACGTTTCTTTAAGAACATTCACAAAAAATCAACCGAAATCCAGCGAATTTCGCTGGATTTCGGTTGATTTTTTGTGAATGTTCTTAAAGAAATTAATTAGAAGTTTTACTGATACGTTTGTCATCACTTTAGATACTTTTAGGATTTTTATGAAACATTTTTACTCATTTTTTTTGAAAATGTGGATCAGAGACTATAATAACTAATTAAATTATCAATTTAATCAGCCAATATTATTAGATTAATAAGATCAAATCATATAAAGGCAAAATAGTTGAATTTAATGTTGATGTATTTATAGGCTAGCAAGTGATATTAAAGCTGATAAACTAATATTATCTCTGATTTAATGGTAATGATTTATACTTGAACTATTGAGTGTTTCATGAATAGTTTATAACTCATAATGCAGGTTCTCTTCCTGTGAAGCTTTAATAACTGGATGCTGTTATATAAGCAGATAGTGAATTATGATATAACTGGGCTGGAAAAGATTTGTAATCGCTGATAAATACTGGACACTCACAGCTGCATTTTAATATGTTTTGACAGATAATCATGTGTTTGTGTGCTTTGCTGTCACACTTTGGGGTCCACAGGTTAGAGGTCAGCATCTGTCTTCACATTAGAGCTTTAATCCCAGAACATTTTCTAATTATTACGTCGAAGGCAAGAATTTAGACGTCCATTTTCTCTGTAGTCCGTGTGGTCTGAGCGGAATCGGGGCGGAGGCCGAGACTCAGAGTCTCAACTGTGCTTTGTTGTAATCTCTCTTTACATAATGGATAGAAGACATGCTCGACTGCAGCTGCACTGAGCTCTGTAATCCAGGCATCTGGGTCAGAGTCCTGAGAACGAGTCCTGTCTCCATCCTGATCCACTGTTCGCTCTCGATTCACTCCGTAAACAATCAGGCCTTCAGCGCTGCACACAGAACAGCGTTAAAAAGGACACGTCCTGACCGAGATGTGAAACAAGCAGCGAGGGATCCTGTAAAACAAATCACAGTCCCTCCAGGATTTCGCGGGCGTTTTTCGTGATCGTTGCGGCCGAAAATGCCTGAATTCGCGGCAGCTTTTCTAAAAAAAAATTGCGATAAAAGTTGCGATGTTTTAAGCTTATTTGTTGTGATGAAATTGCGGGAGATGAGTGACATTTGCTAAAAAGCTGCATTTTTTCCAGCTTGTAGAACATCTTTCAACACTGTAATTGACAATATTTATTCCGAAATTAATTATTTAACGTTCCAGCCCATTTCCACAAAAGCTGGCACACCATAGTGGGACATTAGCAGCAGACAGATACTGGTTTAACATGAAGTGACCTAACTAAGCAGGGGGCGACGGGAATTGATGGGACTCAGAAACACCCCCACAATTTAATCAGTTGTTCCTTGTGTCATTTCCGATACGTCCACAGTGGTAGATTTGTTGTAGGATCACAACCATGTGATCGTCAGCAGGACGCTGAGGTAGCGTTCACCTGTTGCCATGGTTACCGTGCTGCTGTCAGACGCCGTGCCGCTACGAATCCTTAACAAATCCGTGGATCCAAACTTTAAGCCGTATCACTGCTGAAGTCTAATCATTTGGTCCTTGTGTCATTTCTGACCGACCCTGAAAACTTCATTCAAGTCCCTGAGTCTGTTTTTGGGTGATGTTGGTAACAGAGGAAGGATTCACACACACTGATCGTCACATAACTCCGCCGTGTCCTTTGGTGGAATAAATAATCTAATTTACCTTCATTCTTTCAGTGCTCTAACGGATCTGGATGCAACAGTTTCCATCATGGTGATTTTTCTGTTCTGTTGTCCACTCATTTCAGCTTTTCTAATGTGTTTCGTGTTTTAAAAAAGTGCGCATCAATCAATGATTTTTTTTGTTTGCTTTTTCTGTATTCCACCACAGTATTGCACGGGTGTAAAACAGTTTAGCTCCGCTTTGGTGAAGAACATCAGTGACTTGTTTACACGGTCTTCAGCAGTAATTTTTGTTGGTAAATGAGACTTTAGTATCGCACATGTCTGCATCTTCAAACCATAAACAGGAAGTGAATTCGGTGACGTACGTGCATTAGGTTTGCGCTGGGGACTGCTCTGATTGGTGGAACTCACGGGAGGCGGGCCAAAATTGCGGGAAAGTTGCGGTGATTGTACAAAATTGCAAGGCTGCGCAAAATTGGCAGAGATTGGTTGATTTCGTGTGAATTCGCGCCATCGCAACATCGCGAATTCCTGGAGGGACTGAAATCATCACGGTCCCGGCAGATTGTTCAGCTCGGAGCAAATGATCAGTTTCAGCCAATCAGCAAAGTGATTTCTGCCTTTTCATCCCAATCAACCATATGGCTAATTAGTACGTAGCCTAGCCTTCCCCAGTTTACAGCCCTCACTAGTGCAGTCGTTCTCCCCATTTCCGCTTCCCATCATGTCGTGTGCTAACAGGAGGCAGCGCTCCGAGTCAGATCCACCGGCAGAAAACTCATTTATCAGCGCAGAAACGCAAAGTGAGTATCGGACTGACCTCATAGGTAGGAGGTGGAGTGAGTGGAAAGTGTAGTAGCTGTAGTGTGAGGAGGTTATGGTTAGTTTACAGAAATGTAGAGCAGTAAACTCTTTAGGTGGTTTGTTCCTAGCTGTGGAGTGATGTGAAAATACCCATAAAGTATTCATAGTTTAGATGGAGTAGAATTTTATTGCCATTTGCACGGAAACATTAAAGTACAGGTAGACTGAAGGATAAAGGTGAGGGAAGCAGCAAAGGAATACAACTGTACATCATAAGAATAAAGTAGTATACATGATAAAAAAACACATTGTATACATTTTTTTAAAATAAATACCCAGAGTACATATTTCACATAAATTATAGTGTACACAAGTAAAATTTCACATGTTGGTTTGTAAACTTTTCAGATGCATCCCCAAAGTTTTACTCAACATTTGTGACAAAAGTAAAAATATTTTTGGAGACTTATTCGTGTAATTATCGCTGACTTCCTCATGGTTATGAGAAAAGAATTCTGTAATTATGAGAAAACATCGTTACGAGATCCAGTAATTCTTGTGATCTCATATTCTCGATTTATTCTCATAATTTAGTTTTCTGTATTTTTATTCTCCTTATTATGAGAAACAATCTTACTCTTATGAGATATAGCCATTTTTTATCATTTCTGAGCAAATTTTTGACTTACTGTCTCATAATTATAACAGCTGGAGCTCATCTTTTCTCTGCTTTCATATTTACATGTTCAAGCAAACCCAAAAACCTAAAACTAAATGTCTCTTGTAAAAGAAACCAAACTGTCTTTAAGCTTGTATGGTCTTTTACATGTTACAGTACAGTTAAAATACTGAATTTATAGCGTGGTATGTCATTGATTCCTTATCATCTAGTGTTTTATTTCCTTTCCATAAAATAAATCTTACTTCCTGAAGCATAACTGAGCGAGCATTTTCCGTGAAACTGGGTTTAAATAACAAACTGGAGCAGGTGTTTGTAACCGTTTTGAATTCTTCTTCGTAGGCCGGCTTTGTACAGCTTGTGTAAATTGTAGCATTGCTGAGTTTTTCCAGCGCTTCTGTCTCGATCACGTCCAGCCTGACCTCGGGTTTACCTTTTAATTCACAGAGGACGAAGCGGCGCTCAGTGAAAACGGGGTGAAACCTGCGTCTGAGCTGTCTCAGCCAGAGAGCAGCCAGTGTGATGACGAGGTGCCGCCTGGTACGATCTCCTGCACTCCTCATGCCATGAAACCCAGCTTAACCCTCAATTAGCACGTCTCCGCTTGTGTGCAAACCATCAGTTAATTTCTCCTTTTTTTTCCAGTTAACGTTCCTTTTTTTCAGAGCTGCAATCGGAGAAACTTTCATCTTATTTTGCTGATTTCCTTCTGCTTCTCTGGTGCCATTTTTTTCAGCTTCCTCGCTCCGACCCGTCTTGATTTAATTTTGGGTTTCCCTGCTTTAAACCTGCTCATTTGCTTGACATTTATAGCCAGCTAGTGACAGCGAGCCACATGTAGCCGTGTTGTTACCACAAACAAACTGCAGCAGGAGCTTATTACCCTGCGAACATGCAGAGTCACCACTTCACGGGCACAGATCAGCGACTAGCACGGAAAATAATGGCTCTCTGTGCCCTAAGAATTAGCTCCCCTCCAGTCTGGGTCAAGCATGCTTTGATCATAAATACTGAGAGTGACGGCTCGTCCAAAGCAAAGTAGGAGGGAGGGTCATCAGGTTGGAAAGCCTCCTTGATCTGTTAAACAGCTCCTGAGAGCGTAAACATAAGAAATACCACAAGCGACCTGTCGCAGTGTCAGGAGGCTGAGCTGAGCTAACAAAGTGTCAGATTAGGATTAACAAGTCTTATGTTATGACTGACTGGCGTCCACTTATCCTGCAGCGGAGAAGCCTGCAGAGAAAGGAGGTGTTGAAGCTACATCTGAGGTCTCAGAAATAGAGAGCACCTTGTGTGAAGACGAGGAGCAGCCTGGTATGCCTCCGGTCGCTGAGTTCCTGCTTCTTCTCAGCTGCTTGTGCATCCTAGCATTGTAAAATGATAGTCTGACCTTGTAGAAATGCACTTATTTGCTTTTTTTTTTTGCAGCGTTAGCAGAGAAGATTGATACCACTCTCATGTCTGTGCAGTAAATATGAAGGTACAGCCAGCAGCTTAGCTTAGCATAAAGGCTGGAAATGGTCCAAAATCCATCAAACAGCACCTCTGAAGCTCATTAACTACCAGTGGTGGGAAGGATTTTTCTGAGAACTGGTTGCTGAAATGTAAAATATAACCATAGACTGCATATTAAGATGGACACACCCTCTGTGACATCATTCATAGGTTTCCCAAAAAGCAGTGTTGAAGCTCAGTGTTCAGACTTCCACAATTTTGAAAGTGCCCGAGTGATCTAAAAATGAGGACAAAGGTGGAGCGTTACTGGAGCTGGAGCGTAACTGCAGACCTTAAAATATGCATAAGTATATTTAAAGAGGTAAGTTGTATACAAATTTATCCTCCGTACAGTTGTTACGATTGGGAAAAGTAGCCATAGAGACCAAAAATGTTTTTTATCCAGGTGGTAAACATGTTCAGTCCTGCTGTAAAGTTATCCATTATAACATGGAGGTCTATGGGGATTGACTCGCTATTTGAGCCGGCCTCAGGTGGCCATTTGAGGAACTGCAGTCTTTATGCTCAGCTAACCTTCCTGGCTGTGGTCATAGACTGTATATAAAAGATGTATGTAGCCTCCACAAAGTGCCTCAAACCTGATTTTTTTCCAACAGCCAGCAGGGGGCAACTTCTCCGGTTGCAAAAAGAACCGTGATTGTATAGAATTCTGTGAGAAAATTACCCGACTTCTCACTTCATTTGCTATCTCAATGAACTTTTTCCAAATGAGTTTATGGTCTCAATCACTAGTTTCAAGTCTACTTTAATACAGCACAATGTTTGTTTTGTAAATTATGATCTCATGTAAAATATAATAGATGTTTAACCACGATATGCTTGAGAATAACATTGTGATTAGCCATCTTTAGCCGTCATGTAGTTTTTTAATGGGCAAGTCTCAAATTAGAAAAATTGAAATGTAAAACAGGAACATTTGGGGAAAAAAACACTCAATTTTGAGAAGATGTTTTTGTACTCGCTTGTGATGGGTTTTTTTTACTTTTTTGATGAAGAACTAACACGTTTGAGACACGGAAACACCCATTTTGTTTACGTTTCAACATGTGTCTTTTGTTGTCTTCATCTCCAGACAGCATGAAAGCAAAGAACAAAATGACAGCAAAGTTAACCGCAGGACTGCAAACAATATTCTACAAAGCAATAGGTTTCATTGTGACTACATCCATTATTTCTATACCGTCTGTGGCTGTAGCTTAAATACTTTTGTGTCGTCTACAGATATAAGAGTGGTATCTCAGATAACTTATTAGACACCAGCAAAGTTTTATGACCAAAGCTGCCTGCCGCCCCTGTTTATGTTCTGACTGTAAAATAAAGCTTACTATCGGTTTCTTTTAGCATCATGGTTGGGAAAAGAGTGTGTTTTCTTTGGGTTTGTTTTTTGACTGTGCTTCTTCTTTTCATACTTACCCCTTCTCTGGCGGTTAATACTCTGCTTCTTCCAGAACTGCAACACGATCATAAGCAGACTCGAGAGGCAAACATGTCCTTTTTTTAAACAAAAAGATGGTTACATCCTGGCTATTTCAGAATGAAAGGAACGGCCAAACCACAGGCAGATTTAAGGCTCCTGTGATCTGTTCAACAGATGCACAGCTCCCAGTCGCCAGAATAATGTTGAAAACAGCTGAAGCACCACATGGAGCACCAGCTTCAGTGTGGTGCTGCTGCTGCTGCTAACCTTAAATAAAAGCTGTGGGAACCTGAGCGCCGAGCGTTTGCATATCCATCCTTATGCTTTTGAACGATACCCGACCGTTATTTGCTGCCTTCTTTCTGCATTAACTGAAGACGTGCTGTATGTGGGCTCTTATTGATTCCTTTGCAGTGAGTGAGTGTATTAATCGGTCATGAATGACAGAAACTCATTACTGACTATGCTCTGTTGTCTTTTCCATCCGTCTCATCATGTTCAACCAGCAGCAGGAGGAGCAGCTTCAACAGGTAGGCTGCTGCACTCTATTGATCGCACTTAGACCCTATTTATTTACTGCACAGGATAGATATGAAGACACTTAGAGGCTTAGCTGGACAGAAAAGTAACCCAGAGGGAAGGAGCTGCTCTCTGTAATCTGCTGTTTTATTAATATCTTCCATGTATTGTCAGATTTATTATGCTTTATTGTTCTGGTTTGTTGATGCTGTCCGAGAGCTCAGAGTACCATCTGAACAGTTTCTTTTACAGAGTTTTGCCTAAATCATTTAAAACATGCGTCCATTTGTAAAAGGAATCCTAAATTCATTAAAGTTGCATTTTGATGATGCATTTATGAAGTTAAAAAAATAGTTGCGGTAAAAATGACAGTAGTTCTAACAATTCGTTTTAAATCAACATAGCAAAACAAACTTTAAAATAGTTTAATTATTCCTCTTATTTTTATTCTTATTCATCTTGTAATTCTTTTGTGTTTCAGCATTGACAGTTTTTCGTTTGTGACTGCTGTAATTTAAGCTCTTTATCGATTTAAAACAATATGTGAGGATAAACAATGGATCTCCAGATCTGTGAAGGTGGAGGAGACCAAAACCAGAGCAATAAAAGAGTTTATGTTGGCAACTGCTTGCCACACAGACCCAGTTAAAGACTAACTGTTGAATATATTGGAGACTTTGGCAGCTAAAGACCCAAATATTGCCTTTCTAGAACTGGTAGAGACCAAAATCAGAGCAGAAAGAGAGATGACGTTGTCGACTTTTGCAAGTCAAACACAATTAATGGCTAGTCAGTCAACATATTGACACATTTAGAAGGTTAAGAGCCAGATATTGCCCTTCAGAGATGGTGGAGCCCAAAAACAGAGCAAATAAATGTGATATTAACAACTGTTTGCCAGCAGGTTTAATCTTGTTAGAGAAGAGTATGTCAGTGCCTTTTCAATGCAAAGAAGTTTCACTTTAATTTATAGACACCAAGGTAGTTTGCCTAAAAAAAAAATTAAAGTTAAATAACCGGTGATGTTCCGAGGCCTCTAATTGGCCAGCTGGTGTGTCCTGGTAGATATGTAGCCAATCAGAGCTCCTGCTGCTCTGTGGCTTGAATTTGATCTGGAGGCAGCAAAAAAAAAAAAAAAATGCTGGATATAATCACAACGTTTAAACATTTGAAAGCCTTATTTTAATTGGACTTTGCAAAGTTTTAGGTTCAGTTATTCATCACTTAATGCCAGAATAAAGAAATGAAATAACTATTACACTTGTTTATATAATAATGTAAAAAAAAATAAAAATTCTGGTATTAGACTCAAGTGTAAATAAACTTGTTAGAGCGCTTCATTATTTTGACGACTTTTTTGGGACCTCCGTTATTTTATTCTGCCAGATTCGGTTCAGGAAGGCTTTATGTCACGTTGTAATCACCTTTTTTGACAATGAAAATGCATAATTCAGTGGTCTGTTCATTATGTTCACTGGAATGCATCATCTCTCCTCTGTCACCCCAGTGTGATGCATTAATGTCCATTTCCGTCTCATTTTGTGTTGACATATTTTTTTTTTTTTCCACCATTAATCATGTCTCAGTTCGTGGTCTTGCATCATCACCTTTTGTGTCTCTCTGTTCTTGGTGTTTTTTCTGGTTAATGAGAGTCTTTTGTTTTCCCTCGTGGTCATCACTTCTTCTTCACTTCTTTAATTATTTTTTGTTTCAATGGGGAGATGGAAACGAGTGCTGTGAATGTCATCATTAATCTGCTTTCCAAACAAATTAGCGAGGCCTGGTTCTGGAGTCCGCGGCGAGTTCGAATTCGCGAAGCCTGAAGTGCACGGAGTCGCTGGGAAAGGCGTTGACTTCATGGGAGCGTCCTGCTCTCCGGACCCAGGAAACAAGGCGGTGGGGGAGTGTGGGAAGAGGCTAAGTGACTCTTTATGGGCCTCCGAAGACCTCAGCTGCACGTCGGAGAAGAGACGCGACACACAGGCCGGCAGGGGGAGTCCTGAGTGGACCGGACCCGTGGATGCTCAGAGGGCCATCAGCCTGGACGCCTCCGAGTGCCTGACTGAAATGAGCAACCTCTCTGGGACGTTTTTAATCCGCAGTGCGGCTCTGGAAGACCTGACATCCATCGGAGACAGAGACAGAGGGGGAGAGGAGCTCGTTTGTGAACAACCGAATGATGAACTGACTGCTGACGGAGCGGCTTTCAAGCCCTGCAGTGAGTCTGGAAACGTAAACATCACTCCAGAATCACAACAGGCGCCTCACACACTCAGTCTGTCAGAGTCTAGCTGTGATCCTCATTCAGAAGACCTTCATCCAGCTCTCAGCAGCGGGAGCGTTTCCGGCAAGGATCGCCTTTTTACCAAATTGCCATCTGACACGGCAGCTGAAAACAGCAGTGACTCATGGGTACATAGGGCCAGCTATTCACAGCCTGACATTTCTAATGACTCAGAGATGAGGAGCAGTGTGGTTCAGACCACCGGCACCGCTGAGCTCCAGAAAACTCCCCCCCAAAGCTCTGCGCCCAGAAAGTCTTTGGTGCCGGTCGCTATTTTCAAAGGTCTGTTTGCTGTCATGCTCACCAGTTCAGAACCAGTCCTCCTCAGTTACCTCCTTACACTTGTTTGATTTACAACGCAGCTTCTACTCTCTGTTATGCAGCACTCTCCCTCCGAATATTTTCTCCGGACGCTAACTTTGGCCTGAGGAGAAGCTTGTTGTCCTCCCTCCCCCACTTTAACTTTTGGTTTCATCTCTCCATCTCTGCTCACTCTGCCGGTTATGCAGCCCAACAAGCCACTCTTTGGTTCACACGTGCACTCAGTGTGCATCATGTGTCACGCTGCATGCTGCATACCCAACATCACTGATTTCACTTCTTGTTTTTTTTTTTGCCATGAGAATGTTTTCAGGCACACTCAGAAGAGAAAAAGCTTAACTTATTGCACTTGGGTGGATTTAAAGAAGAAATTACAGATATTAGACTTCAAAAAATGGGTCAAAATCCAATGATTTGTTTCTTTCTCTTTTCTGTAGCTCAAGCAAAGATGGATAATGGAGATAAGGTATGTGACCAAGAGCATCATTAAATCTGTGTCTTTCATTTCGTTTTTGCTGTTTAAGGGTGATTCTGGTTTGTTAAAAGTTGAATGTTAAAGCTGTGAAGACAACAAACACAATCAATCACCTAGTAAATAGAGATTAGACAGAATTATTGGGAGAAAAAATGCAGACAGAATGTTTGTTTCCCTCCTGTTGTCTTCACTTATGGGCACCAAAAAATATTGTTTCTTTGTCTGAAAAAATCTAAAAAATTCAGCAAAAAAAAAAAAAAATCCCCAAATATCTGAAAATTTGCAAAATCTTCAGGAAGAAAATTCCAATAATTCCTTAAAAGTTTCCCTTAAAAGTTTTATTTTAAAAAAATCTCCCAAATTTGGCAAGAAAATTCTTGTAAATACTTTCAAAAAATGAGTAAAATCTTCCAAAAAAATCCTAAAAATATCATAAATGACTAAATGTATATGTCATTAAAACTTGTACTGTTTTCTTTAAGAACATTCACAAAAAAAATCAACCAAAATCCAGCAAAATTCGCTGGATTTTGGTTGATTTTTTTGTGAATGTTCCTAAGAAACATTTTTAACATTTCTTTCTTTCCACCAAAAAATATTCAAAGATTCCCCAAAAATGTTGAAAATGTGGATGTCAGAAGTTTCACTGTGAAGATATAGATTTTTCCACATTTTCAAACTTTAAACCGGGTCAGTTTTGATCCGCAGGACGACACGAGGGTCAAGCTATGCCTTCAGTTCAACTTTGGCCTAAGGCTGTGCACACACAATTTTCAAGTGAATATTCCCAATTTATTCACTTCTACCTCCAAATTTAGACAGTGTGGCTGAACTGCTGACTTTTTTACAACCCGTCTGATTGCGTTTACTTTACCAGCGACTCTCATCTTGTGAGAAAAAAAAACAGAAGCCGCTCTAGACCTTGTCTGTGCCATCAGTCAGCAGCGGTTTCCTGGAATCACAACCACAAAAGGAATAGTTTGTCATTTTCAGAAGTAGACCTTTATCCCTGTGAGTTTGTTAAGATTGATGCTGCTCATTTGGCTGCTGGCTTAAAGATCCCACATTTTGCTTTTTGGGGTTTTCCCATTTCTTCGGTGTGCTGTACAGCTGTTTCTTGTGCATATAAAAGGCCAAAATGAGTGCTCCTTATCTGCATAAAACACCTCATTTGAGATCCAGGCTTTTCTTCTGTTTCTCATCAATGAGTATGTTTATATGCAGTCAAAACCCCTTTCTTAACCGGAATATTAGCAATAACCCAGTTGCGTACGGCCATGTAAACACCCGCAAAAACCCAAATAAGACCCCTGGGGTACTCCTTTTCTAACCCGAATATCTCGTCATATAAACGCGCATCGGAATATCCCGAGAGAAAGAGACATTAGTTTGCGTTCTGCGCATGTTTCATCCGAAAGGAATCTTGGTCTTTTGAGTCCAGCTACTACTTGTATACATGTTGTATCCGCGTGTGGCGCGCGACCCACCGGAAATACACAAAGAGAGGTAAATAGACATGGCGAAACCCACACGCCGCCCACAGCGCCACACAGCGTCACACAACAGGAGTAACTCTGTCTGTTTATCCATGTAAACGGGTTATTCCAAACGTTTCAGGAACCGGAATATTGACCTTAACCCGAATGTTGACTGCATATAAACGTACTCTATGTCACTGTGTGCGACGTTTGCGTAGTGGCGGCTAGTTTGGCCTCGAATAAGAATTAGCACTGACCAAAAATCCAACTGTATTTCCTCACTAGAGTTGTTTCTGCTAAAGCTACGCCTCTCTGCTTGTATCTAGAGGTCCGAGGTTCAATACGTAACCGACACTGCATCTCTTTCGTCACGACAGCTGACAGATCACAGCAGGCTTTAAGAGACTGGAGCTAAAACGAAGCGTTTCAGACAGAGGTGGTGCAGCGTTGTACAACACAACACAAACTATGTGTTTTTTGAACGTTAAAGCAGATAAACATTTATTCATGAACCCCTGAAATACAATTAGTAACCTGTAAATGTGCAGAATGTGGGCTCTTTAACTTCAGTCTACAGCCAGCAGCCAATTAGCTTAGCTTATAGCATAAAAACTGGAAACGCTAACACTGTTTCAGGAGTTTTCCTAAAAAAATGCCTGGTCAAGAAAGGCTCAAGTTCCCCCCATGAAACTGCAGGTTTTACTCACTGTTTTTGCAAGAATTAAACTAAATATATTTAGTGACCTGGAGGCAGATTTTGGAACATTTTGACAAAGAACCACTGCTGTTCAACTCTGTTTAAGCAAACCTTTAACATAAACGTGGCTACAGACAATATGATTACATCAATGGGAAGCTCTTTACTCATAATTGGCGACTGTAGATCGTAAGTTTCAAAACAACTCGTAGAAAAGACACCAAACCATAGCAATGAATGTAAGACCCAAGACTTTATAAACCAGAATGACCCTTAAACATTTCATTCATTATCTTTTTTTTTCCATCATCTGTCTTTTGTTAAATCATTCTTTATATTTTGTGGTTGTTGTCATTAGAACTTTTGTTTTCCATTCATTTTTCCTCTTCACGAAAAAGACTCAAACTGCCACAAAACCAAGCTCTTCCCCTAAAAGACCGTCCATGTCCGCCAAGGGCAACAAAACACGAGCATCCTCCCGAAACGGCCACAGCTCCATCCCCGTTAAAACCAGCAGCACAGGAGTAAGTACAGCAGGTGCAGCTTAGAGTTTAGACCTGAGCTCAGGGCGGCGTGACTGATGCTCGGCTTCCTGATTCAATCCTGTGTCAGAGGTCAGAGAAAGAGAACGGCTGTGGAGGTTGTTCAGTCGCTTTGATTGCACCCAAACCTGGTTTCTGTTTTTGTCGCCTAACATTGCCACTAACCGAAGCCTCGTCCATTCCTCACTGATTACACTCATTTGTAAGATTTGTGTGATTTCATGTCTCGCTTATTGTGTTTCGCATCTAAATGACAGCAGAATAAAAGCCAGTGCAGTTTTGCTAAATTAAAAACAGCCTCTCTGCTGGAGACTAAACTGTGTTGTTGTGTTCCAGAGTGGTGCAAAGTCTCAAACTCCAGGAGCCAAAACTGGCAGAACTGCAGCTCAACCAGGTACAGACTCAAGGCTTCACGCTGATTTGATTTTCATTTGGATTTTATTGATTCCATAAGGACTAAGATTTAAACATTACTTATGATGTGTTATATTTTTTGTACAGCTAGTGCCAAGAAACCCCCTACTCCAAAAAATGAAAAAGGTAAAAAATAGCAAACCGTTAGAGATCACTTCCAGCCTCGCATGGCCACAATGCCATAGTCTGATCCGGATGTCCTGGATCAAACTTGGTCCGCTTTTAGCCAGCACAGCTCCGAGTTTGTCTTTAGTTTTTTTGATTATTTCTCAGTTGTTTTCCTTACGTCCACGGCTCGATATGTTTCAAACCTTCTGACTTATTATTTGTCCGATTGCTTAAGATGGCCAGAGTGGACAGAGCAGCCCTGGCACCCCCAAGTCCCCCTCTAGCCAAGCACTGTCTGCAAAGGCTGCCGCCGAGGCCAACAAAGTGAAGAAGGTCGCGGTGGTTCGCTCTACGCCCAAATCCCCGGGATCGCTGAAGAGCCGTCCGCCGGCGCCTCTGGCTGCCGCCGCCGGGCCGATGCCAGACCTGAAGAACGTCAGGTCCAAGATTGGCTCCACAGACAACATCAAGCACCAGCCTGGAGGTGGAAAGGTAACGTCACTCTGTCTGCAGCTGTTTCACTGAGTTTACTTCTTACCCCAAACAGTCCCAGACTCTGCTGCAGTTTGCAGATGAGAGTTTTATTTTCTTTTTGAAACAGCTGCTCTGGAAGCAAAAAATAATCTTATTGGCTGTGATAAACCATCAAAAGGCAGATCCAGATTTCTCCTAGAAACACGGTGTCTTATGTAGAGATGCTACTGAATATTGGTGAATCGATTAATTGCTATATTTGAAAGCCAGAGGACATGCATGTCAGAGGATGTGTTGTAGATTAGCTGTAGTACCTGCTCATGCCACCTCTTACTGTTGGACGCTGTAGTTCTGCTTTGTTGGGATTTTGCTTCTAATAGGGCACCATGACCAAGACTTCTGAGGCGGTTAATGGCTTCCAACCGCAGCTCGTTCATCCAAATTTGCAGCGGAATCTGTGAAGTCAGTGATTATATGACTGACTGGATAATGCAATCAAGTCACTGTTTAAAATACCACATTTCTGACCTTCACAATGATCCTAGAAGCATAAATTAGTCCACTCAGTGCAGACCGTATAAAATTGTCTTTTATCATTGTAGACTGTCTGTTTTTACATCCCTGCTCTTGTCCTGTTGCCACCTTTCAGCACAAAGATGAAAACATGTGGCATTAAACTTAAAGGTGGAGTTTGACAAAGGCATTGGGTACAGCTAACATTTAAAATGGTTTCCTCCTTACAATAGAATCTGCAAAAACTGGGTTTGCTGGTGAATATTTTATGTGTGCATTGTTCATGCTGCATTCATGCCGTGTCGACAGAGTTGGAAGAACAGCAAACACATCCTTCACTCTACCTAACGAAAGTTCATGTATTATTCAAGGGGCGTTAGCAGTAGTGCTACGCAGCTAATTGTGTCGGACAATTAGTCTAAACTGATTGGTTTTGTTGTCTTTGTAGCAGGAACACTTTCTACCAAGTGAAATTCGATACAAACAAAGAGAGTTTTAGGGTTAATGTTGGATCTTATCACGGAGTGATAGTTTGTCGCATATGTGGACGTTTTCGATTCTGTCAAAAATGATTATTCAAAAAAGAATCACAAGTCCAAGCCTGAGGTTTTTATTCCCCCAAAATGATGTTGCCATAGACTGCATATAAAGATGGACAAACCCTCCATCTTGGCAGTGCCTGGCTCCTTACCAGTTCCTTCCAATCCAAAACTGAGCGAAGTGTTGCAGCGTTGAGTGGAGATTAAGGTTGAAAAGTAGCCTGAAAGCTGTTACCCCCTAATGAGGCAGAACTTTAAACCTTAATGCAATTTAAATGGTTGAGTCACGTAAAAATTCACCCGTTACACTGTTATCATGAACGTCAAGATTCACTATAGAGACCCAAAGCGTTTCTTGTACCAGGCTGTAAACATGTTTATTTATGCAGTGAAGTTGGACATTTGAACAAAGGCAAGGGCATCAGTTTGTTTTTAAAAGTGGGGGGGGGTGGAGACCACAGCACTTTGAGAAAATGTCGAAGAACGGTGGCAAAATGCCACAGGCTGGGCTCAAACTCACAACCACCACACCAAAGGCGGAGGCTCAACCTGTTAAGCTATCGGTACTTGCAGGTAGAGGGGTCTGTGGGCCGCTATAGTACTAATTCTCCCGGGCCGAAATTTTGCCCCTGCACGCCTCTGGTCGGAGCTTCCACTTGGCACAGGCGCAAATTTAGCATCTGCACGTTTTTTTTAACCTCACGAAGGTGTGCTGCATGTCTGTGCAACTCTCGGCCGAGTGCGGATGGTGCGTTCAGGAGCGTCGGAATTTTCTATACTGCTGAAAATAACTGGGTTTACAACGGCTTACATGTGAAGAATTTGAATGTGTTGGAGACAAAATGAGCCCTGACAAAAAGTGGGGGGGACACGTCCCCACCGTCCCCCCTAAACTGACGCCTATGAACAAAGGAATCAATAGGGATTGACTCGCTTTTGAAACCAGCTTCAAGTGGTCTTTTTAGGAACTGCAGTTTTTGGTTCTTCTGCAATTTTGAAGGTTGATTAACCTGGCAATAGCCAGATTAATAATTGTGTAGTACTTGATAGTACTCCACAATATCAATCTGGGACCGCTCCATGTAAATCCGTTCGGAGGAAAGAGGCACAGATTGGACAATGCAACAGTATGTCCCGCCTCTGACAGGTTTGTTTTTAGCCAATCGCGAGATCTTCACAACGAGCGGAGCCAATTGGTAGATTAAACTCTTACCAAAACCCGTAGGTAAAAAAGCACAAACATCTTTACCATCCAGAAATGTGCAAAGCGCCTCTCGTTGTTCTTCCTTCAAAGAAGCGATAGGAGATTCAGCTAAAACTGACTTAATAGCAGCATCTACACGATCGTTGTCCTCCGTTGCCGTGTTTGTTTTGATCTACTGGCGCTTGGTGTCGTCTTCACACCCGGATATCCCGCCCCACACACGAATACTGCTGCGTGATTGACCCGAACCAACTTGGTGCTGAACGAACAGTGAATGCGGGAGCAGAGCAAGATGGTTTCTTGAGAGATTTGTGAACTCACAAATATAGCGAGAAATCAACTTGCTGGCAAGGTTAAAGGTTGATATCTGCAAAGAACTTGAATGACTAACCATGTCTTAATATTATCCACTTCTCTGACCTCTTTACCTTTTCACATAGGAGACACTCTGGGTCTGTTTAGTCAAAAACTGTTTTTTTAAAAAGCCTTTGGCCCCGCCTACTGAGACCTGAATCAGCCAATCAGAGTATTTCAACTTTCAGAGCAGCTGTGCCTCTAAGAAATGTTTTTAGACCTAAAACTCCACTCTGCAGCTTGTGCAGAGTGTATTGTGAGTGTGAGTTTGTGTTTCTTGTGTGTGTGTGTGTGTAGCACTAGAGGTTTATTTTAGCATTAAAAGCACTGCAAGTCTTTGGTCTAATTTTATTTAGGCTACAGTCACGTGTCAGATATTTCACAGATGAAACTAGGAGGATCATGTGTTGTGATATTTATGGGCCCATTTTTTTTAAAATATTCAGAGTTCAAACTACAGAAGAGAAAGTCTTTATCTGGACATGTAAGTGGCACATTAAAGAAGAGAAAATGAGCCTAAAAACAAAGATATTAAAGTTTATTCCTCCTTGTATTTGGTCCTGTGCTTCGTCCGATTTAGTACTCGACTGGTTAAAGAAATGAGAAGAAGTGACTCAGAGGGAAACCGGTCTGAAATATCCTCCTCGCCCTGCATGCGCTTACACAAAGCACTGCTAGACGAGCTAACGTCCGTTTCTTTCAGGCTTCACTTTCGCTCACCGTCTACACTCTCAATCTAAAAGCTGACGTTTTCATTTTTCCAGGTACAAATCCTTGATCAGAAGGTGGACTATAGTAGTGTGCAGTCTAAGTGTGGCTCCAAAGACAATGTGAAACATGTACCCGGTGGCGGCAATGTGAGTAACTGAGGGATGAACTCAACACCAGTCTCTTGAGTATCTCTGCAGTTATGATCATCGGAACCAACTTTTAGTACAAAACTAAACCAAATGCTCTCCTGTAAGTGAATTCCATGATTAAATACATGATCAGAAGATGGACTCAGATGTAGAATCACAATCTGCTCAATAGTATTTTTTCATTATGTAGCTTTTGCACTGAAAACTCCAGATGAACTTTTAATGCTCTAAAGTTGTCATCTGTAACATTTTACTGGTTATTTTTCCTCTTTCTGTCTGTAGAAACAGGATAAAAACATTAATATTTACACTGCAGGTGTCAGATTTTGCACACTTTTTGTGTTTTTTTGGCTGGAAAGTCGTCATAAACCCCCTGTAGCTTCATAAAGCACGAGTGTGACGAGTTACAGATGGCAGCTTTAACACAGTGAATCTAAATATGCATAGCTCTCATCCCATTTAACATCCTACTTCCTCCTTTTTGGGCTGATCCCTCTTCCTCCTCTTCTCAGGTTAATGCCTAAAGAATTTTATCTGTTCCCCTCTGCAGGTCCAAATCCTCGATAAGAAGCTGGACTTAACTAACGTCCAAGCTCGCTGCGGATCTAAAGACAACTTAAAGCACACGCCTGGTGGAGGCAAGGTGAGAAATCTGCATGTGTCTGAAATATCAAACCATCCTAACAGGGAATTTTCTTCATTTGAGCTACAAACGTCTCCTTAAAGCTGTTTTTTTTCTTCTTAACACGAGGCTGACCTGCTGTGGTTACGGCAGCAGCCTCACTGCTCTCGGTCATTTTAAAGGGTAGCGGTCTCTTCCCTTCACTTCTGCACTTTTCCAGGTTAAAATACTTGATCAGAAGGTGGACTATAGTAATGTCCAGTCTAAGTGTGGCTCCAAAGACAATATGACACATGCACCCGGTGGCGGCAATGTGAGTAACTTAAGGGTCGAACTCAACACCAGTCTTGAGTTTCTCTGCAGTTCTGATCATCAAAAGCAGCCTTGACGGTAAAATGGAAGGTGGTCCAAGTGTTTCAGAGGTTTTCAGAGTCTGACTGCGTCTCTACCGACCGCTGCTGCAGAGGAAAGCTGCCTATAAAGCTCACATGGGTTTACAATACAAATTTGAACCACGCTGATGGGACATTTTGTCAAAAAATAAACTGAAATAACATGAAAACGTTGAAATGAGCAGATCCTGTGTGGCCAAAAATCGTGCTTGTTTCTGAACCACAGTTACCTTAATTTAGTCTGTTATGTGTACGCATAGAACATATTCATATATTCTGCTGCCTATTTTCAGGTCCTATAAATGTTGATTCATCAAATATTTCTGAATTTAATTATATATATATGTGAAATATATATAATATATATAATACTTAGAATTGATCTTATCGTTCCTACTTGCCTTTATTGACATCAGTCATAGTCTGGAAGGCTTTGATCATGACACAGATGTTAAATAATACTCTGTGTGGGATTAAAAATGTCTTTAACCCTTTAAGCTTCAGTGTACTGCCGGCGGTACACCTACTAATTTGCATAGGAATTTCAAGAATGTCCGACGGCTGCAAACACGATTATACAAACACTATACGCCGATGGAAAGCTTAGATTCTCATGAATCTGCCGGTATAAACCACTTTCAGATGCAATTACCACAGCGGGTGATAAAAACACATTTGTCCGACAAAAACAAATATCCATCCATCCGTTCTCTATACACGGCTTCAACGCACACAGCGCGACTCACATTTCCGGGTTCATTATTACACACAGAAAAAAAAGATTCCACAAAAAACGGCCATAATCCAACCTTTTACATCAGATGACACAAGCCAGGAAACTATTTTATCCAAAACATGTCCTGAAGTCGGTATAAAATCCCCGAATCGGTCATTTTCAAGGAAATGCACCTCGCGATGCCCGTCCAATATTCCCTGTATTTTTCGTAATTTTTTTTATTTAAAAATAGAATATTAGCGATTTTTTGTACTGAAAACGGCTGGAAATGACTGAAGCTTAAAGGGTTAAAGGTCTTAAATGTAACTCGCTGAAGTGTTGCCACCTCACAGAGAATTTTATCTTCTTGTTTCTGCCACATTTTGGAAACCTCTGAAACACTCGGTCTGCTTCCAGTGGCCCCAATAACAAACAGATGTGCTAATGTGAAGGCATCTCCTCATCACGAGAGTCTCTGCAGTTATGATCCTTACTCAGATTTAAAGTGTTTCCTGTCCTCTTTAATCAGCCACCTCCCCTGGTTAGCTCTCACTCCCCCCCGAGCCTCCAAATCGTCCCTCCAACATCTGTTCCAGCTGTGGTCCTCATTCGCAGTTCTGCTGCTGTTGCTTCCTCCAGGATAACGCTGTTTTTTTCCCCACATATCAACTTTCCAGGTACAAATTCTTGATAAGAAGTTGGACTTAAGCAATGTGCAGTCCCGGTGTGGCTCCAAAGATAATATAAAACATGTACCCGGTGGTGGCAATGTGAGTAAATGAAGGATCGGTGCTGAATGCATCTTCACAAAGGAGCAGGAGTGCACGAAACCTCCGTGTGTGTTCAACCCTCCTGACCTCGATGCTCCCAACACTCAGACCTGTTAACACCCCCTATTAACAGTTTGATTATTAAACTTAAACACAGTCATGAGCATTTCGTAGAACAGCACTAAACTGTACTAGCAGCACTTCTGTCACTGGTTCCCACTTAGTCCTAAACTGGAGTGTGTTGGTGCTTTAGTGCTCACACTGAATCCACTGTTCTGTAATGCTCATGCTCTCATGTAAGCCTGATAGCTGTTGAATCTGTAGCACCCAAACTGGCCCCTGAACCAACATGCATGACTCCTGTGTGTGGATGTTTCTTGTCCAGATCTTTACAGACAAACAGATAAATCTGAATTATCTCCCGGTGAAGTGAACTAATTGTGCCGTAAAGTGTGAGGAGAAGGAGTTTGTGCACAGCAACAAAGAGTCTCTGTGCTCAACCTCTCACCAAACTGTGCCTGTTGTCATCGGCACTGAGGTGACCTCAGCTCGGACAGACTGAGCGCTTTGTGTTTCCAGACAAACGGCCGTGAGATGAGCTCATTCTGCATTGTGATGTGAGATACGGCTTTCATCTGCAGCCGACATGAGCAGTGCATGTTGAAGGACGCAGAAGGTCATCACTAAACGTTAACATTTTTAGTAAAATGTTGGGAAACTTTGCACCGCTCACAGATTCAAACCTTAATATCTGATCCAACCTGCCCTCACATATACGACTAGTGTTAGTTCTTGCTGGTCGCTGTTTTAGGAGACTAACAGGCCAGTTTATGGCGTCAGTTCCTCTGTTGTTGCATGCAAAGAGACTTCAGAGTGAGTGAAGGCGTTACTCTGCCGTAAAACTGTGTTTCTGCTTCTGTTTTGTTTCTGCACAGGTTCAAATTGTGCACAAAAAGATCGATCTGAGCAACGTGACATCTAAATGTGGATCGAAAGTCAACATCCGCCACAAGCCAGGTAAAACAATCCAAAAGTCCTGTCACGTTTTTACTCACTGTGGGCTCATAAGGAACGCAGCAGAGTTATGAGAGGATCGGCGTGCATTTGTCCGTCTGATCAATCTTAATTTTAAAGTCATGTATAGCGGCTTTAATTCTGCATGACGTAGAAAGTCATATGAAGGCTTAACTTTAACTCACAGGGTTTTTCCCCTTGCATGTCGATGGTTTGTCTTTGGGTGATTCTGCCTCCGGTTCAGCCTCTAAAGGTTAATGATCTTTTTTTCTTCTGTTCTTTTTCGAGGTGGTGGAAATATCGAGATCAAGAACGAGAAGCTGGAGTTTAAAGTTCAGTCCAAAATCGGCTCTCTGGACAACATCGGCCACGTTCCTGGAGGCGGCCAGAAAAGGGTACAAATCACAGCAGCTGATGCATAAACAGCTGATTCGTGCACTGATGCTTTTCTTCTCTCCTTTATGTTCTGTCTGACGCTCTGCTAGTTTTTTCCACATAAAACGCAGCAAATTTCACCAAAAACAACTAAAAAGATCTCATCTTACCTTTGCAGTTTCACTTTCTGTCCTTCGACTGTCCTCAGCTGTAAAACTCACGATAAATCAAACTATTTATACCCTCATTTAGCCCTGCGCGTCGCCTGCCAGGTTCTGTTGAATGCTGAAGGTCTTGTGCAGCCAGAGGTCGACTGCAGGCAAAACTCAGGGCTAGAACCTGTTTTTTCTGCTTCCTCTAAATGGAAAAACAATCTGTTTTTTTATTTTTTCTAATCAGACTTTGGAATTTAACACCAAAAAAAGATAAAATTAGGTAATTTTTGTGGATAACAATGCACGTACACGGATAATCTTTCAAAGTAAAAAACTAAATTGTTCAAATCTAAGAAAAAAAGATAAAAAATGAACTTGTGCGGCAAATATAAAAAGGTAAATTCTTTGGAAGAGGTTAATTGAACATCAGTTTGTGCAGATATGTTTTTATTTGGCTTCTAAATGTGCGTAAATGATCAGTCAGTGCAGACGAGCTAAAATCAGTGATTAATGTAGTCTCAGCCTGTTCCTGAGAATGCACCATTAAAAGTCATCTGTATAGATTGAATATCTTGGTTTAAGTGTCATTTTGCACATTTAAATGTCACATCTGGATCTCAGAAGCCTGGATAAGACTTTACTCTGGTTTTTATGAACCTGATTAGTAAGAACCCGGATACTGTTCCATGTTTGCATCTTATCCTGGTTTGTGTGAAGCATTTTATTGATTAAAAGTAACATTAAAACTTCAGAGCAGGTGCAGATTTATTGGTTTAGGGACTGCAGACAAACTCTGTCTGGCTTTATTTTCTATCTTTGTTGGTGTTGTTTGTGGGAAAAGAAGAGTTCTGACTGCGTTATTACAGTTACACAGTAAAAATACCGTCAAAAAAACATCCTAGATTGAATATTTTACTTAAAAGTGAAGACTAAAAGAGAGGAAATAAAGCAAAGTTAATTTGATTCTTGTATTGTTGCATTTTTTTCTACCGCCATATTAAAAAGAACAGATAAAAACACTGTTAAAGTACCAGAATAATGAGCAAAAAGTAGAAAAAATTCTGAACAAAGCCTCTTTAAGTGGCTTCATTTTTTTGTAGCCACAGTCTAATTATTTCAGTTCAGACTAACAGTTAAAGAAATGTCAGATTAACCTGATAGTTTGTGGTGAAAACATGACGGCCATCAACAACCAGTTGCTAGGATTCATCATCCGTCACCACATTTCTCTGCTTCATGTCAAAACTACATGCAGAATATGATTAAAAAGCATCTAAAGAAGGTTCCACAGCTGCTTTCAGAGCCGATAAACATCCTCTGCTTCATCGTTTCTCATCTCAGCTCCTCCTCTTCAGCTCCGTCTCCTCCATCCCGCCGCTTGTTTTAATGATTTGCACATTTCATTGTTTCTCACGTTTCATTTTCTGTTGATTTCTGTTGAACCCATCGTGTCTGTTTTCGTTGCATGCCTTTGTCATGTCCCCGCCGGGCTCCTGTACAGAGGGACAAGGGGAAGGAAGGCGAGGGCAGCACCTCAGACAGCCCCTCCATCCCCTCCATCCCCTCCCCTGTCGTCACCCCCCCTCAGTCCCCCCAGACCGTCCCCTCAGCTCCCTCCACCCCCATCCTGACGAACCCCCTCATAAAGATTGAGGACTCCTGTAAGTACCGACCGACCACACAGCAGCTTCTGGTGAGTTTTAGTATCATAGGAAATGCAAAAACCTAAAAATCTGACAGCAAGGGTGCCAGAAGAAAAACGTTTCATTACTCCACCAAGGAACGGCGGAGTTATGTGATGATCGGTGTACGTTTGTCTGTGAATCTGTGAAACATCACTCTGAAACAGACTGTTACTGTTACAAGACGTTTCGCTTCTCTTTCAGTTGTTCCATGTTTCTTTGTTGACACTTTGCATCTGTGGAAGTTTTGTGTCTCCTCGTGTGTCTATTTGTTGTAGTTTTGTCTTTCTTTGTGCTCATTTTACATCTCTGATTGTCATGTTGTCTCATTGTAAATGTTTTGTGTCTTTGTATTGTAGTAGTTTTGCAACTCTTGTGATAATTTAGTCTGTCATTTGTCATTTTGTGTCCAGTTTTTGTATTTGTTTCAGGCATTTTACCTCTCATTGTAGTCATTTTGTGTTTGATTGTAGTTGTTTTGCATCTCTTTGAAGTCATTTTGTATCTTGTAGATACATTTTGGTCGACGTACTAAACTATGACGTTTTTTTCATTTTTTTTTGCCTTTTTATTGTGACAGTAGCAGTGAAGAGTGACAGGAAACTTAGAGGAAGACATGCAGCAAAGGACTGCAGGCAGGATTTGAAACCGGGCCTCTGCATTGGAGACCAATCCCGATGAGCTATACAGGCGCCGTTTTGTGACATTTTGGACGACATACTAAACTATGACATTTTTTTCATATTTTGGACGACATACTAAACTATGACTTTTTTTAAATTTTTTGGACGACATACTAAACTATGACATTTTTTTCATATTTTGGACGGCATACTAAACTATGATGTTTTTTGTCACATTTTGGATGACATACTAAACTCTGACTTTTTTCATATTTTTAGTGACAGCAGTGAAGAGTGATAGGAAACGGAGAGGAAGACATGCAGCAAAGGGCTGCATGCAGGAATCGAACCCTAGCCTCTGCGTTGGAGACCAACCCCTGTACACTGGTTGCACGCTTAACCCGATGAGCTACACAGGCACAATTTTGTCCTGTTTTGGACGACATACTAAACTATGCCGTTTTTGTCACATTTTGGTCGACATACTAAACTGACGTTTTTAACATATTTTGGATGACATACAAAACTATGACATTTTTTGTCACATTTTGGACGACATACTAAACCATGACTTTTTTTCATATTTTTTTGCCTTTTTATTGTGACAGTAGCAGTGAAAAGTGACAGGAAACTTAGAGGAAGACATGCAGCAAAGGGCTGCAGGCAGGATTTGAACCCGGGCCTCTGCATTGGAGACCAATCCCTGTACATGGGTTGCACACTTAACGCAATGAGCTATACAGGCACCGTGTTGTCACCTTTTGGACGACATGCTAAACTATGATGTTTTTTTCTCATTTTGGACGGCATACGAAACTATGATGTTTTTTCTCATTTTGGACGGTATACTAAACTATGACGTTTTTTTCTCATTTTAGATGACATACTAAACTATGACGTTTTTTTTTTCTCATTTTGGACGACATACTAAACTATGACGTTTTTTTCTCATTTTGGACGGCATACTAAACCATGATGTTTTTTTCTCATTTTGGACGGTATACTAAACTATGACGTTTTTTTCTCATTTTAGATGACATACTAAACTATGACTTTTTTTCTCAATTTGGACGACATACTAAACTATGACTTTTTTTCTCATTTTGGACGACATACTAAACCATGACGTTTTTTTCTCATTTTGGACGGCATACTAAACTATGATGTTTTTTTCTCATTTTGGACGGTATACTAAACTATGACGTTTTTTTCTCATTTTAGATGACATACTAAACTATGACTTTTTTTCTCAATTTGGACGACATACTAAACTATGACTTTTTTTCTCATTTTGGACGACATACTAAACTATGACGTTTTTTTTCTCATTTTGGACGACATACTAAACGATGACTTTTTTTCTCATTTTGGATGACATACTAAACTACAAAAGCACTCAGAGAGTGCAGACCTCCGCCAAGGATAGAGAGGAAAACAGGAAACCCATGCAGTAAAGGATCATGAGCTGGAATCGAACCTGCATCTCTGACACAGTTCTGTTTACAAATCACCTTCTTAACCAGTTGAGCTATCTGGACACCTTGCTCCAACTTGTTGGATGACGTACTAACCTATGATGTTTTTGTCCTATTTTGGACCACATACTAAAAAATTCAAAGTGATCCAGAATCCAGGATCCTTTCCAGATTGCCACCAAAATTAAATCAGCTCTTCCTCTGACCCTCGTCTACATCCTCTCAAAATTTCATGTGAATCTGCCCAGGCGTTTTTGAGTTATCTTGCTAACAGACAGACAGACAGACGGACACACAAACGCCGGGTGTCACATAACCTCCTTGGCAGAAGTAACTATTATGTTTTTTTTCTCATTTTGGACGACATACTAAACTATGACGTTTTTTTCTCATTTTGGACGGTATACTAAACTATGACTTTTTTTCTCATTTTGGATGACATACTAAACTATGACGTTTTTTTCTCATTTTGGACGACATACTAAACTATGACATTTTTTTCTCATTTTGGAAGGCATACTAAACTATGACTTTTTTTTCTCATTTTGGACGGCATACTAAACTATGACTTTTTTTCTCATTTTGGACGGCATACTAAACTATGACATTTTTTTTCTCATTTTGGACGGCATACTAAACTATGATGTTTTTTCTCATTTTGGACGGTATACTAAACTATGACGTTTTTTTCTCATTTTAGATGACAATACTAAACGATGACGTTTTTTTCTCATTTTGGACAACATACTAAACTATGACGTTTTTTCTCATTTTGGACGACATACTAAACTATGACTTTTTTTCTCATTTTGGACGGCATACTAAACTATGATGTTTATTTCTCATTTTGGACGACATACTAAACTATGACGTTTTTTTCTCATTTTGGACGGCATACTAAACTATGACTTTTTTTCTCATTTTGGACGGCATACTAAACTATGACTTTTTATCTCAATTTGGACGACATACTAAACTATGACTTTTTTTCTCATTTTGGACGACATACTAAACCATGACGTTTTTTTTCTCATTTTGGACGACATACTAAACCATGACGTTTTTTTCTCATTTTGGACGACATACTAAACTATGACGTTTTTTTCTCATTTTGGACGGTATACTAAACTATGACGTTTTTTTCTCATTTTGGACGACATACTAAACTATGACGTTTTTTTCTCATTTTGGACGGCATACTAAACTATGACATTTTTGTCATGTTTTGGACAGCATACTAAACTATGACGTTTTTTTCTCATTTTGGACGACATACTAAACTATGACGTTTTTTTCTCATTTTGGACGGCATACTAAACTATGACTTTTTTTCTCATTTTGGATGGCATACTAAACTATGACTTTTTTTCTCATTTTGGACGGCATACTAAACTATGACGTTTTTTTCTCAATTTGGACGACATACTAAACTATGACTTTTTTTCTCATTTTGGACGACATACTAAACTATGATGTTTTTTTCTCATTTTGGACGACATACTAAACTATGACGTTTTTTTCTCATTTTGGACGGTATACTAAACTATGACGTTTTTTTCTCATTTTGGATGACATACTAAACTATGACGTTTTTTTCTCATTTTGGACGGCATACTAAACTATGACATTTTTGTCATGTTTTGGACAGCATACTAAACTATGACGTTTTTTTCTCATTTTGGACGACATACTAAACTATGACGTTTTTTCTCATTTTGGACGGCATGCTAAACTATGACTTTTTTTCTCATTTTGGATGGCATACTAAACTATGACTTTTTTTCTCATTTTGGACGGCATACTAAACTATGACTTTTTTTCTCAATTTGGACGACATACTAAACTATGACTTTTTTTCTCATTTTGGACGACATACTAAACTATGACGTTTTTTTCTCATTTTGGACGACATACTAAACGATGACTTTTTTCCTCATTTTGGATGACATACTAAACTACAAAAGCACTCAGAGAGTGCAGACCTCCGCCAAGGATAGAGAGGAAAACAGGAAACCCATGCAGTAAAGGATCATGAGCTGGAATCGAACCTGCATCTCTGACACAGTTCTGTTTACAAATCACCTTCTTAACCAGTTGAGCTATCTGGACACCTTGCTCCAACTTGTTGGATGACGTACTAACCTATGATGTTTTTGTCCTATTTTGGACCACATACTAAAAAATTCAAAGTGATCCAGAATCCAGGATCCTTTCCAGATTGCCACCAAAATTAAATCAGCTCTTCCTCTGACCCTCGTCTACATCCTCTCAAAATTTCATGTGAATCTGCCCAGGCGTTTTTGAGTTATCTTGCTAACAGACAGACAGACAGACGGACACACAAACGCCGGGTGTCACATAACCTCCTTGGCAGAAGTAACTATTATGTTTTTTTTCTCATTTTGGACGACATACTAAACTATGACGTTTTTTTCTCATTTTGGACGGTATACTAAACTATGACTTTTTTTCTCATTTTGGATGACATACTAAACTATGACGTTTTTTTCTCATTTTGGACGACATACTAAACTATGACATTTTTTTCTCATTTTGGACGGCATACTAAACTATGACTTTTTTTCTCATTTTGGACGGCATACTAAACTATGATGTTTTTTTCTCATTTTGGACGACATACTAAACTATGACGTTTTTTTCTCATTTTGGACGACATACTAAACTATGACGTTTTTTTCTCATTTTGGACGGCATACTAAACTATGATGTTTTTTCTCATTTTGGACGGTATACTAAACTATGACGTTTTTTCTCATTTTAGATGACATACTAAACTATGACGTTTTTTTCTCATTTTGGACGGCATACTAAACTATGACGTTTATTTCTCATTTTGGACGACATACTAAACTATGATGTTTTTTTCTCATTTTGGACGACATACTAAACTATGACGTTTTTTTCTCATTTTGGACGACATACTAAACTATGACGTTTTTTTCTCATTTTGGACGGTATACTAAACTATGACGTTTTTTTTTCTCATTTTGGATGACATACTAAACTATGACGCTTTTTTCTCATTTTGGACGGCATACTAAACTATGACATTTTTGTCATGTTTTGGACAGCATACTAAACTATGACGTTTTTTTCTCATTTTGGACGGCATACTAAACTATGATGTTTTTTTCTCATTTTGGACGGTATACTAAACTATGATGTTTATTTCTCATTTTGGACGACATACTAAACTATGATGTTTTTTTCTCATTTTGGACGACATACTAAACTATGATGTTTTTTTCTCAATTTGGACGACATACTAAACTATGACTTTTTTTCTCATTTTGGACGGCATACTAAACTATGACTTTTTTCTCAATTTGGACGACATACTAAACTATGACTTTTTTCTCAATTTGGACGACATACTAAACTATGACTTTTTTCTCATTTTGGACGGCATACTAAACTATGACTTTTTTTCTCAATTTGGACGACATACTAAACTATGACTTTTTTTCTCAATTTGGACGACATACTAAACTATGACTTTTTTTTTTCATTTTGGACGGCATACTAAACGATGACTTTTTTTCTCATTTTGGATGACATACTAAACTACAAAAGCACTCAGAGAGTGCAGACCTCCGCCAAGGATAGAGAGGAAAACAGGAAACCCATGCAGTAAAGGATCATGAGCTGGAATCGAACCTGCATCTCTGACATAGTTCTGTTTACAAATCACCTTCTTAACCAGTTGAGCTATCTGGATACCTTGCTCCAACTTGTTGGATGACATACTAACCTATGATGTTTTTGTCCTATTTTGGACCACATACTAAAAAATTCAAAGTGATCCAGAATCCAGGATCCTTTCCAGATTGCCACCAAAATTAAATCAGCTCTTCCTCTGACCCTAGTCTACATCCTCTCAAAATTTCATGTGAATCTGCCCAGGCGTTTTTGAGTTATCTTGCTAACAGACAGACAGACAGACGGACACACAAACGCCGGGTGTCACATAACCTCCTTGGCGGAAGTAACTATTATATTTTTTTTCATATTTTGGACGACATACTAAATAAACTATGACGTTTCTTGTTTGTGCTGTGGATGCTTAGAACCATCCTTATTCATCATAAAAAAAGATTATAATAAAATAAATAGTTGAATTCCTTCAGAATTTAGATTTGTAGCTACAAAATGCATTTTATTAGTAAACTGAAGTGTTGAGAAGCTCTCTTGGGATCTGTAACGTCTCTTACATGAACCTGTGAGCCTCTAGTTTCTCCTGTTAGCAGGTTAATCTGGTTTTGCTTGTAGAAAGTCCAAGTGACACAGTGAACTTGAGGTGTTTGGGATCCTGCAGCTGTTTGTAATCTGATTACTGGATCTACATCCTGTTGTCCAGCAGAGGGAGCCGTTCGCTGTGCTGCTGCTTCTTTATGTCTCAGGAACTGAAGATATGTTTTAGGATGCAATTTGACCCCTTTTAAGTCTTAAATCAAAGAAAATCAGGAGGAATAATCAAGCTTAAAATTAGTTTTATTAAAGCAAAGTATTTAAATGACATTTTCATCCTATTTTTCTCATGCTTCATCGACGTACAGTGATAATTGTTCTCAATATAGGTTTTCAGTTCACAGTATTGAACCCAAACAATGGGCAGAAGAAGATAAAAGTCTATAATTTGCAACAGCTTGCATACTATCCTGTTTATTACACCATTTATTCTTTTTCGTCGGTGTATGTCCTGAAGTATGCAGACACTCAAACTTTACACCCAGATGTGTGACGTCTCCTGAAAGAACTTGCTACGGTTAGAAGTGAAATTCGAGGCATTTCACGTGAGCTAAATCCGGCGTGTTTTCGATTTCGCTGCAGATTGAGAGCCACAAACTGAGCTTCCGTGAGACGGCCAAGGCCCGCACCGACCACGGCGCTGAGATCGTCTCCTTGGAAGACTCCCCCCACCAGCTCAGCACCGTCAGCTCCTCCGGCAGCATCAACATGGCCGACTCTCCGCAGCTCTCCACGCTGGCCGACCAGGTGTCCGCCTCGCTGGCCAAACAAGGCTTGTGAACGCACCCCGACGCTTCCAACCCTCCGCCTCGACCACACGACCACGTAGAGGAGATGTGACACCTTCCTCATTACTTTCACAGGACTTTTTTTTAGCTCCCCGTCACCGTTCAAATCCTCCACTAACCTTTTTGAAACTATTAGAGGTCTTGAGGAGAAAGAAACCCCATAACAAACAGAGTTAGGCCGACATGTATTTACTTTCTCTGTGTGGTCTTTGATCTCTCTTTGATTTCAACCTTTTGTAAGTGTCCCTTTAAGAGTTGAAGCACCCCAGCAGAGCAGAATCCTCCCTGTGAATCTGAGGAATTATCTTCCTCCTGTTAATCTGACTCGGTTTCCTGTCACATCGACTGTGAACCCTTTAGAAATTGTCAGTGTCGCCTTTGATGGGTGTCCCCTGATGGCTTTTTTTATACACATATATATCTATGAAAAAACAAAAGAAATTAACCTGGAAAACGGAGGGAAATGCAGACTGTTGGGGTTCGGTCTAAAGCAGAAGGAACAGTTACAGGGTGTGGTGAGGGTGCCGGAGGAAAACGGTTAAAAGAAAAGTAGCAAATTTTCTCGTCGAGGCAGATTTTTCAAAAAATGCTTTCAGACCTCACTGCTGTCTTTGCTTTGTGTAGTCCCGACATGTGCTGCACCTCCAGCTACTGTAGTGACTCCGGCAGGGGGTTTGTGCCAAAAATAAGAGCAGCGAGACCCCGGAGGAGAACTTGTGTCTGATTTAGCTGCCGAGAGGACGACAGGATCTTTAGTTATCGCTCCAGTAACCAGCATCCCTGAGCTCGTTGTTCTCAGAAACATTTACATATTTACACCGTTCACAGTCTGATGTCGTAACGTTTACTGACCTCTTACAGCCAAGAAACACTTTTAAAACCCACAAAGCACAAAAACACAGTTTGTCTTGGGCCATATTTTTTTATTTCAATTTTATTTTTCTATTCAAATTTTACTTTAACTATTTATATAAATTACTGTGTTGTGTTTTTAAGTTTAATGGTGTGAAAGTGTGGCCTCTTACCTTAAAACCATATATTGTTCTACATATTTAGATTTGCTTTCATCTTAAAGTAGTAAATGTAAATGTTAGCTAATGTTTCTTAGAGATGCTAGTGAGCGGGCCTTTCACAAGCATCTTTACTTAGCCAATTAGCATCCCTACAGTTGGCTTTAGCATTCGGAGGCTAGCCACTAGCATCTGTACACCAGTTGCTTGCATCCATGGCCTGGTCTGGGAAAGCTAGTGACTAGCCAAGAGATGCTAATGGATAACTCTGGGATACTAGTGACTACTCCAGGGATGCTAGTAGCGGGTGTACAGATGTTGGTTGCTAGCCTAGAATTGCTAATAGATAGTTTTGGAATGCTAGTGACATTATTGGCTTATTTTGGGAAGCTAGTGACTAGCCTAGTAATACTATTGACTAGTGTAGTAATGCTAATAGGTAGTGTTCTGATGCTAGCCCCTAGCCTAGAGATGCTAGTAGCCAACTTTAGAATGTTACTTACCAGCCTATGGCAAATTTTCAGATGCTAGTGACTAGCGTAGTAATGCAAGTAACCAGTGTAGAGATGCTAGCTACTAGCCTAGAGGAGCGGGTGGCTAATTATGGGATAAGAGTGACTTTGCTAGTGATGCCAACAACTAGCCTAGGAATTCTTGTGATTAGCCTTGTAGTACAAGCGACTAGCCTGGGGATGCTGTAGTGTGAGTAGTGTATAAATGCTATTGACTAGTGTACATATGCTATTGGCTAGCCTATGCTCATGACTAGCCTAGTGATGCTGCTTGCTAGCCCTGGGATGCTACTGACTAGCCTAGGGATAGTAGTAACTAGTATATAGCTAGTTCAGGGATGGTATTGGCTAGCCTGTGGATGCAACTAGCGAAGTCTAGGGGTGTGTTTCTTGCTTCGGGTGCGACATCCTGGTCTTAGATCCTGGACTAGCCCCCAAAAGGTTGCAGTCCTGGTTAAAAGGGAAGAAATGTAAAGAGGAAAAGTTAAACAAAATCGAAACAAACAAGCACGTTAATTAGCAGGTTCTAGATGACTGAGTTCGGTAAGAGACTCATGTCATGGAGGAAAAGATTACGTCGGACTCTCAGCAGCTAAATCGGTGGCCGTCCTCGAGGCTCCTTCGGTCTCTCAATAGTCTTATTTTCGACACACCTCCTGCACTGTAGGTGACAACCCAGATTAAAAAAAACAGAACAGTTAGAGTAGAAACTTTGATTTGTGTTGGGCACAGTTTTATAAACGTACTCTGTGGATATGACATGTATTTGATATGAAGAAACATTTGTATCGTGCCTGCTACTGTCAGTGTTGATTTTTTTTACTGCTCTATAGTAAATGCGCTACAGCTTGACGTATGAGGAGGAAAATTAACCTGAACGACATTTACAGTGTAATTTTCAGGAGTAGAGACGGAGTGAGTTCATCACTGATTACAGTATTTAAACTGCACTTAAACTGAAGGTAGAATAACGTTCATCGCAGTTATTATGAAGTTTTAAAGCGAGACTGTGTAACTTTTGCTAAACAGACACAATGCTAAGTTATTGTGTAGCTAAAATGCTAAGCTAGACAGACATCTGCTAATCTAAGTCAGACTTAAAGATTGTGATTTTAACATTTTAAGGATGTTTGACTGGTAATGAATCAGACTTATGTGTAAAATCCGTGTTGTTTCTCCTCTCAGAAGTTACATGGTCTCGTTTTAAAGGTCGAACCCTAACCCTGTTCAAAATATACTCAGCCAGAATGACTATGACTGTGTTGTGAAGCAGATGGATGGATGGATGGATGTTGGATGGATGGTGGAGAGGAGGGATCTCTGCTGAAGTGAGTAACGGGAGAAAAACTGTATAGCAACGAGTTCATGAGCTTTAGGCGGTTTATCATTATTACTATATGTGCACCTGTACCTCTGCACTGATGTAAAGATTCATGAAACGCTCAAATTCCCTGTAAAGTTACAAAGAACGCTACATAGCAAAAGTATGTGGACACGTGAATGTTAGATGCCAGTGTAACTGTGACTAAAAACTAATGCTGTAAAAGCAACAGTGAAGTTCTCAGTCAAAGCTTCAGATCATCCTAAGGGTCAGAGGCGGTAGGCTCTGTGGAAGCTCCACCTTTTCCATTTCTAGACGAGTAAATACCATCCACAGCCGAGGCACTAGCATCTGTACACCAATCACTACCATTTCTATGCTAGCTAATCACAAGTCCAGAGATATTATTGGCTAGCCCTGGTATGCTAGTGACTTGAGCAGGGATGGGATGGTCAAGGGCAGCTTGGGAATGTGGGTCTTTAGCCAAGGAATGCCAGTTGCAAGTAAAGGTATACAGGTTGATAGCATAACAACATTAGTGACAAGTCTAGGGATGCTAGTGGCTATCATTGTGATGCTAGCCACTAGCCTAGGAATGCTTCTTGCTAAACAGGAATGTTGGGTACAAGCTTTGAGATGCCACTGACTAGCCTAGGGATGCTAATGGTTGCCATAGTGATTGTTTTTAGTAGCTTAAGGATGCCAGTCGCTAACATAGGGATACTAGTGGCTAGCCCTGGCATGCTAATGGCTACTGCAGGGATTTTAGGGACTTCTTCAGTTTGCTACCAACTAATGTACAGACGTAGCGGCTAGCCAAGGGAAGAAAAGATCAAATAAAGGCAACAAAAAGTAAGAAGACGTGATGATATGTGGAATAAATAATCGTCTCCTGACCCCCAGTAGGGGCCTCGACCCCAGGTGTTAGATTTCCCACACTAGACTACAGGACGAAGTGATGCTAGCGGCGTGTCCACATGCTTTTGTCCGTGTGTTTGATTTCCCATTGAAGCCCGGTTCTTTACTTTTTCAGTTCAGGTTCTTTTCCTTGTATTTTCTATCAGCAGGAGATGAATTACCAAGAACACGTTTCCCTGAAAGTTCACCCAGTGATTCGTTCTTCGCACTAATGAGTGAAACAGCTTCTTGCATGCTCCTCATGGAAGAGACGCCGTCTGCTTGTTGCCTCCTTTTCACCAAGTGGTCTCTGTATATCCTGTTATAGACGCTCTGGAGGGATGCACCCATGTAGGATTTTTAAAAGAAAACGTGTGATGAAGGGTCTAAATCTTTGAGCGTAAAGGTGCTTGCAACATTTTCTGCATGCTGACTTCTTTTGCTCCAGTAGAACCAGGCTGGTCTTAGTGCAGGACGGAACCGAGGGCCGGGAGAACATCCCCGGGTTTTTCTGCAGTAACAAAACTCGTCACCTTTGATTTCTTCTTCTTCTTTGGGTTTACTTCTGACGCTGTATAGTTGTGGAAATGTGATCGTTCTTGTTATTGTGCATTTTATCAATAACTGGTTTATGATGATTCTTGTTGCTGTATATGTGTATTTGAAAATAAATGCTATGAAGTCACAGTCAGTGTGGAGGATTGAAACAGAATCATGTCCTGAATCATTCCCTAATAAATCCCCTTATTCACCCCCCCCCCCCCCCACCTTTAAACCTGCTGTTTTTAAATAAAAGTTACAGAAGTACATTTATCAGAACCAGAAACTGATTTAAAACTGTTTCTTGTGCAGTTCTTTAGCAAAAATAACCAAAATCACTTTATTCTGTCTCACTAAAAAAAACAAAGAAAAAAAACTAAAAAAAATCTGCTTTTTTCATATCCATGAGTTTAAAAAATATTGAGCCTGTTAAGTCAAATTATTGCAAAATAAAAGTAACTTTTGTTTGTTTTACTGCATAAAAACAACTGATATTCTAATTAAAGGTGCAGGAATAAATGTTTCTGTGAAAAAAAACCCATTATAAACACCTTTAACTCTGGAAAACCCACAGCTGCAAAAAGACATCAGTTTTTTAAAATTTTCTATTTTTTTATACATACATACATTTATGTACCTAAATATAAGAAGAGAAAAAAAATACTCACACACACACACACACACACACACACACACACACACACACACATGTTTGTACTTCTATCTTAGTGAGGACATCCATAGGCGTAATGCATTTCCTAGAACCTTACCCTAACCTTAACCATCACAACTGATCGCCTAACCCTAATCCTTACCCTAACCCTAACCAAACCTCAATTCATACCTGTTCTCTAAAAACAAGTCTTCACCCTCAAACATGGCTGTTTCAAAGTGAGGACCGGCCAAAATGTCCTCACTTTGTAAAAATGTCCTCACTTTGATAGTTAAATGCAGAAAATGGTTCTCACAATGTAGCAAGTACAAGAACACACACACACACACACACACACACACACACACACACACACACACACACACACACACACACACACGTATGTATTTGGGGCCGAGTGTCAGAAAACATTTAGAAACCAACATCAACAAAACATTCAACAAAGATTTGAACTTCATTAAAGGGAAAGCCAACTTTTGCATGACAATGTCTAATTAAAGGACATTTATTTCCAACGTAAATGTGTGATATTCATCCTCTGGAGCTTCTCTTCACATCGTCTTCCACCTGGACTGGTTTGGTCGGGAGCATGAGCAACAAACATGAAAAACTGCACTTTAACATCAATGAATGACACTGAAGTTTAACCTCTACATAAATGAGACCGAGTCTGGATGTGCTGCTCTGTCATTAACTCCTAAGTTTAGGGAAAGTTCAAACTAAAAGGACAGTTCAGATCAGACTTGAGAATTAGCTGATTTTGAATAAACATCTCAGACTTTCTGATCTTCAGCACCTCTAGCAAGATATTTGAACAACAAGCAACTCCAGAGATCCAGAAGTTGGAGTTAGCTTTAGCTGAGCCACAGAACATGTGGGACGCTAACCTAGCAAACATTTCAGACTTTTCTCTGTGAATTCTGAGAAATTATTTCCTAATCCAATCACTGGCCAATCACTGGCAGTGCATGAAATGATGCAATAGGATCCACTGTAGTGGCAGACCTGCAGCTTTGCCATCAAAACTCATGCACACACAAGAAAACAGCTTTTGAACAGCGGTACACTGTAGTGACCTCGATGCATGAAAGGGTTAAATGTGGTAACTGTCGCGTTCATCATTACTTCAGTCATATTCTGGGAGGTTATTTTTCCAATCTGCACTGCAGGAATACATACTTCAACAAGTGAATCAGTCATTAAACAATGTTAACGACTAGAGAGTAGATTTACTGTTTTCTCCAGTTAAACTTCAGAGACTCAGCAGATATTCAGGACTACTGACAACACAGAACCTTAACCTTTCTGTTTTAATCACATTTAGGTTTTCTAAACCTTACATTAATGTGAACCAGCGTCTCCACTGACAGTTTTATCAACTAAATGTACCACATTACAGTAACACAACTCACTTCGGCTGTTTACATGAAACTCAACACAAACATCGTTAGCTTAATGCTACGTTAGCTTTAATCAGGTTACGACTGAGCATATTAAAACTAATATTTACTGGATGCTGACTTTATTCTCTGGTCAACACACACAGAAATGAACTCCACCAACATCTGGTGGACACATTATATCTGACGCTAAAGCTGCATATAAAGTGCATTAAAAGCGGCACCGATAATAAAATAAACACTTACCGAACTATCAGAGTACTTTCAGTGTCTGCTGGTAGAATGAGCCGAAGGTAGAAAACTGTTTTAAAACAAGCCAACGGGCACTAAAACTGTCTGTGGAAAAGGTTCTACTGCTCCACCGATAAATAAACAAACAGTAACCGTATCAGGGTTAATCCAAACGAGAACAGAGTTTACGGTGAATGAGCGTCTGGGCTACTTCCTCCATAGGACCTGTCAATTATTCCAGACAAACTGCCAATCAAGTAGCCCCGACCCCAGGCTTCGCAAAACTTTAACGCTCTATAAAAAAAAAAATCAATATTAATTTATTTTAAGATCGGCGACATGATCTCTTATTTGGACCATGAAAATCAACGAAAAAAATTTATATATACAGTCTTTGCACCGTACTCTGGCTCCACATTTGCTGATGACCACTTCCGGTCTTAGAAGAAGAAAAAACGGACCTTTTTCGATTCTGTCTCTTACTGAGTTTATTTTCTTATTCTAAATATAAAATGAAAATCAAATAATTTTTAAAATTTCGTATATCCTTTTTTGATGATGAAAAGGAAAAACGCCTTGTATTTTAATTTCAGGATTTTTAAAATCGCTTTTTTTTTTTCAAAACCAGTTTCAGAACAGAAAATCCAATTGCCAAAATATAAACAGACCACATATATATATTTTCAGATTATTTTTGAGATATCTTTTTCTCCATTTTGTCATGTATTTTTCTATTGAGTCAAATCCATTCAACTTCGGTTTATTATCTCAAGTAAACAATAAAAAAAAGTTATCTGATAATTTATAAAAACAGTTGTTTTTGCAAATAAACGACACACACACAATCTTGTACTTCTATCTTAGTGAGGACATCCATAGGCGTAATGCATTTCCTAGAGCCTTACCCTAACCTTAACCATCACAACTGATTGCCTAAACTTAATCCTTACCCTAACCCTAACCAAACCTCAATTCATACCTGTTCTCTAAAAACAAGTCTTCACCCTCAAACATGGCTGTTTCAAAGTGAGGACCGGCCAAAATGTCCTCACTTTCATAAATGTGTTAAATGCAGAAAATGGTCCTCACCATGTAGCAAGTACACGAAAACACACACACGTTTGTTTAGCTATACCGGTGGGGACTTACCATTGACTCCCATTCATATCTAACTCCTAACCCTAACCATCACCAAATCAATGCCTAACCCTAAACAAACGTTTCTGCACTTTTACATTTTTTTCTTAACAACAATATGGCCAAGAAAACGGTGTTGCCACCCGTGGGGACCTCATTTTAGGTCCCCACCTTTATAGCAAATAGTCAGGTCAAAGTCCCCACCGGTATCACTCACTCACTCACTCACTCACACACACACACACACACACACACACACACACACACACACACACACACACACACACACACACACACACACACACACACACACACACACACACACACACACACACACACACACACACACACACACACGTTTGTACTTCTATCTTAGTGAGGACATCCATAGGCGTAATGCATTTCCTAGAGCCTTATCCTAACCTTAACCGTCACAACTGATCGCCTAACCCTAATCATTACCCTAACCCTAACCAAACCTCAATTCATACCTGTTCTCTAAAAACAAGTCTTCACCCTCAAACATGGCTGTTTCAAAGTGAGGACCGGCCAAAATGTCCTCACTTTGTAAAAATGTCCTCACTTTGATAGTTAAATGCAGAAAATGGTACTCACCATGTAGCAAGTACAAGAACACACACACACACACACACACACACACACACACACACTTGGGTCTTATAGGGTGAAGCTACTCAGGGTCCACAGCTTTATATTTTTATCCCCCCACCAAAAATGACTTGAGACCAGAACAAAGCAGCGCCAAGTTAAACATAAATGTTTTAATGGTACTATTTACAAAAAAGAAAAACCAATTCTGCTTTTTGATTAGGTTATAACTGCTGCAACAATCGAACAGGTACGTTGACATCTCGCTTTAACTACAAAAGAAAAAAACAAACAGAACAGTGACTGAATGGCTGTGGCATAAAAAGGTGTAAAATGAAAAAAAAAAAAACCATAGATTTTTTTGCATAGCAATTAGTTAATTATGGTGGAGGAGGAGGGAACAGGGGAGGGAGGGAAAAACCAGTTAAATGTGACCAAAACCAGTGAATGGCAGAAATGATTCCCTTGAAGAACCTGAGCTCGGGGTGGCTTCTAGGTGAGAGCTGCTACATCTGAAATGTTTAAAACCTGTGGAGCTGGAGGAAGAGGAGGATGAAGGAGGAGGAGGAGGGGGTTCTCGTGTTTCTTCTGCCACAGTTAACGAGTGAAATCAGCAGCGATTTATTCTCTTTTTAATCCTGTGAAGTCGTGATCAGACTCGGCCAGCAGCAGCAGCTTCCTGTTAGGAAAGTGCTCAGATTTACACCCCGCTTTTACTGGCGCCGCCTTAAAACTAACCCAGGAGGAGGAAGGGGGGGAGGTAAAGGAGGAGGAGGGGGGTTATGTGTTTCTTCTGCCACAATCAGCTGCGATTTATTCTCTTTTTAACCCCGTGGAAGTGGTGATCGGACCGTTTGTCGGCAGCTTCCTGCTCAGATTCACACCCGCTTTAACCGGCGCCGCCTTAAAACGAACCCGGGAGGAGGAAGAGTTTCTCCAAAGAGACTGTCAAGGAATGATTTACTATCTTTTTTTAAAAAAACACAAAAGATGCTAAACAAGATAAACAAACAAAAACAGGTCAGGAATGGAGGAAAAACAAACAAAAAAGCCAGAAAAAACAACAAAAAAACCAGACAAACAAACTAGACTTGGCAGTTGGAGAAGTACTCTGGTGGCTTCAGGCGACCTCTAGAGGAGACGGAGGGAACGGCGTCGCTAATGTACCTGTTTATGTGGGTGAGGAGGGGAGGAAGAGGGGTGAGGAGGGGCGTTTTTTTCTTCTTGTTTTGTTATTTGTCACTCCACTAAAAATGTACATGGGAATTACAAGCAAACTAGTCGATAGAAAAACACCCTTTGGCCATGTTTTTGGAGTCCGCTACATAGTGCGCTACGAGTGTACGCCACATATGAAACACCACTAAGCCCCCATGTACATTGTTTAGCCTACTACACAAATCATTTTTTGTAACGTGTTCTTTTATACTTTTTTTTTACATTTATGTTTTTTTGTTTGTTTTTTCCTGTGACAAAAACAAGTGTAGGGAAAGGCTTCTATCTCCATAATGTTCACTAAAAACTGTGAAAGTATTAGACTGATGTTTGAATATCAAACAACAGGAACCCATTTCATCTCTTCTGCTGAGGTTCTGCTCGTTAATGCCAGAGAGGATGTTTCTGTGTCGGGGTCGGCCGTCATTCATCGGTGGGCGGAGCTCTTGGCTTTCTGGCCGCCGTCGTCGTCGCCGGGCGGCTCCGTGTCGTCCGAGTCCAGCCGTCCGTAGGCCGTCGCTCGGCAACCTGAGATGCTTCGCATTCGGGGCCGGATGTGGAGGTCGCCGTCGGCCTCGGGCTCCGGGGCCGGGTCCTCTGGCAGGGGGAAGCTGCGACTCTCCCACGGCGCCACCGTCTGGAAACGTCACAGAACAGCAGGAACGTTAGAATAAAGGTTGTGGAGGTTTCAGGAGAAAATACAATCATGGAAAGAAATCATTGGACCTCCGCTGTTTTCTTCAGTTTCTTGTTCATTTTAATACCTGGAACAACTAAAGGTTGTTTAGACAAATATAATGAAAACAACAAAAACAGCTCAGAGTTGAATTTAAGAGCAGATATCTGACATTTTCAATGGTTTTAATGGAAAGTCACTGAAGTTCTTACATCAATAGCTATGGCTAATTTTTGTCATTTTATGTCTTGTTTTTATCATTTTGTCTCATTTTCTCTTATTTTTGTCATTTTCTGTCTTATTTTTATCATTTTGTCTCATTTTCTCTTATTTTTGTCATTTTCTGTCTTATTTTTATCATTTTGTCTCATTTTCTCTTATTTTTGTCATTTTCTGTCTTATTTTTATCATTTTGTCTCATTTTCTCTTATTTTTGTCATTTTCTGTCTTATTTTTGGCGATTTGTGTCGTTTTTCTAGTTTTCTGTTTCATTTCTGTCGTTTAGTCTCATTTTGTATATTGTTTGTCATTTTCTGTCTTGTTTTAGTCATTTTGTGTCTCTTTTCTGTCATTTTGTGTCTTGTTTTTGTCATGTAGTTGTTTTTGTGGATCCGTCCAAAACAACTTCAATCATATGAAACAATCGCTCTCTCCTGGGTTTCTGCTGTAAATTTAATGAAGCTAAATTGTAGAACTTTTAAATACTCAACATTTACAAAACATCTTTACTCAAACACTGATAAGTTTCAGGTCTTTTACATCTCAGCTGCTCAGTATTTTTCAGCTTTAATCAGCGCCTACATTTGATTTAATGTTAATCAGCACAACTCAAACACTGCAGTTAAAGCAAAGATAAACAAAACTATTTAAAACACCAGAAAAAGGACAGTTTTTCTTAGTGGATTAGGTCTTTTTTTTGGTAGAGAAGAAAAAAAATGTGAAGACTTTGGTGGAGCAGCTGAACTTTATCCCACTGCAGTCACTAATTTATAATGAAAAACAGAAACAAAGACCCTCCTTTTATTCATCATAGACTTTAAAAACAAGAAAACAAATCTGAAGCGTTCTCCGGATGTTTGTTCAATGTTTTAAGGCCCTAACAGTCATTTTACCAACAGTTCAGGCCCAAACTCTGCCAAAATGACATCCAAACCAGGTTCTGGGTCCTTCTACTCACTCGTTCTTCGAAGGTGAAGTCCGGCGTGGAGCACCTGGTGTCCTCGCTGGACAGCAGCCGGTGGGAGTCTCTGGAGCAGGGCGTGTGGGGGTTGGAGGCGGTGTCGGGGCTGGCCGGGCTCATGGGTGACGGTACGTGGCTGTAGTCGTGCAGCATGGGGCACTGGCCGGGGTCCGGGGACGCCGGCTGAGGGGTGGGAGGGTTCGTCCCGCACAGCAGCGGCGTGGTCCGACCGTCCACCGACTTATACGACCTGAGGAGACACGTCAAACGTCAGACCGTCAGCAGACCAGCAGCGCAGCGTCCCAGTGGAGGTTCTGGTTCTGGTACCGACCTGCTGCCCCTCCTCTTAGCCGGAGCCAGAGCCATCCAGGTCCAGCGGGTTCGTTCCTGGTCCTCGAAGGGCTGATGGAGCTGGATGAAGGCGGCGTCCGACAGATCCTCCAGCTGCAAACACAGCAAACGGTCAACAACAGAGTCCAATAGAGCCTCAGTTTAACACCAACAGAGTCCAATAGAGCCTCAGTTTAACACCAACAGAGTCCAATAGAGCCTCAGTTTAACACCAAGAGTCCAATACAGCCTCATTTTAACACCAACAGTCCAATAGAGCCTCATTTTAACACCAACAGTCCAATAGAACCTCATTTCAGCACCAACAGAGTCCAATACAGCCTCATTTCAACACCAACAGTCCAATAGAACCTCATTTCAACACCAACAGTCCAATACAGCCTCATTTTAACACCAACAGTCCAATAGAACCTCATTTCAGCACCAACAGAGTCCAATAGAGCCTCATTTCAACACCAACAGTCCAATAGAACCTCATTTCAACACCAACAGTCCAATAGAACCTCATTTCAACACCAACAGAGTCCAATAGAGCCTCATTTCAACACCAACAGTCCAATACAGCCTCATTTTAACACCAACAGTCCAATAGAACCTCATTTCAACACCAACAGTCCAATAGAGCCTCATTTCAACACCAACAGAGTCCAATAGAGCCTCATTTCAACACCAACAGTCCAATACAGCCTCATTTTAACACCAACAGTCCAATAGAGCCTCATTTTAACACCAACAGTCCAATAGAGCCTCATTTCAACACCAACAGTCCAATAGAGCCTCATTTCAACACCAACAGTCCAATAGAGCCTCATTTCAGCACCAACAGTCCAATAGAACCTCATTTCAACACCAACAGTCCAATACAGCCTCATTTTAACACCAACAGTCCAATAGAGCCTCATTTTAACACCAACAGTCCAATACAGCCTCATTTTAACACCAACAGTCCAATAGAGCCTCATTTTAACACCAACAGTCCAATAGAACCTCATTTCAGCACCAACAGAGTCCAATACAGCCTCATTTCAACACCAACAGTCCAATAGAGCCTCATTTCAACACCAACAGAGTCCAATAGAGCCTCATTTCAACACCAACAGTCCAATAGAACCTCATTTCAGCACCAACAGTCCAATAGAACCTCATTTCAACACCAACAGTCCAATACAGCCTCATTTTAACACCAACAGTCCAATAGAGCCTCATTTTAACACCAACAGTCCAATACAGCCTCATTTTAACACCAACAGTCCAATAGAGCCTCATTTTAACACCAACAGTCCAATAGAACCTCATTTCAGCACCAACAGAGTCCAATACAGCCTCATTTTAACACCAAGAGTCCAATAGAGCCTCATTTTAACACCAACAGTCCAATAGAACCTCATTTCAGCACCAACAGTCCAATAGAACCTCATTTCAACACCAACAGTCCAATACAGCCTCATTTTAACACCAACAGTCCAATAGAGCCTCATTTTAACACCAACAGTCCAATAGAACCTCATTTCAGCACCAACAGAGTCCAATAGAGCCTCATTTCAACACCAACAGTCCAATAGAACCTCATTTCAACACCAACAGTCCAATAGAGCCTCATTTTAACACCAACAGTCCAATAGAGCCTCATTTTAACACCAACAGTCCAATAGAGCCTCATTTCAGCACCAACAGTCCAATAGAGCCTCATTTTAACACCAACAGTCCAATAGAGCCTCATTTCAACACCAACAGTCCAATAGAACCTCATTTCAGCACCAACAGAGTCCAATAGAGCCTCATTTCAACACCAACAGTCCAATAGAGCCTCATTTCAGCACCAACAGTCCAATAGAGCCTCATTTTAACACCAACAGTCCAATAGAGCCTCATTTCAACACCAACAGAGTCCAAGAATCATTTCATTTTTTTCTCAATATTTGTATATCTTTGTTTTTTGCTCATTTGCTTCTATATTATCATTATTTATATTTTTTGTGATTTTTTTTCCTATATTTGGGTTGATATGTATATATATTTTTATGTTCCTTTTATTAATTTTTTTGCTCATTTTTTTCTCTAGTTCCGTTTGTGTGTCTATATAATTTTATTTCCTTGTTCATTTTTTCCTGTATTTGGGTCTTACAGGGTTAAGCCACGTTTAACATCACACACAAACATTTATAATTATTTAGGTATGACAGGCATCGATATAATTATTTAACAGCTGCTTTTATTTTGGACATTTTTTAATCCCATTTCTCAGAATTCTCCAGCTACATCCATCAATAACTTCTAGTACGTTTCATTAATCAGTCAAACTCACCTGAACACAGATTTAAGGCTTAAAGTTAGAAAATAATCCATTAAAAATGAGGTAGTTTGCCGGTTTTCTTTGCTCTATTCCAGTTACCTGCTTAAATGTCTACAGATCTATTTATCGATGTAAAACTAACATCACAGCATGTGCTCAAATAAATCTGCATTTTAAAACCTAATTTACTGGTTTTCTTTGCTTTATTTCCTCACATATCTGCTTAAATCACTTCCAAATAGAACTAAACATAACTACGGCTCACATCTTTATAAATTAAATATTCTGAAGGCAACCTGCTGTAAAAATGTGATAACTGGCTGCTTTTCTTCACCTCGCTCTGAATACCTGCAGAATCTTTCACTAATTAACAGTCCAGATTGTGACCGACTGTGAGATTTATTTCACACATTTATGAACTAAATTAAATCCTTCCTTCTTATAGGTGATCATTTCTAAGCTTTGGTCTAAATATCAGCTTAGATAACCGATAATAAACATTTAGCATTTCAGCTTGTGGCAGACAATATTTCATTATTTTACATCTTTATTCATTTAATTTAATATTTTGAAGACACTCTGGGACAAGATTTTTCTGCCTCGTTATAAATAAATATCTGTGTTAATCACCTGTAATTTTTTTTATTTTTGTTGAACCCTGTAAAACCCACTGATACAAAAATAAATCAGTTTTATTTATTTTATATGTATATATATTTATTTTATTGAATTATTTGTTCATTTTTTTCTATATATTTTTTAAGTTTTATTTTTTGCTCTTTTCTTATAAAGGAAAGGTAAATCCTGCCTTGGTAAATGTTGGAATTTGCAGGTTTTCTTAACTTTGCTTCAAATATCTTCTTAAGTCTGGCACAAAAAACATTTAAAATCAACATCTGAGCTTTCGGCAGACTATAGAACATATTTCACCTCTTTATAAAAAAAAGAATTTAAATCTAAAATTATGAAACTCGCTGCCTTGTTAATGTGCTAATTTGCTGGTTTTCTAATCTTAGTTAAAATGTTTTTGCAGGGGAGTCGTGACATCTTTATAATAACATTAAATGTAAAATTCTGAAGCTGCGTGTTCTTTTTAGTGCCAAATATCTGCTTAAATAAATATTTACAACCGATATAACAGCTTGCAGCAGATTAATAGGCATATTTTACATCTCTATCAACCAAATTAGAGGCAGAATTCTGAAGCTTTGCAGGCATTTCTCTTTAAAATGTGATAATTAACTGGATTTCTCCTCTTTGCGTATCAGTATGAGGCTGTTCTGACACGACAAAGAATCTGAATGCATCAATTTAGAAGAACGGGAGCCATTTCTAAAGTGTTTATGGATGAAAAATGAAAATTCTGCATTCATGAATAATTTCTAGCTGCCCTACTTCTGTCTGAAAGGTCATTAAACTGCAGCCAGCAGAAACAGATAACCTTGGCGCAGTTTGACGTTCAGCCACCAGGTGTCAGCGTTCGCTCACCGCCATGTGTTCAAACTGAAACATGATGATGATCTGCATCTGCTCCACTGGTATCAGCTGCTTAACAGATTGGTTTAAATGCCAAAAACACATGAGACGTCGGACTCACCTCCCGTTCGTTCTCCTCTTCAGTTATGGGCTGTGAGAGGATGTCAACAGAGCGCCAACTGTGCAAAAGAAGCAACAAACATCAGCTTTAAAAGATAACTGGCTCAAAAAGGACAAATCTGAGCTTGTAGTGGTGGCTGGTTTACCTGGGTGTGAGGATCTCCTTGTACTGCAGCTTCTCCACTCTGGTGGTGGCCGCCACAGACATGGGGATCACGATGTTGTTGATGTCGAAGGAGCTCTCGCCTCGCCTCCTCTTGATTGGCTGCTGCTGGAGAACAAAGAAAAGCGTCAACAAAACAAAGAAGAAACGGCAAATAATACCTCAAGCATGAGCTCACAGGGATCAGACACAGTAAGATCTTCACAGAGGCAGAAACGTATCGACGGTAAAGCTGGGAATAATCCGTCGTTATTGTCGCAGCGGAAATAAATTATTTGCAGATTTCAGAATAAAAATGGAGAATAACAGACACTACATCTGCACATTATCCTTCAGGAGCTTCCTTGTTGATGTGAGGAGGGAATCTCTAAGCGAAAAGTAGTTAAATAAACATTTCTGTTCACTTCAGAGTCGGAAAGAGCAGCAGGCAGCATTTAAATACTGCAGCTTTGGGCAGGATTTGCATAAAAGGCAAAGAGGTGGTCAAAGAGAAAGAGCTGTGAAGTCTCAGCTGCTGGAGTCGCTGTTTGCTTCCTGCTCCACTTATAAAAACCGCAAACAAATCAACTTTCGGTTTCTGGTTCTCACCTCCACCGCTTGTTTTTAAATCGCTATGGAGGACGTCAGCCGTGACTGAAACTCCGCTGAGTGTTGAGTGAGATTTACGCTGCTTCTGGAAGTGATGTTTGGTGGCGGGTGAGACACGATGTGAGCTGAATAATTACCGTCAGAAAGTCTATCTGTGATGAGATCTTCGAGGAAAAAAAACACCCACAACAGTTTGGTTGTTGTTCTTCAGCTGTAGCATGCTAGCAGGGTTAGCATTTAACCGTTGTGATTGGACCAAACACTCCTCCATAAATGGGTTAAAAATGAGAATTAATGTGTTTTTACGCCGTTTTGGTTAAGAATAATAATTTATATTATTGTTTGTATGGTATTTTTGAATGATTTAATGTTTGAAATATGTTTATTTCTCACTTTATAGCAGATTTTTAACATTTTGATGTTTAAGAAAGAAGAATATTACACAGAACAGCAATAAGAGAATGTCAACATCCACTTTGTTGACATTTTTCCACTCTTGTATGATATTATCAGTGAAAAGGAGCTTGGAGTAGTAATGCAAATATGACAGTTTCTTTAAAAGGTAGAAAAAGTTGCTTAAAATTGAAATGAGTGATATTAAAAACATGTTTTTTTTTTAGGAACAGCTGGAAAGTGAAACCAAGATTTTGCAAGAAAACGACCTCAAAAGGGCATTTTGACCCACTTATGCATCTGAAGGTTAAAGCTACAGACAAAGCTGGGATCAAAATCAAATACTGTCTTCTTCTACTGTCCAAAATATGTACGTTTTATGCCATATACATACAGCTGGGACAAACTGCTTTGCACCTGATGCACTTTAAACTTTCAAAGTCGAGTTCGCAGTGTGAAATTAGCCGCCTTCTGCTAGTGCGCTATTGGCGGCTAAAGCTTGCTTATAATTTCTCAAGAGGAGTACGAGTTCGAAAAGCAGCTAGCTGGATGTAGGAGGAGAGCTGGGTATTTCCGGTATACTAGATTTGACATACAGGGGATCCTATATTTTGTCAGAGCTCCGCCGAAAACGTAAACAAAGCCGTTCCGTGCATCACGTTACGATCAGTTTTTCATAAAGTCATGAATATCAACGACTTTCATGCATGTATGAATCACTTTACTAGAAGATAGTACTCTGTATTGCAACATGCTAAATTCGCATAGATATTGGAACGCAGCCTGTTTAATTCTGAATCATGTTAATCCACATCAGCACACGTGCCAACCACTTCAGACGTTCACCTGAATCAACTAACGGAAACATCCAGAGAGAAAACTCAATTTCAACAGAAAATATTTGTACAAACATCAACAAAAACCAACATTTATGTCAGAAATAGGGAAAGAAAACACGCTGCTCAGTCTGTAGACACATCAAGGTCCATTGTGTACCAAAACTACACCAGAGAAACACAACAGAAGGAGAATGAGCCTCAGATAATGTTTGTGCCCCAAATTCAATGTCCTGAAAAATTCAGTATCACTTAATATTATGCTTTGTGTCTTTGTAGCAAAACTCACAGACCACCTGACATTGATGGGTTTTCTAAATAATCAGCCTCATTTTATGTACATCTGTACGTCCACAGTCGATCTAAAAGGGGCCACATCTGCATAATTCACAGACGTTTTCGTATGAGCCGACATGCGACACGTTCTCCTGCAGCCTCGACCTGAAACTGTACGGGTCTATTAACCGCCCACCACATGGAGCCCTGCTGGGTCTGACAATTCAATGCTGTTCAAAGAAGATGGCTGCCGGGTCCTGAGTGTTGACAGAGAGCGGGAGAAGGTAGGTCTGAAGCTGAAACTAAAAGCTTCATTTAAATATGTCGCAGTCGTCTTAAGGGAAACTTATCATTGCCTTTACCTTCCATTTGCTGCCAATTAGACATCTGTAGAGGATTTTGCTTGTATTTATGTGCTTTTTTTTAGTCTAATGTACCAAAAACATACAGAGCAGAGATTTTTGTGCACCTTTACACTCCAGGTTCCTGATAAATTTAATGTTTTCTCGACTGCAGAGCAACTGAAATATCTAATTGTGACTTTCTGGGCAGATTTTGTGATTAGATTGATCATTTTTTTAAGTGAAGCTACAGTTCAAAATTGACCATATAATAAATTTAAAGTGTAATGACACCATCGAAGGTGTTATATTGTCTTGAAAGGCGACAACATGAAGCAGTAAAACCGTTGCCAAGACAGTTTAAACTTTTGGTCAAACATATATCCTCATTTGCAGCCTGTGAGTTGCAAACACTGTCATTTGAAAAGGTGATTCAATCAATCAATCAATCAATCAATTTCATTCCATCTGCTGCCTCGTCCTCTCTTCCCATTAATTTTTCCAGTTGTGACGATATATTCCAGGTCTCTCTCCTCATGATGAGTCCAAAAAAATCTCCTAATTTTGTTCCATAGCGTACAGTTTGTGTTCAGTCATTTTGAAACATCTTCACTGCTTATTCTGGCTGTATCAGATCGGCGTAGCTGTAAAACCACGTCTCTAAGGCACTGATCTTGTTTGACGTTTTAATATTATTTATGCTTCAAGATTCACATCAGAACTGGTCGCTGAAAGTCCTCAAGTGCATTCTAACTGATTCTTTCTTTAGCTCTAGTATCAAGACATTTTAACACAATCATGTGACGACGCCAGATTTCCACACAGCCAGAGAGATAAGTGCAGCTTTGTAGTAAAAATCTGAGTTTGATCACATCAGATGAAGCTGAGCAACACTCTGGTTTACAAAGATCTCACACAGAAGCTTTCATAAACACGAGAAAGCCTGATAAACAGATCACGGATCAGTAAATGTTAGAATGTTTTAATAAACAGCGGGGGCTTACAGGTGTGCTGGGGACGCTCTGGCTGCCGGGGCCCAGCGGCGTGGAGTTCTCTGAGGACGTGGACAGCTGGCGAGTCAGGGGGCTGTGGAGGGTCGAGTGCATGTTGGCCAGAGTCGGGCAGGAGCTGCTCGAGTCCAGGAACAGTTTCGGGGAAGCTGGAGGACGAGAAACGGGAAGATTTAGACGAAAATGCAGCAGGAATCTTCAGCATGGTTACACTAAAAGGACCCTGTGGCAGACGTATTTTTGTAATGCTTATCGTAGGCTCACAGTCAGCCCTGTCCAGCGAGTGCTCTCTTAATCTCTTGCGACTGTAGTTCTTGTCGTAGGGCCCGAGAGGCGTGGTGACGGTCTGCAGACGCTCGGTTTTACACACCGCCTGGCCTTCCAGCCTCGCCGTGTTCAGAACCGCACTGCTGCCGCCGCCGCCAACGCTGCCGTCCACCGTCCTCGGCTTCTCAGCGCGGTTCTTATAGTGGCCCAGTCCTGCGATAAAAAGAGTTAAATGAATCAAAAACGAGCATCTGCAGCCCAACATTTACTCCTCTGGTTATAAAACGCTTCAAGCCTCTCTCAGGTTACTATCACATGGCAAACAGGAAAAGAAATCTTCACATGTGAGAAAGTGGAATCAGTGAATTTGTAGTATTTCACTCCGTAGATCTGAACTCTTAAAGAAAAAACACAATCTGAAAAAGAATAATTTCTATAGATGCCTTTAGGTTTGACCTCATTTTAACCACAGCCTGGGCATAGCTTTAAAAACAGGTGAAACAGGAAACGCGACAGAATCAGAAATATTCTATTGATCCCTGAGGGGAAACTGCTTAAATGACGATAATCTTGTCGATGTGAAAATCCTCAACGTGCAAAATAAACTGAAAATATACTTTATATGTGAAAGAAATGTGGGAAAGGAAGGGATAGTTTAATGTCTCTGAGGAGGTCTGGGGGAGAAAATGTCACAGAATTTAACTGGTTTGTTACGTCCTGGTAAAAAACATCTTCAGGGAAGTGACTGTGGGTTAAATGATGCCGATGTTAATGTATTTAGAATGTATTTTCAGCTGACATTCCTCTCAGATGTGACTCTGGACACATGGGTGGCATTTCTAAATGAAATCAGGGCAAATATTTACAATAAGGGGCTAAAATCACACTCACCCAGTGGATAAAGACAATAAATATAAATTATATGTTTTGTTAAGTCCAAAAACACAACTTTAAGGAGCGCTTTAAACCTTTTCACTCAGACTTCAGTCTCTAGTACTTTATTGTATCCAACATCTCACTTTTTATTCGTTTTTCCTTTGCTTATTTATCATTTATTATTATTTAAAATGCCTAAGTTGAGAGCTCCCTATGTTCAACCATCAATTTGGCAAATGCTATAAAAGGAAACCTCTTGAAAAGCCCAGCTGTAACTTAATTATCAAAAGTATTCTAATACGTGTTGTGTAAAATGTGCACATTTAGTAGAATGATGGATGTGAAGTTACAGTTTTTCCAAGATTAAGTGTAAAAAAAGAAAAATGAGGATAGGTTCTCTATGAAAACAGCTGCCAAATTTCTGTCGCCTAAATAATTAAGCAACTCATTCTCAGTAACATCTCTTTTTAGTGCGTTTCTCATGAAGCAGATTTCCTTCTGGGAACCGTTTCTCCCTGTGGCATTATGAAATGAAACGCTCACTGTGGAGAGAGCGCAGCGTGAAGTAAAAACAGCTGGAATGAAATAAGCTGCAGCAGTATACAGTTACTGTGTCAGAACGAGCTTTCACAACTTCCTTTTCGGACAGTAGAGGTTCTTCTATTTCACCACGTTTTGAAGGTGAAGCTATATTTAAGCAGACAATTTCAGGGACTCGCTGTCGACGTTTAGAGCACGACTCTGCAGGTATGACTTTGCTAAAGGGAATAAATCTGTGCCTCAGATTGGTTTTTTTGGTACTTACTGACTGCCATGAGCGAGTTGGTGAACTTGTGCTTCTCTTTGGACGAGGACAGCTTGTGTTTGAGCGAGAGCTTCTTCAGTGGTTTGCTCCTCTCCAGTGACTTGGTCTGCCACTGGCTCTTCATCACCTGCTGCAGACGTAGACCTATACAAACGTCTGAGGGAGACACAGGAGAGAGGAGCACTAAATGAGGAGCTTTAACCAGCTGGACTCTAACTGATCTGCCATCTGTACTTCAGCGGTTCACAAAGGCATGAACGATGCACAAAGAGCTGCAGGCAATCCACCGTACGAGCTTATACTAAACGCACCGCCGTCTCTCAGCTGTAAATACGATTTGTCTTAATTATGTGTGCAGTTCTTGTTTTGCATTTGCGATAAAAGACAACAAATTCCTCGATAATTACACAGATGGCTTGATCCGAGTGAATCCCGCGTTACACGAGGAAATATAAAAAGCACAGCAGTAATGAAAACAGCGAGCAAAGCCTCGGAAAACAACACTTATTCAGGGGAATTACGACGCGCATTACAGATAGAAAAGATTGTCTAAACGACTGAAAATGTTCTCGAGGAACTTCCTGCGCTGCCTCGTCTCTACGGCCACTCCCTGTTTGTCTTCCCCTCTGGATGTGAAGTAGGAAATGGCTGCGTAAACTTGAGTTCTCCTTTGAGCGAGGAGCCCAGCACTCACCGTCAGGGAAGGAGAGGATGGGGTGGACGCCAAGATCCAGCCTTGACAGACGCTCCAGGGTGGGCTGCTCGTACTGAGGGTCCTCTCTGGGGGTGGGCCAGCCACCACACATCACACAGCTGGGGTTCACCCGGCAGTTACACTGGACACAGCTGCTCCTCTGGGCCTGCACGTGGACAAACCAAGGCTCGGTGAATCATTACGGACAAATTAGGAACATTCACACTTAAACTTCTGCACCGATACAGCCATTAGACACTTATTAATCAGAACAAGTAGGGTTCAGACATTTTCTGCGACTGAACACACCGCAGGAGTTCAGCGAGTCACGGCAGAAATCATGTTCTTCTCTTGTCCTTTTCGATGTAGCGGCGTCTTTTCAGAAACGGCTTGAATGTTAGTTCTGCTTGATATTCCACTGCAAACTGAAATTATGCGAGTTTATCTTTGTATTTAAATGTTACGATAAGAATAAAGAAAAACAGGAAAGTCACAGCATTATAAAACGATACAAGTTCCTCGATAAGCATTTTAAAAGTCGCTTGTTCCTCAGCACATTACACACAGACAGCGATCAATGAAAACACGTGAAAGGACTTGGAGCGAAGTAGAGCTGAACTGTGACTGACTGTTTATCTGAATTACTTCTGTGTGCAAATCATGGCTTAATGATGCACTGGAATCACACTTTTCGCTTAAAATTATAACATTAAACAAACTAGAGCACAAACAGGACAGCATCACTCCAGCTCAGACTGAAGAATTTGAAAAAGAAATTTCAAACACTGCAGGTAGCAAATCGCTGCAATTTAGGATACACAAGATGAATGAAGCTACTAAATAATTAAAGTAATGCCTTGACTTATTTAATCTGAGGAACTTTCAGGGGTTGTTTATGAAGCCTATTGATGTGGTTCAAGCGGTCCGATTACTGAACGGCAACGCTTCGTACATTTTGCAGCACGTCTGGAGTTGAAGCTCTTTTGTGAATAATTTTATGAATTCATGCCGTCCTCAATGTGTGACAGAGACACATTTGATGATGCTCCACTGCATATCTTTTAATCTATTATACAGTAAATACTGAACTAAAGCTTCACTTAAAAATATACATATTCTAGCAAATAAAATCCCACAATTTGTTTGATATTTTCCCCAAACCCTCGGAATGAAGAGGTGAGAAAAGAGTGACATTTTCCTCTGGGTAGTTCCACAAACTTCAGCAGAGACAACCGGGATTTAAGGATAATCTGTCACTGGTGAATGAGGCCAAAGCAACCGTCTTCCTCCTGTCCCGCTGACATCTGGTGCCATCATTGGGTGAGTGGAAGCTGCTTTGTGTGTTTAGATAAATTAGTCCCCAGCAGAAATAAAGACATGTCCATGTACAGTGTGTGTTTGTGATTTCAGATCTAAAGGGATTTATTCATTTGAGTTGATGGGCATCTTCATCGGACCACCCTCAGGGGTTTTCTAACATTACTGTATGAATACACAAATTTGGCCTCAGAACACATTTCTAACAGTTGTACAGACTTTAGAACCTCATAATTACACATTTAGAGCAGCAAAGGTCACACTCTCTGTCTTGGTGTTTTGGGGGAAAAGCACAAACAATCGGTCCATGTTTCTATTTTGCTCAACTAAAACTTGTGAGTCGTCACAAGGGCGATTGCTCCTCTTTGTACTTTGATGTCGAAGACAGATGCTCCACTTTTACATAAATAAGTCGGGCATCCCTTGTTTATTCATTTATTAGATTACAAATCAAGGAACTAATTGTTAAATTCAGCCTGAAGCACACAAGAGTCAGCTCAGAATAGAAGTCTATTCGTTGCGTCTCGACATCTTCGCACCACTTCCACCAAGACCTCAGCATCAAACCGCTTTCTAAACGGAAGCCTCGCGGAGCGTAAACTCACCTTGCCGTTGAGGTTGGGCACAGTGTTGGGCTGAATGAGCCGCCGCCGTCGGCAGCTGACTAGCGGTCGTGTACGAGCGGCGACGCATGTGCTGTCGTAGGCCGACGGCTGCTGGTGCTTGGTGTCCGCACTCTCCGCCATCCTGTCACAAACACAACAACACAACGAGGAAGGCTCAGATTCACAGCCTCCGAAGGAACTAAAACTTAAAAAATACAAAGCTTTTACTTTCTGGAGAAGATAAATATTGAGGAAGAGGAAAGACAGTCGAGCTGAATGTTAGTATTCGTGATATTTAAATGGTGAAATCGTCATAACTTAATTCTGGTTTAGGATGCAAAAGCAACGATTATTTTCTAAATTAAGCCTCTGATTTCCCCAAAACGTCCAGTAGGTCTGAAAGGCATGTTTTCTCTAAAGATATACATTTTAAAAAGTCAATATTACGCATTTTGTCAGAGCTGCAAACTGTAAAAACTGAACCAACTGTTCAACTTTAGCCTCAGATTCACAGTATGCAATGGAACAAAACTAAAAAATATAAAGTTTCTACTTTTTGGGGAAGATAAATACTGAGGAATAGGAAAAGCAGTCGAGCAGAAAGTTAACATTTGTGATATTTAATGGCAAAATCCTCATAACTTATTCCTGGTTGTGGACAAATATTTTCTAAATTAATTCTCCGATTTCCAAAAACTTCCAGTAGGTCTGAAAGGCATGTTTTCTCGAAAGATATATTCAGAAAAAGTCAGTATCACACCATCTATTAGAGGCAGAAACTGTACAAACTGAACCATTTGTTTGATTTTCAGCTTTCAGATAGTCCTTGAACTACTTGTTTAACATACAAGTTTAAAATTGTGATATTTCAGATTATTTATCACCTTGTTCTATCAGATTCTGTTCACAAAAAGGAGGAAACGAGTATTGAAATAAATTAGACAGATGTAGAGCTAAATGAAGCAGAAGCAGCTTGGCTAAAACAGTACATTCTGCATGGAGAAATATCTTCCAAGAGTAGCGTGAAAACATCCAGTTTGTAGAAGTAAAGTAGTAAAAATATCCTTAGAACGTAGAGCCACTCTTTCTTTCCAATATTGGTAACACCTTTGTTAGAAAACATGTTGATTCCAAGACTTTCTTTTTTCCAATTTCAGTTGACACACTGCACAGAAAAAGACATTTTTTGCTTCTAGTCACGGTTGTGCTGTTTCTGCAGAGGTGAGGACTTTATATTGCAGTAAAAAAAACAAAAAAAAAAACAGGCACCAGTGAATAAAACTTTGACAGGAGAAAAATAGAACATCCAGACACTGCTTAGGGTTCAGAGAGTTAACCATTTTGCCGGTGATGTGTGGCTATTATTTCACACAGCTATAAATAATTATTGTTTATATTAAATCCTCACATTTGTGAAAGTGGAATTTGTAAATCTGCAGTTTTTTTTTTACTTGTAGACATTTTCCATTGTGGACAAATTTCCATGTGGTGTCCTAGTAACACAACCGTGAACCAAGAATCCCAAAACCTAATCTGAATGGAATGCAGTTGTGTTTAATGTTATCAATTACACCTATTCTTTCCCAGCTACGATAAACCCAAATGTCTGCTGATAAAAAGGTCTCTTTTCAGCGGCTAATCATTGCAGCTCTGAGTAACATCGGCGTCTCTTAACAGCAAACCCCCCCCCCCTCAAAAAAATCCATTATTATCAAGAACTCCCTTGTTGTGTTTATCAGAGACTCTGCTGCCTTTCTGGGAACTTGGAATGAGGTAATCATTGCCAGGCTGTACCTGCTGAGGACGCCGTTAACCGGCTGCCCGTTTTGACCTTTCCAAGGGCCCGGCTGCTCTGTGTTGGCGATGTGGGCGGCGCCTGTGTGCTCCAGCCGTTCTGAACCAACATCCTGCATCGACAGATAAGACAAAAAAAAAACAAAAAAAAAACAGTGAGACGACACCTCGCGTTAACTGGCGCACAAACACAGGAGCAACAGCACTTAGCCAGCACAGGATATTTAAGGAAACTACATAATAGACAAACTGAATCATCCTGGTCCCGTGGCCTTGAATTATTCAGTCTGGATTTGTGAAAAAGGGCCGGGCTCTTACACCGCTTTTAAAAACCTGCGCTGTCATCAAGATGCATAGCTTGGTGCGACTTCCTCACAAGGTTTCACACACAAACGCACCCAGTTTTGTGGGTTTCATTTAAAACTCAAGCCTTCGGTTCATTTCACCGATTCTACACTTCCTTGGATCCGCAATTCTGTCATTTTAATTCAGCAGTTTAACACAGAAGGCAGATTATTCTCAGCAAAGAGATCATTTAGCGAGGTTAAAGAGGGAGCTGACAGCACGGCTAATCACAATGCAGTCGACCAAATGTAAACCAGCATGATTAGAGGCCACGCAGTTTTAGATCTGCTATAATTCAAACAAATCCAAAGAGGCAGATTCATCGTGTGATAAATTATTTGGCAATTATTTGGATATGAATGTAGAAGGAGCTTATTACACAGCTCCTTTTTTTGTTTCATTCATTCAGACCTGAGGGACGGATAAAAAGAAACAATTTCCTGTGGACACTTAACATTTCATTTCCACCTTTGCTTTGATTTGCGAGAACAAACAAGCTGAATGTTTCACTGATTATCACGAATCAACAACAACACATCGTACAGTTACCCGCTCATATAACATCCAGTACTCAAATCAAATATTAAACTGCAAACTTCACGCATTTAGAAACTGATTTCTCTCATGTGTAATCACCATTATTGTCAGCATGTTCTTTTGAGGAGCTTCAAGATTTAATCCAGTGCGAGCCTAAATTACAGCCGAACGTTTCTGGAGGCTCAGTCTTGCTGTAATTTGTTGGTTACTTAAGCGAGGGCATCCTTTCCCCGGACGGCCTCGCAATTTTTAATCATGACTGCAATGTATCACCACATACGGACGGGCAAACTGAGACATTTCCTTCTTAATTATCACACAAAAATCCAAGAAATCCTGCTGAGGCTCACCGACTGGGATTGCTCAGTGAGATACAGAACGTGAGAGCCAGACGTAAGCACAAGGTTAAGTAGATCTTGCTTTACATGTGAAGCTCCAGGAGGCAGAAACGCAGCGCTCTGCTTGGCTTACCTGAGTATTTACAGGCTCCGTCTTCACTTCTGTCCCACCGGAGAGCACAGCGCTGGGGGGGACACCTCCCAACTCTACTGAGCCCTGTCAAATCAAGAAACGCGTGTCAGACTTCCATCCGAAACATAAAGCACCAGCTAAACTGCATTATGGAGAAACAAGACCGAGTCCCAGAGGCAACGGCGGCTTCTCCATCACCACACGTCTTCAGAGGGAACATTTAAAAGCACCTTCCTTGATTTTTACAGCCGCCAAAACAGGAGCTTAATGTCTTTCTCTTCACTTAAACTGCACAGACTTTTCTAACAAATGGGAGCGACTGACCTTGCTGGCGCGGATCTGTCTGTAGATGTCAGTCTGCTGTCGGATGCGGTACTCCAGGTCCGAGATGTGGGCCTGGAGCCAGTTCCAGTGGCTGATTATAGCGGCTCTCTCCACGGTGTAGCGGCTCTCTGCCCGCTTCCATCTGGGGGTAAAAAGACGGCGTGAGCGACCGTTTTAAAAGGTGACATCCCGGGTGACATAGTCCAACAGAAATCCTACTAATGCAGTGATTTGTTTTCCCAAAAAGAAAGCACATGTGTTCACGTGTTATACTGAAGTACTGATAAAACATTAAAGCTAAACATATGGAGCATTTCCCCTGTCAGACTGCAGAGGTCAGTGAATCAGCATTATAGAAAGCTCCCAGCAATGGCAGCTGCAGGCAGCCTGGAAAAGCATTATAGTCAAAAAATAATATGATTAGGCGTTCAATTTAAAAGTGGATGCAGTGAGAAATTGGGATTTCCATTACACCGACATATCCCATGGCACAGAATGAGTGCCAACAGAGAGCAGAGTACTCCATTTTACCAGTATGACACACAGAATGGGCATTTCAAAGGCAGACATGAGAGGAAAATGTCTGCTCCTGCACTGAGCGGCAGCGACCACAGAGGGCGTAGTTTCATCAAAATACGGCCGCAGTGACTGAACAATGAAAATAATGACTCAGATGGCAGACAAAGATAGACGTTGCACTCCTCTGTGCTTTCTCCTCCACACACCCCATCTCTGGTTCCAATTTCCAGAGCTCCACCAGGATGGAGGAAGTCGAGAAGGGCTACTGCTGAGAGAGGGAGAAGGGGAAGGGAAGGGAAGGGAAGGAAGAGAGGAGTAAAAAAAGAGTGCAACAAGGGCTGGGAAGCTCTGGCAGTCTGGAAAGGAACAGACGGGCTTTATAAGCAATGTACAGGCCAGAGGGTGCTGGAGGGGGTGGGGCTGGGTCAGGGAACAGTGCAGCAGACACTGGGATAACCAATAATCCAACCAGGAATCCTGTCCTACTGTTGAGCTGAGCGGAAGGAGAGTTCTCGTGGCTCTGACGCAGACATCAGCCACCAATCAGTGCAATCAAACATGATCTCTTCCTTCACTCTGCTGCCACATTTGCCCACCGATGGCTCCAAAACAGAACCAAGCAGGCTGCTGCAAATACAGCTGCAGCGCTTCCTGCTAGTCACATTTCCTCTTCTACAGACTCGATCCTGTTCTGCACAGATAAACAAACGCGCACTGTTCTATCACACCAGGTGGTGGATGTTCACAAACACAGCAACGCTCCTGAACACGCCCATGGATGGTGCATCAGGTCAACGCCTCCTCCAGTCCCCGTGGAGGCTCCTCTCAAAACGACACCGGTGGCGCAAAACTCTGTTGCACCAATCATCCCACAAATCGCCCTGAGATTGAGCGCCATGTGGTGGGTGGACAACTGATCCGCCAACAGGGAGGACGGGCAGGTGTAGCAACCCTGAGGGCGAACTGCTAAATGATCTCAAGGAAGTTTATTCTCATTGTGGCAGAGATGCATTCTGCAAAACTATCAAACCAGCGAGGCAAGACCAGACATGTCTCGGCTGGCTTACAGAGGCAAGCAAAAGCAGTCCTAAAAAGTCACAAAGCAGCTACACAGACATGATTGAGAAAGGTTCAGCACGGTGGATCCCATCTCGTAAGGATCGACTTACGCCAGCACCAGCTCAGCAGTTCTCAGGGTCTAATGGACGACCAGTGTCACAGATTACACTGAAAGAGATGCAGGAAGAGCTACAAGTGCAGTTCAGTAAAACACAAACACACAGAGGCCATTAGAAGTCCAATGACCTCAATCATCAGAGTGACGGAGGAGGGGCGTTGAGAAAACTCCCCCTCCCGCTATGAGAATCTCCACCCCCCCTTCTAACCAGGACACATTTTCCTCCCCCTACTCCCACACACAAAAGCACCAATGGCGATGGCTACAGCAGCCGTTTTCTGGCCGTCAGCACATTCTCCATTGTGGTGCTTCTCTGGATGCAGCACATATGTTGCATGTCGCCGGGCGCCGCTATACCATACCGACCCCTCCAAAAGCGACAGCGTGGACGAAGCTCTCCGCCAGAAACCTGCAGAGCTCTGATGCACCTGCATCCTTGAACAACCAGCTCTCTTCTGGATGCAGACATGCTACATCTATGTGCTGTGCTGTCAGTCGTCTGGCTAAATCTGCACTACTTTAATCATCTCCCGCCACACTCCGTAGTATGCCCTCGTTAATGCTGGAGGGAGGGGGTGTACTTCCTCTCCATGTGGACACAGAATTTGCTGGTGGATTAACTTTCTGTTTGGCTGTGTGATTATCATGTACGCCTAACGGTATCTTTTCTGCCACTTTTGTTCATCATTTAATCACAACACCACGAGTATATGTTTATTATAGTGAATCCTCCTGAGTGAAAGCGGTTCTGTTTTAACACGCATGTGCAAACCGTGTTTTATCAGAAGCTATTGACATGAAGGCTTCTTCCTGCATACGGTATTTTTTGGCGCCTCACAAAGAGGATTCAGTTATCCCCAAAGGAAAACCACAAGCAACAACATGATAAGAACTGACAAGAAAAGCTGCAATGCAATTTTTAACCAGTTTTGTTGATTGGGATTCCATTTACTCAAGCATGACATGTTTGTTTAGAAAATGGTCAGAAATAAGAGCAAAATGCAAGGATTTCTGTCAAATAAGGCAGCAGACTCATTGTTTTACTGTTCTGCATAGTCACCCCCTAAACATGCAACATATTTCGACATTGTGCAGTCATATGAAGCGCATTTTCTGCTCTGCTTATTTAACCATCGTATCAAACTTTAACAAAACACTCGAAAATCAATCACAACTGCATAAAATAATACCAGAAAGTAATCGTTTTCTGCATGCACAGCAATGCCTAAAACATTGTGTGAGAAAGCACCAAGGACATACAAAGATATATCAGAGAATACATAAATTCTGTGAATTATTTTGGCTGAAATAGAGCAAAACATGCAGCGAATCCCAGGTTATTTCCACTGCAGGCTGTGAACACCACCTGCAATCAGCTGCTTTCTCTGGCATGCATATCTACAAAAACTACAGGTCTGAGTTGCAGTTCAAAGTGCAGCCTGGATCTGTACTTTCTCCTGACTCCGGCTGGATTTATGGTGTGTCCAAACTGCATGCGAGATGATCGGATAGTTACGGGAAGCCCCCTCCTCCCCTCCAACACCTATCAGACATCGGATACAGGGTGTCTGCCATTATCTGGAACTTTCTGTAACCGACCAGCAGACATCTGCACCCACTTGGTGCCACAATTACTGACCAGCTGCATGAAGGGCATTGTGATTCTTTTTTAGCTAACTTTCATGTGTACAACTAAATGCAACCCCATCAATGCAACTGAGGAAAGACTGTCTGAAAATGAGCACCCATTCTTGCTTTTGAACAATATCAGCGCTCGTAAATCCCTGCGATGCCTTGTTTTTTTTACGCCGCCTTCCTGTGTGGCCGCTTGGAACAACTATAAACACTTCTGATTTCCGACATGGTCGAACAGTAATTTCCTTGTTACGCTCAAGTTCTGCAGATGTGCCATGACTTTAAAGGGCTGCTGTTTGATTTGAACGTCCCTAATTTGCTGAAGCTGGCATTGAAGAGAGGGGTAAGGGTCTTCAAACATTTCAAGCTAGCTCTCATGAACTTTCCTGCCACAACAGTTAAAGGCTGCACCCTCCAAAACTTCTCTGGAGATCATATCGATACAAGATTATACGAAGCAGTTAAAGCAACATTGCAGTGCCAGCTATATTTATTAAATGCAGGTCTTGCACCTGTGGAGCTAAAGAAAACGTGCCCAATATCAACTCCAAACATATACAAAAAAAACACTTATCCCCAGTCAAACACACAACTAATAATGCCATAATTTGTCTGTTATCATACCAATGCTCATACTTTTAAAACAAGGCCTCCTTGGACAAAAATCTCTCAGGGGAACATTGTAATGAATAGAGGTACAGCAAAACAAAGACCTGCAGACACTCTGCTGTTCCATATAAAGCGAAACAAAACCACTTTGCAATTACGCCTCACAAACCAGTCAGTCATCATTCATGGTCTGAAACAAGAGCAAGAGAAATCAAAGCAGCAGCTGTCATTTGAATTTCTTTGTTCTCTCGAGTCAAGGATTTTCAAACACATTTAAAGAGCTGAAAATTGTCCCAACACTGAAACATTTAGGGATTGAAAATGCTCTTATTTTATGGGTTTATTCTGACGTGTCAGGAAAGCTGGCTGAAGTTTCACAGCACAGCTGTTTAAACTCATCTTTTAACAGGAAGAAACTGCTCGGGAGCTGGGATTGTGAATGAGGCAAGGCCGACAGGACAGGGTGTGGGGCAGGAAAAACTAGAGAGGGCAAATTCAGCCAGAGAGCTGCAGCAGTCATTACATAAAAGAGGGGGGTTATGTAACGCCTGTGGGTTCGTGTTGAGGAACTTGGGCCGAGCTAAACACGTCCAGATGTGTTAGGCAGGACAGAAACCTATACAGGCGCTCTCATACATATGTGAACACACATGCACAGGGCAATGAAAAGAAGGAAAAACATAGCTGAGCCACAAAGACTGCAGAGTAATGCTGAGCTATAAGCATGAAAGGCACGCTGTAGTCTCAGCCAACCTAGTCACCCTAATTCCCGAGCAGCAGGCAGACAGGCATTTTAAACGTCCTGCTGCATGAAGATCACACAGGCAACATGTACTCCGGATCGTCTAGCTGTACTTTTATCATCTGACGGATAAAAATCTGCAAAACCTGGGGAATGTTTTGGAGCTGGTCAGATTACAAAATTTCAAACATTTTCATTGTTCTATCTATGAGCCATTATGTAAGATCTGAGATTTCCTGATGAGCATTATTGTTGCCTCAGAAACAAGAATTGGTGCCCACTCGTTTCTTAACACAGAACAACCCGTGCTCAAAGTAACATGCCTCACCTAACGCATCCAATTCACCCAGCACCTCGTATATGAAACAGCAGACTGGCATTAAGGTTCATTGCAGAAACCAGCAGCACCCACACCCTGGTATGGACGTTACATTCACAGACAGACACACTGGCTGGAGCAGAAAGGCCCTGCAGCATAAGCACAGCAACAGATGTTGGCTGGGCCCCAATCCTCTAAGATACGGGAAACCACGTCTACAGTATAGACGGAGAGGACAGGATTAGTTGGAAGCAATGCAATGCATCCAAACAAACAACCCAAATAGGTTATTGTCCACACTGCTGTCAACTCGGCTGACGTTAACTAATTGAGGTGCCGCTGCCTGAAGAAGACATCACATTGTCTGTAGTGTTTACTGGTGTACTGCTGTAAGCCAGTAATTGGTAACTGAGACAAAGTGTCAGTTGTGAGAATGTGGCATTATGGCTCTGTACACACACCTCACTTCCTGCAGGACTAACATGTTCACAGCGAAGGTAAGGCTTCTGGAAGCTGAGAACCAGTTCTTAACTCCGTGGATGAATGACTGCACAATGTGCAGCTGCTTATGAAAGCATTACACATGGACAGGTCTGAATTCCCAAGGTAGCTTTCACTCAGTGTACAAGGAATTATTAAGCTTACATGTGCTACCACTAGGTAAACATTTGTAAAACCTTTAAGTGAAGGACGCTTCTGTGACAGCAATACACAACTTCAAAATCTAGCCCATTTAAGAGCATCTGAGCGCATTAAAGTAGCTCTTTGAGCCTGTTTGTTGTGTTCAAAATGCATAATTCTGCAAGCAATACAGCCAAACAGCGCTCTCCTGCTTTCACAAAACATGGCTGAACTAGTTGCTCTCATATGAAGCTATAATTGAGTGAAAAATGACATCGGTTTGCTTCATGCAACTCCTGCAGAGATGAACACAACTACAGAACAGGCTGAATACTTGCTTCAGGAGCCTTTTATGTGGGTCAGCATCTACAGCTACTGATTAATCGGTGTTTTTTGCACAAAGAAACGAAGATTTAGGTAAATATTGTACAGAAACAAAAGTAGAGGAACCTTTGGTGTGTATAAAGAGATTTTAGTCAAGGCTACAAAGCTAGATATAAAATTTTCAACCACTTTTGCAAATTGGATTTTTATTTACTCAAGCATGAAAGACATTTTTGTTTATGAAATTGTGAGAAGACAGAAAAATGTCCTGTACGTTCATTGCTTTCTGTGTGCACAGACCGATCATACTTGCTGCCAAACAGGTTGAAATAAGCTCTTTAACAGCACTAAACTGGAAAAAAGGCAGTGGAAAATGTGCGTGTATTTACGGAGACCTATACTAAAGCACAAAGAGGAATTACCACTTGTTAGCAGTGACTAAGGTTGCAAGAAGTTGTTGCTGCCTCACAATAAAGCCCTTATAATGGCTGGCCGCTGACAAGCTTTCATGGTAAAGCAGGAACAAGAAGCATCATGTTTGCTATAGCAGAAGATTAACTGCAGATCAGACCGAATCAGAAGAGGAAAAGATGAGCTACTAAGAATTTTGCCCGATTATTTATTTGAGGATGATGGGCCCCGTTTAGAGAAGGAAACCTGTGTTGAATGTAATGAGCCAGGTATGAGTCAGTAACATTGTACTGAAGCAGCTGTCCAAACCCTACTGTTGATCTAAATGCTAACCCAATATCATTCAGGTGCTCTCTGAAGAGGAGACGCTTGTTTTGATCAGAGCATGAAAACACAATTATGTGTGCGCATGAAACAAAATCATGCTTAATCATGTACAACAGAACTACATGTGCTGAGGTGGTGCTGCAACAAAGGTTAAATCCAACCCTTAGCTATAAATCACTAAGTCATAAAAACTGGATGTACCATAAAATCCTTTGTCTTGCATTTGTATTTAGGAAATGCATCTATCTGGTATCTAACGTCTTGTTCTGTCACCGTGACCCTGATACAGCCCCTGACCTCCTGACAAACCTCTGCCGTTATTACAAATCACTATGTCTGATAGAAAATTGCCTGAAGAACTGAACAAATTAATAACTGTGGAAACCAACTCCTCCGTACTTTCATCACTAAAAGATAATCAAATAAAATTAATTATTCCAACTGTGGAGATACACATTTCAAGTAACATCATTGCTCCCTTTTAACAACACGACTAATCAACGGATTCCAGAATAAAAAATATTAAATCACACTCGAATATTAAACAGTGGAGTTCTTGCAGTGAGATAAGGGGCAAAAAAATTAAAGTACATGTCCAAAAATATACTGTTTGTGATGTTGCTGGTGATTGAAGTGGATATAATTAACAGATCAATCTTGACTTAATTTTGCACAACCCTTAACAGCAAATTTTAAGTGTTTCCTTTTAGTAAACATGCTAGGAGGGCTTTAATTTAAATATAGTCATGCTAGTTTAATATTTGACTAGCTTTAATTTTCTAAATGTTAAATTTTACAATTAGATAATAACACAGTGAAAACTATCTTGCCACACACCATCTACTGCCCAGCTGTCAGATTTACATTCTTTTTTCCTCCGTGCATCCTCTGAATACAAAATCACTAATAAATTCTTACTAGTTTGGGCCTTTATCTTTTGCTATGAACTTGAAAAGGAAGAAAATTTGAGATTTTAATGTTCTGAGAGAACTGAAGAAAATTGTCTAAGAATAAAAGAGCACACAAACTGGGAATTTTCCAACTAAAACTATTATCATACTTATGATTTAAACAATAAATCACTCCCTTAAAACAATCTCAACATTAATGTCCACAACACGATGCATTCTCCTAGAAAGTGACGTGCCATGAATGTGCACGTGAACTGTTCCAATACTTCCTTTGTACAGTAAAAGAAGGTTTTTTGTCCTTGTTGGTCATGAATGCGACACAAACACACATTTCCTGTTAGGTCATGAAGATATTTAGGTCAAAGGTCTAAAGTCAATACAGCAAAGGACAATAAAAATCTGTGTTCTTAGCCACTTTGTTAATAATCTACCCAATCCTAAACAGGTCAGTAAGTCCATTAACGCTGCTCAACCACCTGCTGCACTTTTTTTGCCCCCTTCCCAACACTAATGACACAGAAATGTGTACTCTGATGTGAACTTCCCATGGAATACATTTGCAAGCCCCTGCTGAGGAAAACCTGACATCACAACAGGCAGCATGTAAGAACATAAAAACCTGCACCTTTCATAAAAAAAAACCACCACCCGCCCCCCCAACTCCATGTTCCTTCTAGGTTTCAGTTTAAATCAAAACAGCGACCGGCTCTGTGGGCGCTCACTTGTTCGCTCTGCAGATAAACAGAACGTTCAGTTTCAGCCTTGGTTCTCTCAGGAGGAAGCACTGTATGACGAGAGAGCTTTTTACTTTTCAGTCCATTCGAGCCTGTGCGTTCTCCACAGGATACCACCCACACAACTACACATGCTCTCTGGGCGAACTGTATCTCTACCCCTCCCTGGAGTTTGACCCAACCACTACTGAGGCAGAGCAGCCAGTTATAATTGTCATTAGCACCTGCTATGCCCGAGTAGCATATTGCAGAGCCTGGAAAATACAGGGACTTTCACTGGGCAGTCGAGCAGCTCTAAGCACCATGAAATGTGACAGTAATGTGAGTTACTTGACCATGGTGCTATTTTAGCAGAACAATCAAGTCAACTTCTAATCCATCCAACTTCTACGGTTAACTTTGAAACCATTTTTCACATAAATGCTGTTTCCAACATTCAACTTGAACTTTCACCATGTGTTACAAAAAGGCTCGTCTCAGTCCATGAGGACACCATTACTTACATTTTGACATGTCGCTGCTCAATGTCCACTCTGGACAGCTCCTCCTCCTCCAGGTCAGAGTCCCCTCCAGAGCTACTTTCTGTTACATCTGAGTCAAAGGCGCTTTCTGCAGAATGAAGGTTGGCCGATCCGCTCAAGTACAGCCTCTCCAGTTCCAAGGGCATGGAGCCGCTTTTCAGGAAGCGACTCAGGCCGTCTCTGTTGTTTGACGAAGAGTGGCGTCCGGTCCTCCATGTGGCCGTGGGGGTCGCCGCCTCCGATTTGCGGTTACCAGCTAGTAGCCTGTTGAGAGCCGAGTCCAAGAAGCCACCCAGCTGTTGCTGGATGTGCCGCTCCACCTGCTTAGCCTGTACCACCTGAAGACGTTTGCGCAGGCGCCGTAGCCGGTTTTCGATCTCAGCTTGGCGGCTGCTGTTGAGAAGGGTGCGCTCTCTAACGTGAGCATCAAGGCTGTCCGAGGAAGAACTACAGGGCAGAGGAGGCTGGGGTGCAGGTGTGCACGGCGGGGAGCCCTGCTGGCTGCTACCTGGTCTCTCCCTATCAGAACCCTGTGGCTGACTAGTAGGCGTGTGTGAATCAGCCTCCTCCAAACTCACTTGTTCGGTGGGGTTAGGGTTGTCATGGGTAAAGGGGGAAAGTGCAATGGACTGGAGCACTGGTGGTTCAAGGTTTTTCCATCTGTATTTTGAGAAACCCCAGAGGAATGCTTCTGTTTAAGGGTTCCTTTTACCGGGATATGCCCTGATAAGGTCGCTGTCAAGGTCTCGGAGTCCAAGGGGAGGTTCTGGGACTGAGAGTCTGTGGCAGCAGAGGGCTTGTCACCGTTCACTGCGACCACACAGCCAGAGCCAGACATAGTGGCCAGCTTCTTGGCCAGGCCGTTGACAGGTGCCATGGGCTGGCCACTTCCGTTGGTGCTGCCACTCATGAGGCTTTTGAGCTGGCCGCCAGAGAGTTCAATCGCCTGCCTCTTCCTCAAGAGGAAGTCTCCTCCGCCGTTGAGCAGGGAGCTGGGCAGTATTCTGTGGCTTTTCAACACAGACTGTTTGATGAGGACTCCTTGCAGCTTGATTGACTCCTTAGTTGAAGAAACAGGTGTCACATCAGAGCATAGATAAGAAGCCACCAGTGGCTGGAGCTTGCCCAGGGCCGAAGCCTGGGACACGGAGTCGGCTTGGGGCTGCTGTTGCTGCTGTTCCTGGTCGCCGCCGCAGAAGTCGAGAGGGCACTCTTCGGAGGTGGCCTTGCACTTAGCGGGGCCGCTGCTATGGATGAGGATGTTGCTGGCGTTACCGTTGTTCTCTGCACTGGCCGGTGAGAGACTTGAGGATGGGGCAGCCAGTTTGAAGCGGATGTGGTGAGCTTCGGCTGGGGCGTCGGTGAGAGCGGGCGCCATCGCAGCCATGCAGTGCAGAGGGACGGGCACCGCGGCCTGCTCCACACCACCCGCTTACTGCCCCACCTGAGGACAGCCTGGAGACGACAGAGAGAAAATAAAGGAGGGGGAGACAAGAAATAAAGTTAATTAAAGTACTCTGATGAATTCAAGCACTCAAGAATACATAAAAGACATTACAACCACAAATTATGTTTGTAATTGCAGTGGGAGGGGTTTGGGTGGAGATATTTTCCCATCAGGAGTTCACAGGTAACATTCACAGCCTTGTACAGGGACAGAGGTCACCACATACAATAAACAAACAGACACTACCGTTCACACGTTAAAATACTGATGTAATACTGAAACTAGCAGCTCCAGCTACCAAAGTCTAATTTGTATTAGAGCAGTCATGAGTATTTAGACACAAATCAGTGAATGATGGTAACATCTGATAAGGAAAACTATAAATAAAACACAACTGTTCAGTCTCAGTGGTACTGACAAGGCTGTATCAACAAGTAGGCAGAAAAAATATGCCTTGACATCAATAAAATGCTATTTTCACCCCTATTTCTTCATACTGAATACATTCTTCATGAATGGAAGAGGATATGCGGACAGGCTGTATCCATATACAACACATACAACTGAAATACTTGTAGTACAGGTTTTGTAAGGCTTTAGAGTGGAAAATTACTAACCAGCAGCTAAAAACAAAGCAGCATTTCCTAAATAGTTACCACTGAATATATTCAATGTAAATGCAGTAAAATTGGGGCTCAATACCCTAAGTGCAACTCACTGACTCAACACAAAAGCAAAAGTAAATGGCTATGACAAACTGAGTTAGAAGCCTAATCAAATGTACTGGTGACTCATTGACATTTTGTTGACCCACTGGCTGCAAGTGCTGCTAAAAATGATCCCTAAAAGAAACCAGAGAATAAAGGATGAACGAGAATTACATCCGAGACAGTCAAACATACTCTTAATCTTTCTGGCCATTCTCTAAGCTCTCACAAATTTCCAGAAATGTCATTTGATTCCACTGTAATCATCAACAATGCATTCGTCCATAGAGCCCACTTCCAATAAATACAGAGAAAATAATGATATGCGCTGACCTTGGGGAGTGGGATGCTAACGATACAGATGGAATAACAGCAGACATCTGAGCTAAATCCCAGGCCAATAAATAATTCCCACTACACCCATGCTTGTGTGAACAAGCCTTCATTGTCGTTTACTTACAAGGCTCCTCTTTAAAGAATAAGCTCTGGAACTTGTTTTCTGATGAAGGAAAGAAACAGGAAAGGCCAATGCAAATTGCCCAAACCCCACTGCCCTACATGTGCTCTGGCAAGTCTGTATGCAGCAGGGTTCCTCACAGGCAGTGTAAGTAGGTGGATTTAGGCCCCAGCATTAGCTCAAAGCACATGATGTCATCCTGACTGGGTCCCTGTGTCATTTTCAGCTGAAACCATTAAACCTTTCCCATTAAAACTGCCAGAAAACGACCCTCACATCAAACATGTACACAGAGCACCAATGTCGTTATCATGGTGAAGCCTTGCTGTCACGGTTAACATCTATCATGTCCACTGGCTGTGTGTATCCAGATTAAAGTTTCCAAAAGCCTCCCTTCAAATGATACGGGAGATAAAAGCGAGCTGCATCTCCGTGTATCGTCTGCAGGGTGAGATGAATGGGGGCTCAGTATTTCACCGCAGTTTCTAGTCAGCGCGCACTACGCCATGTTGGTATTTCCGAAGCAGATTATGCAATGCAATTCATCTACCTAAAACCGCCCATTCCGCTCCAAACACACCGAACGAGTTCATGCCACACGGGGGTAAAATAAATACCCAGCCGGGGCGAACACACGACAGCAACATACACGCATCGGAACGGCAGTATGTCTGTAAACTGTCTGGCTAGAGATGCGACAAAAAAAATGTCCACATCCAACCTTACCCAACCATAACGCAATCACCAAAATGTCTTCCTGATGTTTACAAAAAGCATTTGTAGGTTTAAAAAGGCAGCCTGGCGCCTCCGTGATCACTGAGTAAGAAGGTTATGAGCGGAAAAATACAGCACAAGATCAGTGTTTGTATCATTGAGACGTGCCAGAAACCGAACGATTACAATAAAAAATAAACACACACACACACATATATATATATACGAGCACACAACTAAAAAGAAAAGGAGATAAATATCTGTGTCACTCTATACACTGCGTGCAAATTAATGCGCTTCGCTTCTGGCTAACGTTAGCTCAGGAAAAGCTGCTGATGCAAGAAACACAACCTGCTCGGTAAAGCTAGCAGCCAGCTGCAGTGGAAACGCTGCCTGCCCCTCCAACCACACACTATCTGCTAGATTTATGTTGCTTTCGGTTTGGGTAACTTAGCCGTTTTCTGTTTTGCAAAAAAAGAGGAGGGGGAGAAGAAAAAACAGCCGCTTCTTCTTCTTTACGTAAACCTCGTTAGGCAAGTAAACATTTTAAGTCAGTGACTACGCAGCCTACGCGCAGCACTGTGCTAGTTTAAAGTCAATAACGCCCAAAGTAACGTGTACTAAATGCTAAAAATAAAAGCTGCAATAGCATCATAGTTGAAACGAGAGGCTGCTACAGTGCACTCATAATAGGGAGACACACTCACTGGTTAGGATCACAACTTATTTTAAACAACAGCTTTTACGACCCATTGCAGAGCGGAGACATGGTATGCATTGTAATTAGAAAATAAATACACGCAGCTTGTTTTAAATCCACGGCGGCCCCTCCGTGGGCTTCCTCGCAGGCTGGCGGGTGATCACACGGCACGTAACGTTAATGCAGATATGTCAAAAGCTGAGAAGTTGGGAGTAGACCCTGGCAGTCTAGCTAGCTCGCTAACAAAGAAAAAGGAGGAACCTACCACGTGACGAGGTTGCACTATCCGAGGGAATTTCGGCAACAATCCCCTGCAGTTTTAGTGGAAAAAACCAAAAGGGTGCTGGCACACACGCGCGAAAAAAAACCTCCGACTCGATCACTCTGCCATTAATTAGTCCGAGAAGGGGGAAAATTGCAGCCGAGGGTGCGGAAAAGGGGCCCCGTTCGCGGCGCCGCTCGCTCGGCTTCGTTCCGGATTCGAGCAATGGGCGAATCAACGATCTACACCTTGCTCGGCTGCTAGCTCGCCTCGCCGCCACCGCGAATATAAGACAAGGCCGTGGAACAGTCCTTCCCACGCCGAATTACTTCAAATGTAGGCGATTTCACGGCAATCCTGTGGCAGAAAGTCCGATTCCCAGTAAGCGAAAGGTAATCCCGATGGCAGTTTGACGCGAGGCTTTTCTCTCGTTTTAGGGAGAGACGCTTAGAAAATGGCGGCTAGCTCCTCTCCCTCGGATTTGAGTCTGACAAACATAGAAGTGCTGTGTGTGTATGTGTGTGTGTGAGCGCGCGTGCGTGTGAGTGTGTGCGCGCTTGGTAGGCGGGAGACATTTCTCATACTCACCACTAGAGTAAAGGGCAGATAAGAAACGACATAAAAGCTCAAAAGAAGATACCACAGGAGGGCATTGTCTTCCAAAAAGATAGCGCAATGTCACTTTTTGCACTCTGTCGTTCACCCAACGCGGCTGTAAATGGAGCCGCTGGTTAAACTGGGAATATTACTGCTGCTGCTTCAGATCTACCAGAAAATATGCCGCATGTTTTAAAGGAAGGGCTGGGCGATGTAACTGGGGGGATTTATCGCGATTAAATATATTTATTTTAATCGGTATCGACAATTATTGATATCATTAATGAAGCTATTCTAATTAAAAGCCGGAAGTAAATACGTTTAATCAGAATTTAGCCACTACTGCCTTATTGTAGTATACAGGAAGTAACTTGAACTAAAATGCACTTACCAATAAATAATAAAAACTGATGATTATTGATAATATTTAAGGACTTTTTTGATAGAGACCAGAAGTGAATAGACTTAATTAGAATTAATGCCTGTTTATTATAGCATACAGGAAGTAATTTGAGCTTAAAAAAAGCAGACACCAATAAATTAAAAAAAAACAACTGAAAATTATGGATAATTTTTGATGACCTATTTTGACAGAGAACATAAATAATATTTAGAATTTAGCCACTACTGCCTGTTTATTATAGTATACAGGAAATAACTTGAACTAAAAAGCACATACCAATAAACAAAAAATAAATAAAAATAAGAACTGACAATTATTGATAATATTTAATGACCTATTTTTGAAAAAGACCGGAATAATTATTGATAATACAAATACTGACTTAGTGACATATTTTTTTATATCAACCAGAAGTAAATAGGTTTAATTAGACCACTTTTGCCTATTTATTATGGTAAACAGGAAGTACATTCGACTAGAAAACAAACAACTACATAAATTAGCCACATAAATAAAATAAGGATAACAATACAGCAAAAATAGGATATAGCTGAGAAATTTACCATGATTAAATGTATTTATTTTGATTGACATTGCTAATTACTGATATTATTAATTGACCTATTTTTTAGAGACCAGAATTAAATAGATTTAGTTAGAATTAAGCCACTACTGCCTGTTTATTATGGTATACAGGAAGTAATTTGAACTTAAAAGCACACATGAATATATAAACTGGCCACATGAATTAAAAAAAAAAAGATGAGCGCTGATAATTAATGATTTATTTTTGGTAAAGACCAGAAGTAAATTGCTTTAATTAGAATTGAATCACGTCAAGCTATTTATTATGACATACAGGAAGTAATTTGAAGTGGAAAACACAAACAAATTAGCCATGTAAATAAAAATAAATAAATGTGACAACACAGCATTTAATTAGGATAGCGCTGAGCGATACAGCTGATAAATTTATCGTGATTAAATACTTGATATCTATAATTACTGATGTTATATAATGATTTGATGAAGACCGGAGGCAAAAAGGGTTTAATTAATTAAAATTTAGCCATTTTTGCCTACTTATAACATACAGAAAACAAATAGATAAATAATTATCTAAATAATAAATATGGATTACAACCCAGCATCAACGAAGAGAGGCTGAGCGCTGAGAAACTGATCATAGATTTATTTATTTTTTTACATTTTAATTAATATTGCTAATTACTGATAATATTTAAAGACCTATTTTGATGAAGACTGGAAGTAAAATGGTTTAATTTAATTTACCCACTTCTGTCTATTTATTATGATATTCAGGAAGTAACGGACTAAAAAGCATGACAAATAAATAAACTACCCACTTAAATAAAAATATAAAAGGATAAAAACACGGTTTCACTTCGGATAATCCTGTGCTAAAAAATATCAAAATAATATGTTTGATTTCAGTCAATACTAATGAATATCGACAATATTTAATGACCTATTTTTGCCTATTTGTTACAGTACACAGATTCTAACTGTAACTGACAAACACAGTAATAAATAAATTATGCAATCACACAAAATGTCTTTCTAATGTTTACTAAAGTTGTAATTTTAAAAGGTAACCCGGAGTCTCTGTGCTGACTGTCTACCAAAGTATTTCATAATCTTGAATTCTGGAAAGCTCTGACGGAAAACCAGAGATCAGTCATTAAAAATCAGCCACTGTACTAAACAAACTAGCAAGAAGCCAAAGATAAACATCTGGTCAGACTCTGGCATTCCAAACACTACTGCTGATGATGTTTTTCCTACTTTAAGGTCGGGCTGGGCGACAAAACGGAAACATTTGTCTTGATTTCTGTCAATATTGATGGTTATTGATCATACTTACTGACTTATATTTGGTAAAGCCCAGGAGTAGAAGGTTTAATTTGAATTTTTACCTATTTACTGTGGTACACAGGAAGTATCTTGAACTGATAAATAAGTTACCCGCATAAATCAAAACGGAGAAGTGACGAAAATATCCACATCCAGTGTTAGCCTGCCACAATGTCTTCCTGATGTTTACAAAAGCATTTGTGATTTTCGAAGGCAGCCTGGCGCCTGTGAGCTGAGTGTGTACAACAGTGGTAATTGTATTTCATAATCTCGATTTCTGGAAAGTTCCAGCTAAAGACCAGACAAGATCAGTGTTTGTGTCACTGAGACGTGTCAGTAAATGTCAGCGACCAGCCACTGCTCTGAGCAAACTAACACAAACACAAAGTTAAATATCTGGTCAGTTTGTCACTCTGTACAGTCTGCTGGTGTTGTTAGATGTGCGTCTTCTAAACCAGGAAATGCTTTTTATGTTTTAAGGTAGGGCTAATTAATACAGCCGAAAAATATATCCCGATAAATTATTGATAATTATTGGTTATGTATGACAGGAGTAAACGGGTTTAATTTGATTTCAATCGCCTTACTTTGAATTTAAGCCTATTTTCAAGGTGTGTGTGTGTGTGTATATATATATATATATATATATAGATATATATATATATATGCATAAATTTAACAAAACAATAAGTAACACACAAATAAATGATTCTAACATGCAGCTGGGCGATGAAACTGAAAAAGTAATGATAGTTTTAATCTCTTATTTCAAATAAAGGCGAGGAGGAAAACGGTTTGATTTGAAGTTAACCGCCTTCTGCTACTTAGAATTTAACCACTTTATCCTATTTATCAAGAAGATCAATGAAATGTTGACAGTTATGAAAAAAACACACGAATAAATCTATTCACACACATAAACATGAATTGCTTGTCGCGTAGAGATGGTTTTTGTTATGCGTTTTAAGGCGATTTGATTTCAACATTATGTCGAACGATTTTCTTGTTGCTATGGACGATGAGTTTATCGCTGGTACATATTGCTTTCTTATCATTATTTTATCGCCCTGGCCTACTTTAAGGTCACCTGTTTCTATCCACAAAAGGCACCCATGTTCAAAATATTCAAACTAATAATTAACATATCATCAGACAACAGGCCTGATTTGCTCTTTAACACGACTCATTTTTTACCAGTGCTTGCAATTATCTCTCATGCTTCCTGTTTGCATTAAATCTCTCTTTGATTACACTGAGCCTGTTTCTCATGTCACTTTAAACAGGAAGTGGAACGCCCACTACTAAAGCAGCGTCTGTGGAGGTTCCGCCAGTGGCCACTTGAAGGCGCACTTCTGCACAGATGTAATAAAACACCAGATGAACTAGGACCAAACAAACATGACATCAAATCTACCACACCTACACTGATCACTGAAATTAACCCTTTAAAAGCGGAGTCAAGCACTGTTATTTATTTAACGCTGTGGTTTAGTCTGTGTCAGAGGTTGGTAATTGGTAATTTGAGGCAATTGTTGGTTGCATTGTGCTAGATGATGATGTAGCATAAATACAAAGCAGGGCCCTCAGAACATATGCTAACAGCAGCATTACATCACAGTACACAGGGACGGGATGCACATAAATAGTGTATATATATATATATATATATATATATATATATGGACACACCACGTGCACATAAGTAGCATGACATGCAAGCTAAAGACAGTTACTACTGTAGACTCAGTGCCGTGTTTTGATCTTTAATGCTATCCGTTTCAGTCTGAGGTTAACATACTTTTGCAGGACACTATATCTAATATTTTTGAAGGCAGTATAACATGACAAACTGTAGCCAAATTAAAACATTTCTGACACAGAATAAGCATTAAGCAGGGCGCAATGTTGCTTTTTTACCAACAAAATATGCTTATAGTATAAAAAAAGCCGCGATTATGTCAAATGGCTAAAAAATAGGACAAGAGTTTTACATTAAAGAAGGCAAAATATAAATTCAAAAAAGAAACTACCTGCCTGAATAGTAGCTAACAATTTCAAGAGCTGAAAACGAGCCTTTTCGCTAACATTCTTTAAAAAGTTGCAACATTTTCTAAATATTAAAGAGTTAATATTGTTACGTGGGTTTTGTATTTTGCCCCTAAATTACACATAAATGTGGTGTAATGATGCCTGATACCGTGAATTAGCATTTAGCATTCGATTCTTGTGTGCTGATGAGAGAAGGAAGTCCCAAAATTTTAGCATCATAAAATTAAGAAAGTTTATTTTCAGGTATTACAAGTGGCACAGATTTATCTTAAATAACTGGAACTCCATCAGTTCTTTTAGGTTTTGTTCTGTTCTATGAAGTCTAACATTTATATTTTTAAATTATACTACATTGTGCAGATTTAAGTTATACTATTTTTTTTCTTTGTGTTTCTGGAGTGACTCGCCAACTTGTATTTTTTCCTGCAGTCACTTCTGTAGCTCTTCCTGTTTATTTCCTATGACATTTACATAAACAACTGTTTATCACTTCCTGTGAGCTACAAGACTTTCCCAGGACGGACTCGTTGCATGTGAGATGTTTACAACGTCGAGTTACATCCCATCATTTGTCACTGTTGTTTGGAAACTCTAAGTCGTGTGAATTTAAATGGACTCTGCCGCTCCGACCAGCGACGGTTTGTGACTTGCACCGACGTTAACCGCTTTCACTGTTAAATGATGGAAATGAATGCGCCACACTTATCTGTAACAGGTCTGCATGGCCTCTGTGCATTATCAGACTGGCAGAGAAGACGTGCATCATAAACGAGTAATTATCAGTGTGAGTGTGAATCAGAGAGAGAGCAACTGTCTACCCGCCTGTTCTTAAAATTGAACCAAATTCAGGAGGAAAGCGACAAATCTCAGGATGAAATAGCGAACGTTTCTGATGACGATGAGCTGCGTTTATCCGTGACCGTTGTAATTGGTAGCTGGTAAAAACATCCGTCTTCTTATCGTGCTCCGGGTCACAGTGGTCACATGTCAAGATGCTTTACTTCTAGCTTCCAACTCGGGTCATTCAGCTCCTCCTGGACACTCCTGGTGGATTTTAGGGGGCAAGTAATCCACCCAGCTCATCCTGGGCTTCCTCCCAGGTGTCTGAGATACCTCCACAGGGATGTTTCCAGCCAGTATGCCCCTCCTGAGGCTCCTTCCCAGGCAACAGAGCAGCTTTCCCTCTGTGGTGAGCTCAGAATGGCATTTGTATCCATGATAAAATCCTGTTTGTTTGGCCACTACTCTCACCCAGGGCTGGTCGAGAGCATCATGTCGGCCTCAGTGAGAAACATGCTAAAATAAAAGGTACATTATGATCATTATTGTTGAGGTATACCTTTAACTCCATTGGTGAAATACTCCGTTCAGTAATCCAAGGGGCCATAATTCCAGTTAACACGTGTGGGAATGTCAGGAAACCTAAAAAACAACAAAGAAAAAACAAAGATTAGTTTTCTCTTGCTTTTAGTTCCTCCTGAAGATGCCCCAGTCATATCCACTTAGTTTAATTTTAACGCTCAGCCATTTAGTACTGATCTGTTGCCTAATTTTACCCTGTTGTCTCTTATTTTACTTTTATGGTGCTACCTCTTTTTAAATTTGCCTTAACTTTGTGTGCTTTGTGTTTTATCCTCTCTGAATCTGAACCCCTTTATTTCTTTATCTGCAGGTATTTCTCCCCTCCTCTTTTACCCCCATCAGCCAATATGCTTATTCGTTGGGTCTTAACTTTACTTCTTAATCAGCTAATTTTTTTAAACAGGCTATATAAATGAGTTGACTGGACTTGTTGAATCCTATTTAAAGATTTCAGCACAGAGCCAGGCTCAGATAATTAAAAAAACTAATTAAAGTTAAATAATTGTATAATTTATTCAGATAAATTTGCATATTTAACAATATTGTAAGTCTTAACCATAATATTTGAATTAGTCAGGTAAAATTTGCTGGATAAATTCAAACATTTATAATATTTTTCTACTGAAAATCACTTTGGCTCTGCGACTGTTGACGAGTTAAACACTATTTAGACATTTCAGCACAGAGTGAGGCTCAGAGAATAAAAAATTAAGTATACAAGTTTAAGTTAATTTGCATATTTAACAATACTGTAAGCTTTATCCATAAAATCTGACTTAGTATTAAGAACACTGTGGGGTCTTAATGTTATTATTTAAAATAATCTGCAGAATTTCCATGAGTTATAAGGTGTGTAGGGTCTTAACATGAATATTTACCTTAGTCAGGTAAATTTTCCTGACAAAAAATATTGTAGTATCATTATTATTTTGTTAAATAATAACGTTAAGATCACACAGTGTTCTTAATGATGTAAATTTGCCTGACTAATTCAAATATTATGGTTAAGATTTACAGTATTATTAAATATGGACATTAACCTGAGCATTTTCAATATTTAGGGTAAATATTATGGTAAAAACACAATGATATCATGTGAAATACAAATGTACTTGACTAAACTATATAGTTATTTAAGTTTAAATTTTAAAATTTTTCATTTTCTGACCCTGGCTCTGTGCAGAAATGTCAAAATAGTGTTTAACTATTCACGTCACAGGTATTTAAACGGCACATTTTAAACAACAGCCGTGGAGTCAGAGTGATTTTCAATAGAAAAACTAGATAGGCTAAATATTCAAATTATTTCCGCTAGTTTAAATACTAAGGTTAGGACACCTTTGTGAAAGAGATCCTGATCTCAATGGTTTTTATTTGGTTAAATAAATAATGAAAAAATATAATCTGCATAATTCTCATGATTAATAAGGTGTGTAGGGTCTTAACCTGAATATTTACATTAATCAGTTAAATTTACCTGACAAACAATACTGTAGTGTCTTAACCATAGTATTTCAACTTGCCGGATGAATTTAAATAATTAGCTTATTTTTCCACTGAAAATCACTTAGACTCAAAGGCTGCTGTTTCAAATGTGCCGCATAAATACCTGTGACTTGACTAGTTAAACACTATGTAGACATTTCAGCACAGAGCCAGGCTCAGAAAATAAAGTTCTTAACTGTGTTGGCAGAGCTGCGGCTCTCTGGGCTTCTTGACGTCCAGCTGGCAAGCTAACGCTAGCAGGCTAACGTTCCCAACACTAACGTTATCACTGCAAAATTTATAATGAAAAAGTTTTAGATGTTGAATAATCATAATACGAGGGTTGGAAATTCAAAAGCAAGTTATAAAAGCGGCTTCTTTATTGAGCATCGTGTGGAAGAATGCGTTGCCAGTGTTTTTTGAGACACAATTAACAGTAGTTTCAGTGAGCGCTAGTTGAGCAGCTAACGTTAGCCGGGCTAATGTTTGGCCAATAGCAGCCCGCTGAGCTAGCAGGCTAAGCTAACGCTCGCTAGCTTGTTTGCTTCCCGAACCCGCACTGACTTCTCAATGACTGCCGTTTTTTGGGCATGTTTGGCAGAAAAGTGCACTTAAAAAATTCAACCTGCTCAAATTAAACAGCCGAGGGTTCAACCGAATCACTGTTTTTTCCTGACAAGCGGGGCGTTCGTGAATTTTGAGAAAATAACAAGACAAAATCTTACTTACCTGCTTGTCCTGTTACTAACCGTTTACGACTTGATAACATCCCTCCCCCGCGCTGCTATTGGTCGAGACTCCGATTCGCGGCTTCCTATTGGCTCCCGCGGCTGCCAGTCTTCGCAAATGCCCGTACAGCGGAAATGTGGACGAAAGTTCATAGCATGAAACTTCACATATCCAAAAAATATTGTTTTCATCTGAGAATGTTTTCTCGAGTCCCACAACTTCCCCATCACGAATAAACGGCTGCTTTTGCTGCGCCACAACACGAGCGTTGTTTACACCGCACGTATGCTAGCTACTCACACTGCAGCCTGATCTGTTTTCACTCCAACTAACTAGACTGTCTCAATATTTTAATGCGTTGTTTTGGACACTTTGCCAATAAATAAGCCTCTAATTCCAAAAGCACAGCACAAAACACAAACACACAATGCTCCCGGCTGCACACGAGTTTGTTAAACATATTTAATTTGATCTTATTTCTTGCATCTTAATGCTAAACTGCTGGGGTGGGATGTGACTGGTGTGTGTCTCCCCTAAAAAGCAGGACAGGAGACACAATGGCAGGCAAATCCTCTACAAGAATGGAGTTTAGGCTGAAGCTGTTGGTGTATATGTACGGGGAAGTGACAAAGCGTGGATGAAATCAGAGGCATTGTTGGGACATTGACACGTTCAGGTCTTAGCAAAGCACAGAAATCTTTAGAATCTGACCTTGTATTTGCACCATTTTCAAGTGATTGCAGAGTAAAATGAAAATAAAGATGTGTGACACTGTGCTCTCTGCAAAGTAAGGTCATCCATCTTTCTTTGTGCGCGTAGACGATGTTCCACATTGATATCACAGTGAGATTTACTGCATGTTTGTAAGGGAAATGCTTATTGTCATGAATTTATTTAAGGGCAGTTTTTGTCACTGAGCCTTTAAGTAGTCCAGGATAAAAGATACACTCATAAAGTTCACCCATAAAGTCTCATAACACAACACCCCAAATAAATAGCAAATAATAATCAGACTAAATCTGCTTATATAACCCCAGGTAGACACAAGACAACCACACATAATAAACCCAAGAGACACAAATCATCAAGAAAAATAATCCAAAATGAATAGATGGACACAAAACAACCACAAAGAGACACAAAATAGACATGCAGAGAGGTGAAATGACCCCACAGGCATGCAATTTCATTACATAGAGGCAGAAATAATGAGCAAAGAGGTGCAACAAAAAAAACACTGAATGTCTTTAAAAGACACAAATCAACTACAAATTATATCCAAGGCCTAATAATTTATTAACTACAACAGCTCACAATAAAATGTGTTTTCATTGCATCTCTGCTCCTTGTTGGTATATTTTGATAGTTACTCTCTTGATCAGAGGCCACGTTCTTTAGTTTATTAATAAGAAGCACCAGTACACACATGGTAATGTTGCTGCTGCAAACATCCTGCTTAAACAAAGAGATTTCTCTAATAAAATTCCCCACGTGACAGAAAAATATCTTCACTTTAACATCAGGTATTTCAGTATTTTTGTTTAACTCTCATATTATTTCCACACATGATCGTACCGACAGATTAAAAAAGCCTGGGTTGTTTTTAAATCATTATCCCTACTTTTGTTAAATAATGTGGACAAAATGTAGATCTGGGACTGGTTAATAAATGTTCAAGGTCTCAGAATGGCACTGCATGGAAATATCAATTAGTGATGCAGTATTGTTCAAGGAATACAAACATTCAGGATTTAATATTTCACTGGGAGAGTCTGATCTGTCAGTCACATCCACAGTGAATAAAACATGACTGGAATCAGCTGTGAATGCCTTGTAAACATTTAGAGAAAGTGTGTAAACGGACAAGTAATTGAAATGTGGCTGAAATAAACAGTATTTCCACATATTTTCTGCTGGGCTGGCCTCAGTTGACGTATCACTCTTAAATTCTTTACATTTTTAACCTGTGTGTGCAGTGGAGGTCAGAGTTTGCTTGATGCAGGCCAATAATTTGACCCTTCTGAGACAGATTAACATGTTTAAGAAATGAGAAGCTCCTCACTTCATCAGCTAGGGTTAAGGAAGTTGTTGTCATCAGTGCAGTTATTATCCAATGGAAGGCTCTGACCGGTTTGCTTTGCTAAATCCAGGTGCTGACTTTTTATTTGGACGGACAGTGAAAATCTGCATTTTTGTGCTGAAATGCTCCTGGTTTATTACTCTGGGATCATAATAATAAATCTTTTTTGCATCAGATTATCAGTTAATGAAGCTTACAATTGTATTTTCCATTTTATTGATGTTATTTTTCTGTTTTTATTGCTCATTATGATAGTTATTACCTTAAAACCAGGAAGCATTAGAGACTACGTACCCATTTTAAACACAGATATGACAATAAAGTACATATATATAATTTTAAATGATGTTATCAATAATAATGATGGCGTTATACTAACCAGCCTCAACAAAATAAGACATCATTCTTAAAATACATTTTATAGTACACATCTACTGACCCGTACCTGGGCTATATTAATACAATATTATATTGTTTTATAGTTTTTTGTTTAATTGCTATAATATACCAGCAGTTGTGTTCACCAGTAAACTCTGTTGCTGTATATTTGTGTGACTAAACACGTTCCACCACTGAAGACATGTTTATTATATTTACTACGTGAAAACGGAGTCATTTAAAGGTGATTTAACGTCCACAAATGTTACTAGAAGAGTTAAACTTACAGCTGGGGTCTATAATCTGCCTGAATGCACCGCTGCTTTTATGAGAACTGCTAAATGGAATTCCTCCTAAACAGCTTTTGTGCCTCGTGTTAAATCGGGAGGCCAAAAACCTGCAGCTTCTCTGGGATCATTTGTTCTTTTTTTTCAAGGACAACACTCCCCAAAACCTGTTAAAACACCAAAAGCATCAGTCAGCCGAACCTGGAAAGAAGAGTAACGGCTTATTAATACACAAATAAATGAAAGTAAGAGCCTAAAACTGATTGTTTTATGTGACATTTTCAGAATATACTTGCTGTTTTATTGTGCCTTCTCTTAAATTGCACAGACTTTTGTTAAATTTCTAGTTTATTCATTCCAATATAAACAGAAATACAAGCTGAGAAGGAAAACATACACATCAGATTAAAAAAAAAGAGACATAAGCTGCCAAACAAAGATAAAAAGTAAAAGATCTAAATTTCCCTCCAAAATATAGAGCTATAGAGTACACTTTATAAACAGTTACTATAGTAAGTCACATTAAAGAGTCTGAAAATACACTACAGACCAATAAATTGCTGTAAAATGCAGCCAAATTCTACCAGAAATGTGAATTTTTTACAAAACATGAATAATAATTTGATGCTTTTTTGGATTCAACAGCAAGAATGACAAACTGATGATGTAAAATAAACAAAACATTCAGCATAAAACCACAAAAATCAGTCATAAAATTAAAGAAAATGAGAAAAAAGTGAGTGCAGATTAGAAACACTTAATGAAGTAATCACTTGTAAGTGTCTCAAAATACACGATAAAACATTACAGATCAATAAATCGCTGTTAAATACAGCCTTATTTTACCAGCACTGTTGTTTGTTTTGCAAAACACAGATAAAAATTGTAAAATTTGATTCTTTTTTTGGAGTCAAAAACAAGAATGACAAAATAATGGTGTGAAATCAACAAAACATTCAACTTAAAACCACAAAAACAAGACAAAGTGAGACATAGAAGGAGAGAAAATGAGAGAAAACAACAAATGCAAAATACAGAGGAAAAAAGAGGCAGAAAAGCCCCATGTGTCACAATCTATATGCTGTCAACTCAAACTTAATTATGCATTTAATAGCTTACAATTCGTTTTCAGTAAAAGAAAGAAAATAGTGCAACCACAAATTTTAAAAAATGATTTTCAGACATTTTTTTTACTTTAACCTTTACTAAATGATTATTAGAGTTGATAAGTTCCAGTTTGTTTACTTGTGATGAGCCTAAATCATTGTTCTCACTACATTATTGATGCCGATTCACACATGAACTTCAATGAAAACATCTCACACGGTTTCTTGTCTTCATCCTCGTCTGCTCTTTGTCCTCTTTTTGACCTCCATTAAACCCAGTTTCACTTTTTGACTTTTTAAAGCAGAGTAAAAAGTGTTGTCGTCTCTATCTGATCAATGACAGCTTCTCCTTCAGTTAATCCTCTTTTATCTCCTTTTAAATCTCAGTGGATCCTCTGTTGGGTTCATTTGACCTTATGAGAGAAAAACCCATTTAAATGTAGCTGTAGTTGCAGTAAATCACCACTAGATGGAGCTGAGACATCACAGACATCAGCTGACAGGAGCAGAAGAAGAAATGTACATCATCATCAGTCTGCAGCTGATTCAGCTTCATAAACTGTTAGGTATAAAAATGAATAATAACAGCATCATTTATTTGGATTTGGTATTAAGAACATTTAATATTTTAATTAGTACCAAAAGCTGTCAGATAAATGCAATGAAGTACAAGGGTGGACTAGAAGTAGAACACGTCCTTATATTTATACACTGAAGTAAAACACAAATACATCAGAATTGTACCCAAGTACAGTAACTACTGCTTCATTCATGGTTTAGATGACATATTGGAATTTTTTTTGAAAGTGTTTTATCACTGTCATTCCTCAAATTACCAATAATATTCCATGTATTACTGCTTTGGAAAAAATTTTTTTGGCATGTTGTGTGACTGTATAAGTGACATTAACAAAGATTCGATGTTGGATTGTAGATTTTGTCTCAGGACTCTAGAATGATGTTTTTGGCCAAGATTCCAGAATGTAAATGGATCAAGAACATTGTCCTGGGATTCTAGAATGACACATGATTTGCAGAATGTTGACGGATTCTGGAATGTTGACGGATTCTGGAATGTTGACGGATTCTGGAATGTTGACGGATTCCGGAATGTTGACGGATTCTAGAATGTTGACGGATTCTAAAATGTTGACGGATTCTGGAATGTTAATGGTTTCTAAAATGTTGACGGATTCTAAAATGTTGACAGATTCTAGAATGTTGACAGATTCCAGAATGTTGACGGATTCTGGAATGTTGACAGATTCCAGAATGTTGACGGATTCCAGAATGTTGACGGATTCCAGAATGTTGACAGATTCTGGAATGTTGACAGATTCTGGAATGTTGACAGATTCCGGAATGTTGACGGATTCTAGAATGTTGACAGATTCCAGAATGTTGACGGATTCTAGAATGTTGACGGATTCTAGAATGTTAATGGTTTCTAAAATGTTGACGGATTCTAGAATGTTAATGGTTTCTAAAATGTTGACGGATTCTAGAATGTTGATGGATTCTGGAATGTTGATGGTTTCTAAAATGTTGACGGATTCTGGAATGTTGACGGATTCCGGAATGTTGACGGATTCTGGAATGTTGACGGATTCTGGAATGTTGACGGATTCTGGAATGTTGACGGATTCCGGAATGTTGACGGATTCCAGAATGTTGATGGTTTCTGGAATGTTGACGGATTCTGGAATGTTGACGGATTCTAAAATGTTGACGGATTCTGGAACGTTGTATTCAGCCAAGAATCCCAGAATGTTGGAAGATCCTAGAATGTTGAAGGTTTCTAGAATGTGGTCATAGGTCAATATTCTGGAATGTTGTTGGATTCTGGAATGTCATCTTAGGCTAAGATTCTAGAATTGTGGAAGACTCTAGATTGCCATTTGATTCTAGAATGCTGCTGTATTCCAGAATGTTGACGGATTCTGGAATGCTGTTTGATTCTAGAATGTCGTCCTCGGATTCCGGAATTTTGCAAATGAACTAAATGAATTAATTGACTTAAATTTTCACAAAATAACTCAACATTTGTCGAAAATGAGTCCAGAAGAGTCCAAAAAACACAAATGTTTTCAAACATGAGTAAATATTCTCCAGAATGACTCAGAATTGATCCAAGATGAAAAATATTTTTCAGAAATAACTCATTGTTGTCCTGAACTACTTAAATCCTTCAAAAAAAAAAAAATCACATAAATACATCTAAAATGGATTTAAGAAGTGTCTTAAACTACGTAAACTCATCTAAAATCTGCCAAAAAAATTGTCCAAATAATCCAAATTCTGTCTAAAAGAAAAAACTTGCTCTTTAAACCCCCCCCCCAAAAAAGAAAAGTTTATTTGCTGACCCAAATTGATGTCTCACCATAATTTTACTCACATTTACTCCAGTTAGCAGACAGTCAGGGGTGAAATTAATGCAACAGGACATTAGAATAATGAAAGCGGTGAATGATGTTGAACTAAGTGAACCTGTGCCTCCTGCTTATTGAACAATAAAAGTGCAGCTCTGCATATTTTATCAGGCAGCACCGCATTGATTTCCATTCCTCAGGTCCTTCCTAATACAGCGGGAGGAGACTGAAGAAGTTTACAGGTCAGGTGATGAGCTTCGTGCACTCAAGAGAATCTGAATGAGGGATGTTTATGTTTAACGTTTAATTTAATTATTCACATTTCGCACAATTAAAGTGGTTTTGTAATCACACTTACTGTTCCTTCCTACATGGCTGAGTTGCACCAGAAATATCTGAACACTGGTGACCTTGGCATACAATGTCAAAATGGTGAAATTAGAACCAGCTTCAGGTGTATTTTTATTTGTATAGAATCTAAGTAAAGTAAGTATCGATTCAGAATTTGTCCAAAATGACTCAGAAAATATTCACAAATCACATTAAACCATAATACAACCCTAAAAATTTGTCCAAAATGACTCAAAAATGTCAAAAATAGTATAAAATATAATTATTTTGCTCCCTTTACTGATATTTTCTGGTTTATTATGTCTGAATAACTTTCCTCTTCTTGTCTGCAGGTCTAGAAACCCGGTTCAGCAACATCCTGCATCAGATCATGTCATTTAGAAAATGCAGCTGATTGATGAACCTGTTTAAGTGGTTAATTAGCACATGGAGCTCCTGAGAGTTAATCTGCAGCTCATTTAATCTGGTTCCTTTAGTAACCTGGTTATCAGCTGACCACTTAGAAACAAAGCGGTTGCCATGGCAGCAGCCTTATTGACTCACTCCATGTTTCTGTGCTTCAGATGATCATATTTAGTCGATTTCATTCCTATTGTCTCCCTCCAGGCGTCCCCTGACGTCGTCTACGTCTCTTATTTAACTTCTCAGGACTCTTCGGAGACTGAGGATGGAGTTGTGAGTCGGAGCGACGTCCGGCTGCACAGAATGAGTTTGTATCGACTGACCTGGAGTCAGCTGGGAGAGGTTTTAAACAGGGGAGGCGAGGGGATGCTCTGATGGATCGATTTCCTTTCTCTGTCGAGGCGAGCTGTAGTGAAGGATGCAGACACGTCGTTATCTGAGCTTTAATAGCTGCTGTTTGGCTGCAGGAGCTTCATCCGTTTACCCTCACTGCATCCACATTTCTGCTGGTCAAACTTCCTGATCTTCTTCTTCTCCTTCCTCAGGTGTGGGTTCTGTCCACCATAAAGTTCTGATTCACAGTTTCCTGTTGTTGTCAAATCTGAGGGTCTGAGAACAAACTCTCAGTCTGACTTACCTTTATGCCGTCTTTCTGTCATCTCTTCTTGTTCCTCTTCATTTAGCTCAGCTGTTTCTGCCTTTTTAAGAACTACTGATGGTTCCTGCGTTGCTCTGCACAACATTAGGACTCATTGGAAAGAAAGAAATCCCCTCAATTAACTTCTAACGAGGCTCACCTGTTAGCTGGAACCATCCAGGTCACGTCCTCATGAAGTTCGTTAACATGCCCACAGCAGATAGAGGAAATTCATTTGTTCAACAGGTTTTTACTTCACATTTAAAACTCCTGATACAATGAAAATCAAGTTTTTTTACCTCATTAATGTGTCCATATGGTGTCTTTTTTTAAATATATGCTGAGAGACACATCATGCGGTGGGCCTGTAAATAAATACTGACTCAGAATTTGTCCAAATCACTCAAAATGTCCAAAAAATAACATTAAATCTGAACGTCTTGTAAAATTTGTCCAAAATGACTCAGAATTGATCCAGAATGACTCAAAAAATGTCAAAAATGATAGAAAATCTCAAAATATTACTTCATATTTGTCCAAAATGAATCAAAAAATTGTCCAAAAATGACATTAAACCGAAACGTCACTTCAAATTTCTCTTAAAAGTTTCATTTTTTAACAGGTTGTTGCTTCCAACATGAGTCTGTGTGACATTTAAAACTCCCGATACAAAATGAATGAAAATCAAGTTGTTTTTTATAACCTCGTTAACATGTCCATATGGTCTGTTTTTAAAATAAATACTGAAAGACACATCATGCGGTGGGCCTGTAAATAAATACTGAAATATCAGAAAATAAAAGTTAGCTAGCAGCTTTACTTTTAGATAATCATTTTTCTCACAGTGCCTTATCTGCAGCCTATTAGTCATTAAAATGATATTTTTATGTATAATCCGATTGGAAAAGGATAATAATCGGCAGAAAATCCTACTGAAGAACAAACTGCAGACTTAGTGAAGAATAAGACGTCTTTATTAAGGATAATGAATATGAATAACCATCTGTTGGCAGACTGAGGCGCTTTACTGTTGACTTTTTTATTGTTTTGGATTTTTTTAATGACTTTTTGTGTGCATATTTATGTTTTTGTTGACGATTTTGCTGAAATTAAACCTAAAACTCTTTAAAAAACATTCAGTTTTGGCTTCTGTTGTGAAGAAGTTCAACCTATATATGTATTTAAATGGATATTTGTACACATTTCTACAGCTGTGCATAGTTTAAACCTCTGTTTTCCTTCTTTAGTGTGCTTTATTTGCAGTTTCAGTCAAATTCTCGGTGCATGCTTTGCATAAATCCCTGGTTTCTTCGGTAAAGCCACCAAACATGAAGCACCAGTGCAGCTTTTCTGCATACTGACCGCTGAAACTGTGCTTCCATCTCTCTACACATTCATTCAGAAAGGTGTCTGGTCCTCTTAGCTTGAAATCAGCCCCTCAGGTTTCCACCCAGACCAACGTGAAGCGGTGAAAGCTGCCTGCAGCCTCTTCTCTGCACTGGTAGGAACGCTGGAGCTGCTCCACTCGGATGGAATCAGCAGAGCCACTAATGAGGAGAAGAGCTGAATCATCCTGACTTAAGTCTAATCAGTAACTGTGGAAGATGAGTAAGTCTCCCAGAGCTAAAAGAAGAAAAAAGTGATTGTTAAAAATGATGGCAGTAAGAGTTTTTCCCCTCCAGCTGCTCCTCGGGCGACGACTAACCTTCTTGTTTTCTGTAAGTGTTCACGTAGAAGCTCACATCCCATTAAGCTTTAAGGAAGTGCCAAGAGCCCTAAATCACAGCACATATCGTGATCCCGGGGAAACGGTCATGAATACTGTCACACTCGATTCTTTGCAGCCCTGTTTCAGAGGAAAAGCAGGAGAACGGTGGATGCTCGCTCGGGTGGAAGGGTCTTATTTAAAAGCCGATGCTGGTCCTGGCTTCCCTCAGAGACGAGCACACACAAGGCTTAAGAGGATCACACCACGCTGAGAATGTAGTTCTTGTTTGCTGTTGTCTCTGGGGACCGTGGAGACAAATGGCTCTGTGATCCGACAGGGAACGGCACAATCTGCGTTTCATTTTATTCTTTTAGACACACCACCGCTCAAAAGTTTGGGGTCACTTAGAAACATCCTTATTGTTGAAAGAAAATCTGTTTTTATCAATGAAGATGACATTAACTGAATGGTAAATCCAGTGTAGACATGGTTAAGGTGGTAAATGACTATTGTAGCTGGAAATGTTTAACGGAATATCTACAGAGGAACATTTCCAGCAACCATCACTCCTGTGTTCTAATGCTACATTGTGTTAGCTAATGATGTTGAAAGGCTCATTGATGATTAGAAACTCTTGTTCAGTTATGTTCGCACATGGATAAAAGTGGGAGTTTAATGGAAAACAGGGAATTCTCTGAGTGATCCCAAAGTTGTAAATGGTAGTGTAGAGCAACTTTAATTCATTTTGAGTAATTTTAACTTTATCTAATATAGAGCACATGGAGCAACTTTGACTCATTTTAAAGCAACTTAAATTAATATAGAGCAATTTTAACTAATGTTGAGCAATTTTATCTAATTTTTGAGCAACTTTAACTAGTTTTCATGCAACTTTATCCAATCTAGAGCAATTTCAATTAATATAGCGCAACTTTCACTCATTTTAGAGCAACTACATATAATATGGAGCGATTTTAACTAATGTAGAGCAACTTTATCTAATATAGAGCAACTTAGACTAATTTTTAAGCAACTTTATGTAATCTAGAGCAACTCTAACTCATTTGAGAGCAACTATAAGTAATACAGAGCAACTTTAATACAGAGCAACTACAACTATTATCGAGCAACTTTATGTAATCTAGAGCAATTTTATCTAATATAGAGTAACTTTAACTCATATCTGAGCAACTTTAACAATTATAGAGCAACTTTATTTATTATAGAGCAACTTAAACTAATTTTTAAGCAACTTTATGTAATCTAGAGCAACTCTAACTCATTTTAGAGCAACTATAAGTAATACAGAGCAACTACAACTATTATAGAGCAACTTTAAGCAATTTAGAACAATTTTATCTAATATAGAGCAACTTTAACCCATATTTGAGCAACTTTTACTAATATATAGCAACTTTAACAATTATAGAGCAACTTTATCTAACAGAGCAACTTTATCTAATACAGAGCAACTTGAACTAATGTAAAACAACTTTAACATAGAGCAACTTTAACTCCCTTTTAAACCACTGTATCTAACAGAGCATCTTTACCTCACGTACACTACTATTCAAAAGTTTAGGATCACGTACAAATGTCCTCCTCTTAAATGAAACTTTTAAACTCTTAACTTTTGAACGGCAGAATTGTTTTGTCTTGAGCATAAAACTCTATAAATAAACTCCACTTCTCAGCCATTCATTAAATTTTTCATTCGGTCAAATGCGACACACAGTTTATTATCTCTTAACATCTTTTTTTTCAAGTATGAAAATAACAATATTGGAAATAAATAACAATAAATAACGCTGTGAGTTACACCGTGACGCTGACTAAAACCACGAAGAACCGTCTGTCTGTCGGCTTTTTAAACTATGCGACTTATTCCTGCTGATGTTCAACTTTTGGTTCAAAAAACAGACCTTTACATTACAAAAGTGCATGATATAACTACATGAGAGTCCACATTTTAACCTCCAGTTGAAGCAGCAGCTCGGTCACGATGGATGATTCTGTGAAATTCAAATATTGTTAAATAATTTTTTCATCACAACCACAGCTCACACATCACTTGTGAGGGAGAAAATAAGAAAAAAGTGTTTAAAAAAAAAATCAGGGTGACAAACAGAAGAGGTTCATATACAACGTGACATAAAGAGCAGTTCATAGAAATGCACAGGTGCTAGGCAAACTGGTATCGAAGGAATGTGGACTGTGAATCGCCGATCACATGGGGAATGTGCCCATATGATTTACAGTGTGTGGTTAGTGTGTTTTTTGGTTTCTATTTCGCCTCTGCTCTAGTATTTTCATGTATTTACAGGTAACCAGTAAAACGGAGTTACCGCCGAACTCACAGAAAGTCACTTGATGTGAACGAGTTCCTGACCGGATGAGTCCTCCTCGTCTGGCTTTGCTGGTAGAGAGGCAACAATATTAAGTGTCTTTGTTCAGCCGGAGAGTTTTGTTCCAAAATAAAAACGAAGGAAACTCTGTAAAACTAATATTTGAAGCAGTTTCTGAAGATGCAACACAAATAAATCTTTACTTACGAACGTAAACATCGTCCCAACTCATGATCTTCGTGTGCAGATTCATAAGGAAAGAGCTAGTGGCTTAAACCTGACTTAAAGAGCCCATATCATGCATATTTACGAGTTTAGAATTTGAATTTTTGTGTTAATTAAACCATATTTACATACCTTTAAGGTCAAATAATACATTAGTTTTCCCTTACGGAGCATATACAAAGTCCTTTGTTTTGACGAAAATCTTGTTTTATCTCTCAGTTGCTGTTTTTGACTTGGAGTTTTGACTAAATTTAACCAATACTACTTGTTTACGTTTATAAAAAGTAGCTTAAAATACACTTTGCTGCTATCAAATGTATTGAATTTTGTCCAATTTATATAAAATCTCTCCTGAAGATTTTACACCCATTTATTCCGCAAGAAGTTGCCAACATTATCAAAGTTACTTCCTGTTTCTAAATAATCAGAATGAATGATAATTTGCTCTACTGGACGGTGTAGAAGATCCCAACTGGGCCATAAGTAAGGATTGATATTCACTGATAATGTCTTAACTTTGTGGGAAATATGTCAGAATGCATCAGAACCAAAGTAGGCAGGCGTTATGCAAATGTACTACATGATGACATCACTAAGTAACAGAGGAAAAGCCTGGACTTCAAATGAGGTGTCTCAGGCATGTAAAGGGTAAAGTTTTGTAAGTTTGTGAGTGTTTTACATGCAGGGATAAGCTGTAGCACATTAAAGGAAAGAAAAAAAGACATAATATGGGCTCTTTAAAGCTCAAAGAACGGGTCAAATAGTTGTAAAAGAGGTCAGTGATTCTGCAGTTCCTCTTAACTGGACAGTATTTTTTTAAAATCATGCTTGCCTTCATTGTTTTGGTTTTCCAGCTTTAACATTTTGGTTCAGTATCGCTGCTTAAAAAGCTCTAAAAAGCCACCAGACAATCTGAGATGAATAGCATTTAGCGGCTAAAGAGACAGCCATTATTTCCCCGGAGTTAAGAGCTCAGAGGAAAGCAAATATTTGACTTACATTCAACTGGCGGTGCAACTATTCAACCGATGTTTTAATTTTCTTGATCCACTGACTCCGTGTTTGGTCTGTTAAACGTCAGAAAATACTGAAAAACCCTCATCAGAAGTGCTCGGAACTCAAGGTTTTGTCCACAAGTCAAAAGACACTCAGGTCAGACAGAACCAAAGGCGTAACTACCAGGTGTGTTAGTAATGTACCTGCACTGAGGACTGCAACAGTCTGGAGGCCGAGTTGACGACCCGACTTCAACTTTCATCGTGTTTTTATTCCCATTTATCTTTTAGTTACTGTGTTTCTGTTTTATGAGCTATTTTTAGCTGTACAACCCTTTGGTTCAACCCCTGCTGTTTCAAATGTGCTTTATAAATAACTTTGACCTCGACATTGCTGCAGAACAAGAACACAACTAATGACAGCTGCTTCCTCCAGCGGGACAATGCAACCACAGCTCAGGAATGGCTCGAGGAACACGACCAAGAGCTCGAGGTGTTGATTCAAACTCAACTCGATTGAGCATCTGTGGGAAATGTAGGAACGAGGCTGTGGTTTTAACTTTCATTTTATAGTATATAGACTAAATATAGTGAGTAACCTCCATATAAAAAGTGTTTTAAAAGCCGCAACAGCTGAGGTGTGTGGATATGCAGGGTTTCCCTAATAAAATATAAAGAATGTATTAATTAGATTGAAGTTATCCAATGGAACCAAAGGATCTACAGAGGTATGACAGGTCTGAGCTGTTTAGAGCTACAAAATATTAGTCAGGTGACCTTATTTTTGTTAGCATTTGTCATTTTAGTTGAGTTTCTTGTCAAAAAATCTCTTCTAAACTGAACCCCAGCTGCCTTAAAGATCTCTCATTGGCACAAATCGGCTCATTAGCCTGATCTGTGCAACAACGTGAACCTAACTTTGACAATTTATGGTTTTAGCGTGTAAATATGTCATGATAAATAATAAATAAACCTATAAAATCTGTCCAAACTCCATGAGAACGGTGAGATATGAGAGCTACGTCGTTGGTCTGTAACTGAATCCGAGGCGTTATTCTGGAACAAAACTCTTCAGGTAGAAATCATGGAATGTGTTTAACCTTCCTGGAAAGTTCGATGAGAGCAGCACGACTTGCACCAAGCTGAGAACAGAGGACGAGAGCACGACACCAAATTAACGAACGCCAGACGACCGTTTGCCACGGCAAAAAACAAAGAACGAAAAAAAAGAAAGAAGGAAGAAAAGCTGAAAACAAAATCTGCAATAGCTTCGTCACTGCGCCCGGAGCGGCCGGGCGTCCGCTGGGAGGTGAATCCAGTTCAGTGCGGTCCAGCGGCGCCAGCTCACTGATGATGATGATGATGATGAAAGCAACACGACAGAAACAGACAAAAGTGTGCCAGCAGGAATACAGAACAACCTTCCATGGCAGAGTGCTGTACATTCACATCCACACATCAGCTTGGTCGTCTTTTGATCCACAAACCTCACAATTTTACAAAGTCTGCCTTGTCCGTCCCCACCTCCCCACCCCGCCCTTCGTCGTCCATTTTCTCCTGAAAGTCCACACAGCGTCCCTCCTGAGGCTCCGGAGACGGACGCAGCGTCTCTCCGGCTCTCCAAGCCTTTTGTCCCGGCTCAGAATAAAAGTGTTTGAGTGAACTCCAGTGATGTGGCAGGAAACGATGACGACGACAGCTGGAGTTTTTTCTTTTCTGTTGTTTTTTTTCCCTCCTCTTCCTCTCAGAGCGACGTGGACTGCTTGATGCTGTGGAAGCTGACCCGTGAAGGCGAGGTGGGGATGGACATGGCCTGGGTCATCCTGGCTCGGATCGAGTGCTGCTCCTGCCACCGGTGGAAACGCTTCCTCACAGCCGAGCGCACCTGTCATCACCAGAAAAGGGAAAGAATTAAACTCTGTCAGCTGACTGACGGCTCACCGGCGCCGTTTACTGAGATGTTGTTTTGGATGCGTCTTTGTTTGCTGTTAAAAGTAAATAAAAAGACACATTTATCAGTTTTCCAAGATCTAAAACATGCAGAAAGGAAAAGAAAAGTCGTCTAATGGTTAAAAAAAAAAACCTTCATCTGCACCAACCGGCATTACGTTTGGCTCCGAGAACCATCATTTAATCCTCTACACATGTTTTGGTGCTCAGTGTTTCCTTGTTCTGGTGAGTGTGACCGCGGGGATCCTTTGTTCATCTCTTTCATTGCGTCCCTCGGCCTGTAACTAAACACCAATTCAATATCCTGTGGAAGCTTCACATGCTGGCTAAGCCTCTGCAACACGCTTCCTGATGAGATGCTCATTCGTCATGCGGCTGGAGATCCCAGAAGCCGATGTTACGTCCACATGCAGGCCGAGGGATCGCTGGTAAAGGTGATGATTATTCTGGGATGTGCTGCAGCTAAACCGGATCTGTCAGAGCGACGCATCAGATTGTGATCCGGCAGGTTCACGATTTGATGATCAGGTGGTGCATTTATGGTCTGTTTAGCAATAGAGGTATCGATTGGGACCTTGGGGAGCATAATGGGGCCGCTAATCTGGACAACGCTTTGAAGTAACAGCAGCTACTTTCACTGTTTGTTCTCCTGATGCATGAAGAGATGAACTGTGATTGGAAAGTTTATGAGTTTGTCTGTCACTGCAGAATTGGGAGGGGGGGAGGCTGCTTCTCCAAGTGAAGGAGTTCAAGTGTCTTGGGATCTTGTTCACGAGTGATGGGAAATGGAGGTAGAGATGGACACGAGGATTGGTTGTAGCAAACTGTCGTGGTGAAGAAGGAGATGAGCCACAAGGAGAAGCTCTCGATTTACTGTCCATCTACGTTCCAACACTCAACCTACGGTCAGGAGCTCTGGGTAATGACTGAAAGAACAAGATCACACATACAAGCGACTAAAATCTGAAATGAGCTTCCTCTGTAGGGTGTCTGGGCTCAGCCTTAGAGACAGGAGGAGAAGCTCAGACATTCGGAGTAGAAAGGAGCCAGATGAGGTGGTTTGGACACCTGATTCGGACGCCTCCAGGGAGACTTCCTTTGGAGATTTTCTGAACACATCCGCCTGGGAGGAGACCCCGGTGTAGACCCAGAACTTGTTGGAGGGATTATATATCTCATCTGGCCTGGGAATGCCTCAGGATCCCCCAGGAAGAGCTGGAAAGAGTCGCTCGAGAGAAGGATGTCTGGAATGATCTGCTTCATCTCCTGCCTCCACGACCCAACCCCAGATAAGTGGAAGACTATGAATGAATGGATGGATGGATGGATGGATGGATGGATGGATGGATGGATGGATGGATGGACAGACGGACTCCACAATTGGATGACATTTAGGCCTCAAAAATTTTTTGAAAAATTAACCTTCTCTTGTACAGTTTTCTGCTCCATATTGATCAATAATATGTAATAAACTATCACAGGATCGATTGTCTCAGCTTACACATCAATGGTAGCATTTTTATTCCATGTTTTCTGTGTTGTTTGCTAGAAGCTAGATATTTAGCTAGCTGTTACTGCTGACCAAGAGGACAAACTGACTGATGGAAAACGGGTTCTAATTGTGGCAGAATAATCGTCTCCGTGCTCAAAAAACAAGCAAAAACCTTGAAAATGCTGCTCCTAGACCACACACAAAAACATATATTACATTTTCTACAAATCTGAGGCAAATTAGAGATGATCAAGCAGAAACTGTTTCTAAAAATTTGATGATTTCAGATAGAATGATCTATATTTCTACCAATGTGTCTTTTGTAAATCTAATTCTTCTTTAATGTCTGTAATTGTGGCATAATTATTGTCTGATTCCTAAAAAAAACAAGCAAAAACCTTGAAAATGCTGCTCCTAGGCCAGACACAAAAACATATATTACATTTTCTAAAAATTGGAGGCAAATTGTGGAGAAATTTTTCTTAATAATGTGATGATTTGAGATAGAAAGATCCATATTTCTACCAGTGTGTCTTTTTAAATCGAATTTTCTAACTTTAACATCTCTAATTGTGGCACAATTACTGTCTCTGTGTTAAAAAAAAACAACAAAACCGAGCAAAAGCCTTGAAAATGCTGCTCCTAGACCACACACAAATGAATCCTGATAAATGTACTACCGCTAATATTAATATTAAACTCACATTAAACACACAGCAGCATCCCTCCCTGCATGCATATTAATATTGTGTGCTATTCTGAGAGGGTTTCACCCCAGATTTCTCCCTGAAAGCAAATCCGGCCTGACATTGTCATAAAGCGTAGAGAGTGATGTCACTGATGCGGGTTCCCGACAAGTCCTAATTGTGCCCTAAATATAAGAGCTGCGAGCTTCATCACTCAAACAGCGACGGCCACCAAAAGGGAGAGCAGAGGAGCCCCGCAGAGGAAGAACATTCAACAAAAGTCTGAGGCAGGAGGGGAGGGGAAAACGTGGAATCAATACTCCAATGTGGAAGTGCTTACCTCGCTGTTTAGGAAGCAGTAAAACACCGACACAAAGAAGCCCTGTGAGAGGAGGAGACAAAAAAAGAAAACATCAACGCACTGACCTGTTTTAATCGCACACACAGCAGCTTATCAGCCATTCAATCATCTCTGGAGAGCTGTGGAGTATTTTTCTGTCCATTCATTATAATTATGAGTAAAAAAAAACACCGTCCGCCCACGCAGAGACGACATTCTGCTGCGTCTCACCTGGAAGGACTCCAGGAAGGAGTTGAAGTAAATGAAGACGATCTGAGAGATCTCGTCTTCGCCCGGGTTCACGAAAAACAGCATGTAGGTGATTCCCAGCAGAGGAAGCAGCACCAGCGTGGCCTTCACGGCTTTCCTGCAGACCAGGAGATCAGACAGTCATGAAGAACGGTCACATGGAGGCTCAGCAGGCGGCAGCGCTGAGGGTCAAAGGAGCGTTTGGGTTCCCTCCAGCACGCTCCACAGGCATGAAACATGAACGATTTAACCCCCAAAACCCACCGGCAGGGCTGAACAACTAAATTAGACCATTTAACAGAGCCAGAAACAGCAGATTTTTTATTTCAAAGCACCATTCTACCAAAAAAAAAAACACTTAGAAATGTGAGCTTAAAATGATGATATTTAAATCACTTTAAAATTTTAAAAATGTGCAAAAAGTAAAGCATTTTTTTTCAAACCAGATTCAGTGAAAAACCAAAAAATTCTGCCTTCCTCGGTGCAACTTTAAAGCCTCAAGTGATAGAGTTTAGAGCAGCATAAATGTGGCAAAAATTCAGGGATTTTTCAGCTGAATTTGGTTGAACTGCAGGCAGTGTTTACACGGAGCCATAATTATATTATTTATCAAAGCCAGAAACAGTAAAAACTGAAAGTATCTGTGGATTTTCAACTTCAAAACACCGTTCTATTGACGTGTAAGCTTAAAACAGTGATATTTCATCTAAACTGCTTCACTCTATATTCCTCATTTAAACATTTGTAAAAAAAAATATATCATGTCTTACAACCAGATTTTGTGAAAAACAAAAAATTCTGCCTTCCTCAGCGCAACTTTGAAGCCACAAGTGATAGAGTTTAGAGCAGCATTCATGTGGCAAAAATTCAGGGATTTTTCAGCTGAGTGAACTGCAGCCAAAATGACATCACACATCAAAGTTGGAAACAACAAAAACTTGAAGAATCTGCAGACTTTCAATTTCAGAGTACTGTCCTAGCAAAACAATCAAACCTGTGATTTGTCATTGAAACCACTTTAAAATTTGGCAAGAAATGAAATGTTTCCGTCAGCTGGATTCAGTGAAAAATGTAAAATTCTGCCTTTTTCAGCGCAGATGTGAATGATTTATGGCTCTATTACTGTCAGAATGCACAGAAGACATGTTTTACTCCTCTGCATTTCTAGCTGTGGTTGTGATGATTCCACAGAGGTGCAGGACTTTACACTGTGGTGAAAAATGAGCCCACAGTGAGGAAAAAGGTGATATGAGCAAAGAAAACATCCAGAAACTTCCCAGGGCTCAGCTTCCTCTTGCAGGTGCAGCAGCAAACAGCAGAACTGTTTACTAACCTGTACTGGATGGTCTCTGAGGTGGTCGAGGCTCGAAGTTTGGTCATCAGGATTCTCACGATGTTGAAGAGGAAAATGAAGTTGATCTGCGGAGGAATCAAACACAGCAACGCGAGAGTCTTAATGAAGGTTTGGAGCGTCTGTGGAATCAGAGAAATGCTGTTTTGTTTTAATCGAGCTCTAATCAAGTGTTAACAAACACCTCTCTTGTATTGTTCTCTTTAATGACAGTTTCTCTCTTTGATTACACAGAAATACTCCGACAGGAGCCTTTCTGCTCCCATAACTGATTTATATTTCTGCATTTAAGCCCGATTTTCTCTGTTTTGGATTCAAACCCAGCAAACAAGTGCAAATACTCTGAATATTGTGTGAATAATTTGGACTAAATTTCACCATCATCCAGATTGACATATATGGCACTAGAATTCTAAATTTCTTTATTTTTCACTTTTGTTTTGCAAGCGTAGGGGACACAGCTGTTCACGAGGTTAAATCACGAAGTCATCTGCATATATAGAATCATCTCAGCACTGTAGCACACTTTAACCTGGGTCACATGCATGTTTAATGTACAGTTAGCTCAACTTCAATCATTTATGTTATTTGAATTGTTCATAAAGTCAGGCACAACATTAAAACCACCGACTGGGGACGTGAATAACAGGAATTATCTGGTTTTAACGACACCAGCAGAGTGATAGAAGCAGGCAAAATAGGCAGCGTAAGGTTCTGAGTGACTTTGACAAGAAACAGTCGTTTATATTAAGTAGGAGCACCAATAACTAGTAACACACATGACTTGGTGCTGCTTTATGTTTTGCAGTTCTTTTTTGCTTTCCTCTACGGTGGCCGACAGGGGGCAAACACGCTGCAAACCGCAAAAGCGCTGCAAACACAGAAATGATCCAAAACCAAAAACTCACAAACGCATAAAACACATGCAAGAAAAAAAATGCTGCAAGAGAAACATGCTGCAATCACAGAAACGACGCAGAAGCAAAGACTTACAAAATCACAAAACAGATGCAAATGAAAAATGCTGCAAATATGTAAAAACACACACAAACCCCCAGAACAACCGCAAGAGAAAAACACTGCAAATTCAATCCACAACGGAAGTGCGCTGCTCTTCGATAATATTGTATAAAAATGATATTGTATAAAAGATGCCAGCCAAGTAAAACATGATGCTAAAACTAAATGAAAACGTACCTTTTCACACTAAAAAATATCAGACACTTTCACTTTCTTCTTCTCCTTCTCCTTCTTCTCTTCTTCTTCGTGTCTGGTGCACTTCCGTTGTGGATTGAATTTGCAGCGTTTTTCTCTTGCGGTTGTTCTGGGGGTTTGTGTGTGTTTTTATATATTTGCTGCATTTTTCATTTGCATCTGTTTTGTGATTTTGTAAGTCTTTGCCTCTGCATCGTTTCTGTGATTGCAGCTTGTTTCTCTTGCAGCATTTTTTTTCTTGTATGTGTTTCATGCGTTTGTGAGTTTTTGGTTTTGGATCATTTCTGTGTTTGCAGCGCTTTTGCGGTTTGCAGCGTGTTTGCCCCTGTCGGCCACCGTATTCCTCTGCCTCTTTCTCACTGTGGAGGCTCCAATGGCGCATATAAGTTCAATTTTGGAGCATTTTGGGTGCAAATTCAGAATGGTTAGCATTCAGAAAAGATCAAAATCGCTCAGAAAATTAGATAAATATGGAGCAGACGGTATATTTTTGTTTTTTTCAAAAAAATGAGACACGTAACTTTCACAAAAAACTAAGATTTTAAGGTTAGATTTGGTTGTTTTTATAGAGAAATAGATCAAACACCGACAGGAAATGAAAAATCTGGCTCATAAATGGTGCCATTTTAGCAATTTCTTTTAAAGATAGCACACCTGTCTGTCATGTTGGTTTGTTGTGAGCATCACACCATTAATAATTTACACACAAAGCTTGCGATGAGCTTCTAAAATATGATGAAATGCCCGATGAATATACATGAGCGTGTAAAATTAGCTTGACCTTGACCAGCTCCAACAATAAAAAGCTGCTTTGTTCGTGCATCAGTGATTTAGCATCTACATTTATATACATATTATTTTACTTACTACTAAAAGGACCTATAGGATTGTTTCTCTCTTGACTCTATATGACAGCAGGACTTAAAATAAACTACGGCTGATGGTGTTGAGGTTCATGTCAGCCGGCGTTAACAGCTTCTGGACGACGCTGCAGCTCCATGGAAATGAGGCGCTGAGCTATTTAAGGCTCGGCTGAACGGGGATTTACTGACAGAGGGGGGAAATGTATGTACGATGTGTATCTGAAACGCTCCTCGAGATTATTCCTCCGCTGTGTGACGAGTGACAAAATCAATAGGTGTGAATGATGCAACGCAGCAGCGAAAATAGACGCAGGAATACTTTCCAGGGCCACTCGACCCGACCTTGGCCCCAGCAGATGTTTGGCGGCCTTTCAAGAAACGGCCCGCTAAACCCCACGCATTACTGCTTGTGTTAACATTTCTAACAACATCCCGCGTTCGTTGGCCACAGCCTGAGAGCCGCTGATGGCGAGGCAACGAGAGTTCACGTCCAGCAGCAGAATGTCAGGAGAAAGCCACAAAAACGCTCCGGACACCAAACCAGGACGACGACGCTGCGGGATCAAGAGGCTGGCAAAGAGATAAAAGCCCGAGAGAACGCGCTATTGTAAGCAAGACCGGAGCGTTTTCAGGGTGAGAGGCGGAGGGATATTGGAGGAGGCAGATGTGGGCCGCAGGGAGGAGGAGGAGGAGGAAAGAACCAGTGCAGAAAAGCGCCTCTCGAAGATATGATTTTATCAGCGAAGGAGAGCAGAGATAAGGGAATGTGTTGTTTGGAAAAAGGGCGGGAAGGTCAGTCTGAGCAGAAAAATGAGCACAGTCAGGGGAGATTTAACAGAGGAGGTGATCAGAATGTCCACATGAAATCTCAATTTATACAGGAGAAGCAAAACCTGGAGATCAACATGCAGCCCGTGGGCCAAAACCGATCCAATCCGGCAAAAATTACAGAGAAGACAGAAGAAACTGGGATTTACTGCTGTTAACAGAACAACCAGTTCATCCAATGAGTCGTCCAACTTACTGTACATTTCTGTCACAAATCAGCTGTTTTCTCATCTAACACCACAGAGTGTGTACCATATTTTATAAATCCTTCATTCGGGCTGCAGATACAATGATGACGACATTTTTTATTATTGATTATTGAGTCTGTGCAGCTGCTGGTATCTCTCTGTGGTGGTTTTAAATCAATGTATAACATATTTATGTCTATTTAAATCTTGTAAATAATATTTCTTTGCATTAGCTTTGCATTTCTATGCTTGTTTTTACTCTGTGGTCATTTTATGTCTCTTTGCAGACATTCTGCATGTTTTTTCAACTCTCTGTTGTTCGCTGCGTCTCTGTGGTCATTTTGCATCATTTTGAGACGGTCAGTAAATATCTCCTCATGGTCCACTAGATGTTTGTTCTGGCTCCTTAAATGTGATGCAATGCTAATCCTGTGCTCATCAGTCAATCTTACACACTATGTAAATATGCTAACAAGCTAACTCTTCCTGCACCTTTAAAACTGCATTTTGAATGACATCAGCCCTGATATTTTTCTAACTTTCTCTCTTCTTGGATTCATTCTGGTTTTTGTGTCCTTTTGTAACTTCGGTTTTCTGAGAAAAGACTCTTTATTTTTGTGTCTTTTGTGTCTCTTTTCAGATATTCTGCCTGTTTTTGCCTTTGCATTAATTTAGCATATTTTTGTATTTACTTTGAGTCTCCAGTGCCGTTTTTGTTTAGAGATGGGCAGCAAATATCTCCTCATGTTCCACTAGATGTTTGTTTTGGCTCCTTAAACGTGATGTAATGCTAATCCTGTGCTCATCAGTCAATCTTACTCACTTTGTAAATATGCTGACAAGCCGGAGAATTGCAGACTGCACCTTTAAAACTGCATTTTAAATGACATCAGCCCTGTTTTTTTTTTCTAATTTTCCGTCTTCTTAGATTCATTCTGGTGTTTGTGTCCACTGATCCGTCTGATGTTTCTCCTCCTGCATCACCTGCAGCCTCTTCATGCAGTTTTTACAGTGTTTACCCTCATCTCTCCTCCATCTTCCTCCCTCCAGCTCTCTGATCTCTGCGGCCTGTTTTGATCCTGATGCTGTTTTTGACCTCGCCTGTGGTTTGGGATTTTCGCCTCGGCTCGTTTCTTTTGCACTTTGCCTGCTCGGGCTTTTGTAACCTTGTTCTTCTGAGAAAAAGACTCTTTAGCTTTGCTCTTGGGTCCCGTTTCTGAGAGCAGCATTGTTTGAAAGCACGATTCAGACGGTAAACTATTTAGGATGCCATCACAGCAGCAGTAAAGCTTCCTCACTGCCGTTCTGTCCTCTATGGGGGCTCAGACGTGCTCGACCTCTGTGTGTTACACTCAAAAAAACTAATTCTTTTATTAACTTGGAGCCTATTCTGTCACATAATCACACATTTGTTTTGTCCAGTTTGTCCAAAAAACTGTCAAATGTCTGGTTTTGTTCAGCATATTATGGAAAACAAAGAATTATAAAGAATTAAATACCAAAATAAGTGACTTTAGCAATAAAAAATGACATAAATATAAACATGTTTTGAACTTATTTCACCACTTCCATCCATCACCTCTTTATTAGGCTATTTTTGTGTCTTTATTCATGTATTTCTGTGACTCTTTGTTCATTTCACGGCCACATATGCGTGAAACTAAACCAGCTATTTGCCAAAAATCTCAAACAACGAGGAAGAAACAAACAAATTTTGGCCATCTCCAACAGAAAAACGGATAAAAGTCTTCGGGAATTGTTTGTGTGAAGTAATTATTCTTTAATTTCTGTTGGTATTGATCGTGTTTGAGACAAAGCTGATGAAAGAGGAACTGTTTGAGTCGTGCATGATGCTCATTTTCCTTTAAAATTTGCAAAATTAAAAAGAAAATAAAGGAACCAACACGTGCACGCGTGTCACCAGTACTGAGTATTTAACTACTTAGAACAGTGTGTGACTCCTTTAGAATATTCTGCTGGAAAGTTAAGTTAAACCGTGCAGCTGCCATACATTACCACACAAACTAAACACACAGCAAACATTACGATGCATGAAGAGTCTCTGCTGTAGAGCTGAGTAAAGCGGACTGAAAGCTGCAATATTTCCTCCTAATAAAGCCAGATGGAACTCAAATCTGTATTTCAGCGCAGCGGTGGCGTAGACGTTCTTATTTTAATTCCACGTCTGCACTCAGAGCAGCGTTTCTGGAGCTCGGCCAGGCGAGAGATGACTGAAGCTTTTTGCGAGAAGCCGGACCGAGTCTCCAAGCAATCTGTAAAAATCTGCAGGATCTTTGAGGGTCGCAGCGACACAACGCCGTCTGAATACTGAGGAGGTGGATGCTGGTTTCTCTGGGGTCATTTTGCATCTCTTTCTGGTGTTTTTACATCTGTTGTTGGTCAATATGTGTTTCTTTGTGGTCATTCTGTAGTGTTTTGTAGTTGTTCTGCATCAGTTAGAGATCGATCCTTGTTTCTTTTTAGTCATTTTGAATCAGTTTGACATTTAACTGCTTCTTTTCAGCAATTTTGCATCTTTTCAAAGTTGTTTTGCATCAGTTGGAGGTGTATCTTTGTTCCTTTTTTCTCATTTTGCATCGTTGTGTAGATATTTTGCATCAGTTTGACGTCTAACTTTGTTTCTCTTCAGTCACTTTGCATCTTTTCAAAGTTGTTTTGCATCAGTTTGAGGTGTATCTTTGTTCCTTTTCTCTCATTTTGCATCGTTGTGTAGATATTTTGCACCAGTTTGACGTCTATCTATGTTTCTTTTTGGTCCTTTTACATCTTTTTGTAGTTTTCGATCAGTTTGAGGTCTACCTTTGTTTATTTTTTGGCTATTTTGCATACTTTTGTGGTTGTTTTGCATCAGTTTGAGGTCTACCTTTGTTCCATTTCTGTCATTTTGCATCTTTTCAAAGCTGTTTAGCATCCAGTTGCAGGTGTATCTTTGTTCCTTTTTTCCTCATTTTGCGTCTTGCAGATATTTTGCATCAGTTTGAGGTCTACCTTTGTTCCATTTCTGTCATTTTGCATCTTTTCAAAGCTGTTTTGCATCAGTTGCAGGTGTATCTTTGTTCCTTTTTTCCTCATTTTGCGTCTTGCAGATATTTTGCATCAGTTTGAGGTCTACCTTTGTTTATTTTTTGGCTATTTTGCATACTTTTGTGGTTGTTTTGCATCAGTTTGAGGTCAACCTTTGTTCCATTTCTGTCATTTTGCATCTTTTCAAAGCTGTTTAGCATCCAGTTGCAGGTGTATCTTTGTTCCTTTTTTCCTCATTTTGCGTCTTGCAGATATTTTGCATCAGTTTGAGGTCTACCTTTGTTCCATTTCTGTCATTTTGCATCTTTTCAAAGTTGTTTAGCATCAGTTGCAGGTGTATCTTTGTTCCTTTTTACCTCATTTTGCGTCTTGCAGATATTTTGCATCAGTTTGAAGTCTATCGTCGTTTCTTTTCAGTCATTTTGCATCAGTTTGTGGTCTATGTTTGTTTCTTTGTAGTCATTTTGCATCTTTTTGTTGTTATTTTGCATGCGCTTGTGGTAATTTTCCATTTCTACCATTATATCGTGTCTCTTTGGGGAGACATTTTGCAGGTGAAAACCAGGGTTCTCGCCTGCTTTTACATTTTCAGCACCTTTCATCATCGTTTCCACCGTCGTTTCGCCGCTGAGGAGGTCCAGTTTGTGTCCACTTTAACGTTTTATTTTCCTCTTAAACTGGAATTTAAACAGAAACTGTGTGAGACGAGACGGATCCTCGGTGAGAGCCGACGAAGTAATGAAGTGATCTTACTAAAACGTCCCCTCCAGGTGTGGAAATGAAGCGGTGTTTGAATTAATTCCTACAAGACTGAACATATATCTGTATTTCATTCTTGTTTCTCAGCCTGAAGCCTCAAATTAGATCCAGGAAGTTGCCAAGTTGCAGAGATTTAAGCTCCGTAGAAAAGCATTTATCACCGCTAACGTGAAGAATGTGTTGAGCTCTGCAGCTTTCAACGCCTGCCAGGAAACTTAAGACGTAATGAAGACTAATTGTATCAGCGGACAGGGATGAAAAAAACCAGAGAGATTCTTACCACCAGCACCAGGATCATGGGCCCCTGGTAGATGTAGTCGGTGTAGACGCCGGCTCGCTTCCCGAACCAGCACCTGAAACGCCAGCAGAGGCCATCAGTCACGATTAGCGTCAACATTCATTCGTTTGTCTCCTCCCTGCCGCTTTAATTTGTTTAACACGTTTTCCAGTCAGTGATTTACCCAAAATTCGAAGTACAGACAATTACAGATTCAGCAAGCGGCAAGAAACAGCTGCTGCCAAAGCTTTAAGCTCTAAAATGTAAAAATGAATCAGCTGGTTTGCTGCTTCTTGTGTTTCTTTGGCATCTTAGTCGACATTCTGTGATCGTTTTGTGTCTCTCTGTGAGCAACTTGTTTCACGTTTTCGTATTTGAGTCTCTTTGTTGTCCTTTTGCGTCTTTCTGTGGTCTGTTTGCTCGTCTTCGTACTCACTGAGCAGCTCTTTGTGGTTTTTTTTCATTAATTTTGCACGTTTTCAAATGCGTTTTCAGTCTTTTTGTAGCTGATCTTGTAAAATTGAATTTCCCAGCTTTTCTTTGGTATCTCTGTTGTCATTTTGTTCTTGTTTGTGTCTGTTTTGTGCAGACATGCTGCGTGTTTTCCTATTTCTTTTGAGCCTTCTAGCTTTCATTCTGCATCTTTTTACATCACTGCACTAGTTTTGCATGTCTCTAAATGTGTTTCGAGTCTCTTTGTGGTCGTTTTTTTGTCTCTTTTTTGTCATTTTGTGCATTCTTGTATTCGTTTTGAGTTTTCTTGTACCCACTTTGCTTCTCTTTGTGTTTTTTCATTAGTTTTGCACATTTTCTGACGTGTTTCGAGCCTCTGTGTTCATTCTGCGTCTCTATAACTGACTTGCGTCCTCTTACGTTTGTTTGGCATCTCTTTGTTTTGTCTCTTTTGGCAAACGTTCGGCATATTTCCATATTTTTATGCAGTCTTAGGCATCTTTTTGTGGTAGTTCTGAAGCAGTCTAAAGTCTGTTTGCATGTGTTTGCATTAGTTTCCAGGTTTCCAAATGTGCTTTGAGTCTCTCTGTGGACGTTTTTGTGTCTCTTTGAAACTGATTTGCATCCCCTTATGTTTGTCTGGCGTCTTACTCGTCATTTTGTGTTTAGGGTTGTCGTCTCTGTGGACATTTTGTGCATTTTGGCAAACATTCTGCACGTCTTCTTATTTGTTCTGAGTCTTTCTGAAGTCATTTGCCATGTTTCTGTACTTATCGTATCTCTTTGTTTTCCTTTTTTATCGTTTTTTTGAATGCTTACGTCTCTTTGCAGTAGTTGTGCATCTCTTCCTGTTTGATTTGAGTCCGTTTGTGGTCACTTTGCATCTCTCTGTGGTCCTGCATTCCTTTGTTGTGGCTGTTCTGCATCTTTTTGTGTCTTTTTGTCATTTATTTGCACCTCTTTGTATTTGTTTGGCTTTTCATCGTCATCATTTTGTGTTTCTTGGTGGACATCTGCCTCCGTTTTTCATCTTTCTGTCATTCTTAGCACCTTTTTGTGATGCTTTGCAGCCACTTTCTTTGTTTTCTTTTAGCAATTTTCTGTAAAATTTCTCTCTCTTCGTACTCATTTTGCATCTCTCTATAGTTTGTGGTCAACTTTCATCCTTCCGTGCTTATTTTATGTCTCTTTGCATCAGTTTTTATCTCCTCGTTGCTAATTTCTGTCGTCAGAGTCTCTTTTTTAGTTGTTTTGAGTCTTCTCGTGCTCATTTTTGTCTCTTTGCAGTGATTCATGCAGTCACTTTCGGCTGCTTTGTGTCTCTGCAGCTGGAGCTTTTAGGATTAAACCGGACGCAGAATTGCAGCTGAGAGTTTTAAAAACAGGTTCAATAGCTTTTGCATCACTGATTCTAATTTACAGAGTTGATTAGGTGGAATAAATGAATGAATATTTCATTTCCATGTGTGCTCATTTGCATAACTCGTCCCTCATGGGAATATTTAGACACGTTAAGTAAAAACAAACCAAACGATGGAGATGGATCCCTTCTACGGATCTATACCGTTCTGCTCCCAAATGAAATATTTCCCCCGCTGGAAGTAAAAATGTCTCTTTGTCAGATCTCACTCTGAGCTGCTGGTTTACTGGGCTTCACACATTTCTTATCTCAGAGCTCAGGGTTGCTCCCGTTGGCCTCACAGATCTGCAGCTGGAACGTTTTCTCAGGCGGAAATTTAAAAAAACCAAAAATCATTCAGAGCTCACTGTGAAAATACACAGCGTGATTACTCCTGCAGGAATTATGTCGTTTTCTCGGCATAAAATAGAGAATAAAGCAGTCAGCGGCAGTAAAGTGCAATCATCACCTGTGGGAACCAAATCACACTTCAGTGGAAACGGTTTTCTGTAGTTTCATATTTCATATATTGCCAATAACCCACATATAAAAAAAACACAAACTCATCCCTCGATATTTCCTCTCTGCCGTCTTGTCTTATTCTCTGAGCCTCCAGGTTCCTGCCGAGGACGTAAATATTTAAAAACAAGTCGCAGATATAAAGTTTAATCTCAGTCGGACGCTGCAGTTTTCATCAAAAGTCCCTGAAATCAGATTTAAGAGAGGATTTGCTGCTTTCAGCTGCAGAATAATAATAATAATAATAATAATAATAGAGTGGATTCTTGCATTCCCTGATTTACATTCCTGACCTGTTTATAGAATCTTAAAGCTGCACTGAATACTCATTTATTAACTGTGTGTGTGCATGAAAGAATCATAAAAAAAGAAAAAAATCAAGCATGAAAGTGTAAAAGAGACACAAACATCCACAAACTGACTGATTTTTCTTGGAGATTTGCTCATAGTTTTGCATCTTTTCGAATTTATTTAGCATCTTTTTGGTTTTTTTTGCAGCTTATTGTGTTTGTTTTGCAGCCGCTTTCCTTTTATTAGCATCTTTGTCATCAGTTTGTGTTTGTTTTTTTAGTTTTGTGTCTAAATGTGGACTTTTTCTGCCTCTTGACAGATGTTTTCACATCATTTTGCATCTTTCTACAGCTGCTGTTCTTGTGGTTCTAGTTGTAGCTGCATGTGAAACTATTTAATGCAGATTTTTATCTCCTTGTATCTAATTAACACATTTTTTTGATTGTTTTAAGCCTGTTTGCATCAGTTTTGTTTGTATTTGTGTAAGGTACGTTTGCTGCCCTTTGTTGTGTATCTATAGTCTATGTCTATTGCTTTGTCGTTTTTGCTCTCTTTGTGATCATTTTGTGTTTATTTTTGGTCATATTGTATTTTTTCTGGTTGTTTTACATCCTTTTGTAGTCAAGATTTGTTTGTTTGTGGTAATTTTGAGCCTCTTTTTAGTCATTTTGCGTCAGTTTGAGGTCAATCTTTGTTTCTTTTCGGTCATTTTCCGTCTCTTTGTAGCTGTTTTGCAAGTGATTGTGGTCATTCTGTATGTGTTTGTGGTCATTTTGTACGTATTATGTTGTTTTTTGCATCTGTTTGTGGTCAAGTTTTGGTTCTTTGTGGTAGTTTTAAACCTATTTTTAGTCATTTTGCATCCCTTTGTGGTCATTTGGTGTTTCTTTACATTCATTTTGCATCTTTGAAGGACTTTTTGCATCAGTTTGAGGTCAACCTTTGTTGCTTTGTGGTTATTTTGCGTGTCTTTGTAGCTGTTTTGCATGTTGGCAGATGTTTTGTGTCGTTTTTGTGTTGGAACTGTTTCTTTGTGGTAATTTTGAATCTCTATTTAGTCATTTGCATCAGATTGTGGTCACTTCATGTCTTTTTGTGGTCTAACTGCAGTGTTATGTTGCTGTTTGCATCTGGTTGAGGTCAAGTTTTGTTTTTATGTCGGAATTTTGAACCTCTTCTTCGTCATTTTTCATCTCTTTGTTGTTGTTTCACATGCGTTTGTGGTGATTCTGTGTTTCTTTATGCTCATTTAGCATGACTTTATAGTTGTTTTGCATCTTTGTCATCATTTTGAGTCTGTTTGAGGTCTGTCCTTTCTCTGTGGTCATTTTTAGTTGTCTGTAGTTGATTTGCCTCTTTGTAATTGTTTTACGTATGTTTGTGGTTAATATTTGTTTATTTGTTGTCATTTTGCATCAGTTTGTGGTTAATATTTGTGTCTTTGCTGTCATTTTGCATCAGTTTGTGGTTAATATTTGTTTATTTGCTGTCATTTTGCATCAGTTTGTGGTTAATATTTGTTTCTTTGTTGTCATTTTGCATCAGTTTGTGGTTAATATTTGTTTCTTTGTTGTCATTTTGCATCAGTTTGTGGTTAATATTTGTGTCTTTGCTGTCATTTTGCATCAGTTTGTGGTTAATATTTGTTTATTTGTTGTCATTTTGCATCAGTTTGTGGTTAATATTTGTTTCTTTGCTGTCATTTTGCATCAGTTTGTGGTTAATATTTGTGTCTTTGAAGTCATTTTGTATCAGTTTGTGGTTAATATTTGTTTCTTTGTTGTCATTTTGTATCAGTTTGTGGTTAATATTTGTTTCTTTGTTGTCATTTTGCATCAGTTTGTGGTTAATATTTGTGTCTTTGCTGTCATTTTGTATCAGTTTGTGGTTAATATTTGTTTCTTTGTTGTCATTTTGCATCAGTTTGTGGTTAATATTTGTTTCTTTGCATCAGTTTGTGGTTAATATTTGTGTCTTTGAAGTCATTTTGCATCAGTTTGTGGTTAATATTTGTGTCCTTGTTGTCATTTTGTATCAGTTTGTGGTTAATATTTGTGTCTTTGAAGTCATTTTGTATCAGTTTGTGGTTAATATTTGTTTCTTTGAAGTCATTTTGTATCAGTTTGTGGTTAATATTTGTTTCTTTGCTGTCATTTTGTATCAGTTTGTGGTTAATATTTGTTTCTTTGAAGTCATTTTGCATCAGTTTGTGGTTAATATTTGTTTCTTTGCTGTCATTTTGTATCAGTTTGTGGTTAATATTTGTGTCTTTGAAGTCATTTTGTATCAGTTTGTGGTTAATATTTGTGTCTTTGAAGTCATTTTGTATCAGTTTGTGGTTAATATTTGTTTCTTTGCTGTCATTTTGTATCAGTTTGTGGTTAATATTTGTGTCTTTGAAGTCATTTTGTATCAGTTTGTGGTTAATATTTGTTTCTTTGTTGTCATTTTGTATCAGTTTGTGGTTAATATTTGTTTCTTTGTTGTCATTTTGCATCAGTTTGTGGTTAATATTTGTGTCTTTGCTGTCATTTTGTATCAGTTTGTGGTTAATATTTGTTTCTTTGTTGTCATTTTGCATCAGTTTGTGGTTAATATTTGTTTCTTTGCATCAGTTTGTGGTTAATATTTGTGTCTTTGAAGTCATTTTGCATCAGTTTGTGGTTAATATTTGTGTCCTTGTTGTCATTTTGTATCAGTTTGTGGTTAATATTTGTGTCTTTGAAGTCATTTTGTATCAGTTTGTGGTTAATATTTGTTTCTTTGAAGTCATTTTGTATCAGTTTGTGGTTAATATTTGTTTCTTTGTTGTCATTTTGTATCAGTTTGTGGTTAATATTTGTTTCTTTGTTGTCATTTTGTATCAGTTTGTGGTTAATATTTGTGTCTTTGAAGTCATTTTGTATCAGTTTGTGGTTAATATTTGTTTCTTTGAAGTCATTTTGTATCAGTTTGTGGTTAATATTTGTTTCTTTGCATCAGTTTGTGGTTAATATTTGTGTCTTTGAAGTCATTTTGTATCAGTTTGTGGTTAATATTTGTTTCTTTGTTGTCATTTTGTATCAGTTTGTGGTTAATATTTGTGTCTTTGAAGTCATTTTGTATCAGTTTGTGGTTAATATTTGTTTCTTTGCTGTCATTTTGTATCAGTTTGTGGTTAATATTTGTTTCTTTGTTGTCATTTTGCATCAGTTTGTGGTTAATATTTGTTTCTTTGTTGTCATTTTGCATCAGTTTGTGGTTAATATTTGTTTCTTTGTTGTCATTTTGCATCAGTTTGTGGTTAATATTTGTGTCTTTGCTGTCATTTTGCATCAGTTTGTGGTTAATATTTGTTTATTTGTTGTCATTTTGCATCAGTTTGTGGTTAATATTTGTTTCTTTGCTGTCATTTTGCATCAGTTTGTGGTTAATATTTGTGTCTTTGAAGTCATTTTGTATCAGTTTGTGGTTAATATTTGTTTCTTTGTTGTCATTTTGTATCAGTTTGTGGTTAATATTTGTTTCTTTGTTGTCATTTTGCATCAGTTTGTGGTTAATATTTGTGTCTTTGCTGTCATTTTGTATCAGTTTGTGGTTAATATTTGTTTCTTTGTTGTCATTTTGCATCAGTTTGTGGTTAATATTTGTTTCTTTGCATCAGTTTGTGGTTAATATTTGTGTCTTTGAAGTCATTTTGCATCAGTTTGTGGTTAATATTTGTGTCCTTGTTGTCATTTTGTATCAGTTTGTGGTTAATATTTGTGTCTTTGAAGTCATTTTGTATCAGTTTGTGGTTAATATTTGTTTCTTTGAAGTCATTTTGTATCAGTTTGTGGTTAATATTTGTTTCTTTGCTGTCATTTTGTATCAGTTTGTGGTTAATATTTGTTTCTTTGAAGTCATTTTGCATCAGTTTGTGGTTAATATTTGTTTCTTTGCTGTCATTTTGTATCAGTTTGTGGTTAATATTTGTGTCTTTGAAGTCATTTTGTATCAGTTTGTGGTTAATATTTGTTTCTTTGAAGTCATTTTGCATCAGTTTGTGGTTAATATTTGTTTCTTTGCTGTCATTTTGTATCAGTTTGTGGTTAATATTTGTGTCTTTGAAGTCATTTTGTATCAGTTTGTGGTTAATATTTGTGTCTTTGAAGTCATTTTGTATCAGTTTGTGGTTAATATTTGTTTCTTTGCTGTCATTTTGTATCAGTTTGTGGTTAATATTTGTGTCTTTGAAGTCATTTTGTATCAGTTTGTGGTTAATATTTGTTTCTTTGTTGTCATTTTGTATCAGTTTGTGGTTAATATTTGTTTCTTTGTTGTCATTTTGCATCAGTTTGTGGTTAATATTTGTGTCTTTGCTGTCATTTTGTATCAGTTTGTGGTTAATATTTGTTTCTTTGTTGTCATTTTGCATCAGTTTGTGGTTAATATTTGTTTCTTTGCATCAGTTTGTGGTTAATATTTGTGTCTTTGAAGTCATTTTGCATCAGTTTGTGGTTAATATTTGTGTCCTTGTTGTCATTTTGTATCAGTTTGTGGTTAATATTTGTGTCTTTGAAGTCATTTTGTATCAGTTTGTGGTTAATATTTGTTTCTTTGAAGTCATTTTGTATCAGTTTGTGGTTAATATTTGTTTCTTTGTTGTCATTTTGTATCAGTTTGTGGTTAATATTTGTTTCTTTGTTGTCATTTTGTATCAGTTTGTGGTTAATATTTGTGTCTTTGAAGTCATTTTGTATCAGTTTGTGGTTAATATTTGTTTCTTTGAAGTCATTTTGTATCAGTTTGTGGTTAATATTTGTTTCTTTGCATCAGTTTGTGGTTAATATTTGTGTCTTTGAAGTCATTTTGTATCAGTTTGTGGTTAATATTTGTTTCTTTGTTGTCATTTTGTATCAGTTTGTGGTTAATATTTGTGTCTTTGAAGTCATTTTGTATCAGTTTGTGGTTAATATTTGTTTCTTTGCTGTCATTTTGTATCAGTTTGTGGTTAATATTTGTTTCTTTGTTGTCATTTTGTATCAGTTTGTGGTTAATATTTGTGTCTTTGTTGTCATTTTGTATCAGTTTGTGGTTAATATTTGTTTCTTTGTTGTCATTTTGTATCAGTTTGTGGTTAATATTTGTTTCTTTGTTGTCATTTGTATCAGTTTGTGGTTAATATTTGTTTTCTTTGTTGTCATTTTGTATCAGTTTGTGGTTAATATTTGTTTCTTTGTTGTCATTTTGTATCAGTTTGTGGTTAATATTTGTTTCTTTGTTGTCATTTTGTATCAGTTTGTGGTTAATATTTGTTTCTTTGTTGTCATTTTGTATCAGTTTGTGGTTAATATTTGTTTCTTTGCTGTCATTTTGTATCAGTTTGTGGTTAATATTTGTTTCTTTGTTGTCATTTTGCATCAGTTTGTGGTTAATATTTGTGTCTTTGCTGTCATTTTGTATCAGTTTGTGGTTAATATTTGTGTCCTTGTTGTCATTTTGCATCAGTTTGTGGTTAATATTTGTTTCTTTGTTGTCATTTTGTATCAGTTTGTGGTTAATATTTGTTTCTTTGCATCAGTTTGTGGTTAATATTTGTGTCTTTGAAGTCATTTTGTATCAGTTTGTGGTTAATATTTGTTTCTTTGTTGTCATTTTGTATCAGTTTGTGGTTAATATTTGTGTCTTTGAAGTCATTTTGTATCAGTTTGTGGTTAATATTTGTTTCTTTGCTGTCATTTTGTATCAGTTTGTGGTTAATATTTGTTTCTTTGTTGTCATTTTGTATCAGTTTGTGGTTAATATTTGTGTCTTTGAAGTCATTTTGTATCAGTTTGTGGTTAATATTTGTTTCTTTGTTGTCATTTTGTATCAGTTTGTGGTTAATATTTGTTTCTTTGCTGTCATTTTGTATCAGTTTGTGGTTAATATTTGTGTCTTTGAAGTCATTTTGTATCAGTTTGTGGTTAATATTTGTTTCTTTTGCTGTCATTTTGTATCAGTTTGTGGTTAATATTTGTTTCTTTGTTGTCATTTTGTATCAGTTTGTGGTTAATATTTGTGTCTTTGAAGTCATTTTGTATCAGTTTGTGGTTAATATTTGTTTCTTTGCTGTCATTTTGTATCAGTTTGTGGTTAATATTTGTTTCTTTGTTGTCATTTTGTATCAGTTTGTGGTTAATATTTGTTTCTTTGTTGTCATTTTGTATCAGTTTGTGGTTAATATTTGTGTCTTTGAAGTCATTTTGTATCAGTTTGTGGTTAATATTTGTTTCTTTGCTGTCATTTTGTATCAGTTTGTGGTTAATATTTGTTTCTTTGTTGTCATTTTGTATCAGTTTGTGGTTAATATTTGTGTCTTTGAAGTCATTTTGTATCAGTTTGTGGTTAATATTTGTTTCTTTGCTGTCATTTTGTATCAGTTTGTGGTTAATATTTGTTTCTTTGTTGTCATTTTGTATCAGTTTGTGGTTAATATTTGTGTCTTTGAAGTCATTTTGTATCAGTTTGTGGTTAATATTTGTTTCTTTGTTGTCATTTTGTATCAGTTTGTGGTTAATATTTGTTTCTTTGTTGTCATTTTGCATCAGTTTGTGGTTAATATTTGTTTCTTTGCTGTCATTTTGTATCAGTTTGTGGTTAATATTTGTTTCTTTGCATCAGTTTGTGGTTAATATTTGTGTCTTTGAAGTCATTTTGTATCAGTTTGTGGTTAATATTTGTTTCTTTGCTGTCATTTTGCATCAGTTTGTGGTTAATATTTGTGTCTTTGAAGTCATTTTGTATCAGTTTGTGGTTAATATTTGTTTATTTGCTTTCATTTTGCATCAGTTTGTGGTTAATATTTGTGTCTTTGAAGTCATTTTGTATCAGTTTGTGGTTAATATTTGTTTCTTTGTTGTCATTTTGCATCAGTTTGTGGTTAATATTTGTTTCTTTGTTGTCATTTTGTATCAGTTTGTGGTTAATATTTGTGTCTTTGAAGTCATTTTGTATCAGTTTGTGGTTAATATTTGTTTCTTTGCTGTCATTTTGTATCAGTTTGTGGTTAATATTTGTTTCTTTGTTGTCATTTTGTATCAGTTTGTGGTTAATATTTGTGTCTTTGAAGTCATTTTGTATCAGTTTGTGGTTAATATTTGTTTCTTTGCTGTCATTTTGTATCAGTTTGTGGTTAATATTTGTTTCTTTGTTGTCATTTTGTATCAGTTTGTGGTTAATATTTGTTTCTTTGTTGTCATTTTGTATCAGTTTGTGGTTAATATTTGTGTCTTTGAAGTCATTTTGTATCAGTTTGTGGTTAATATTTGTTTCTTTGCTGTCATTTTGTATCAGTTTGTGGTTAATATTGTTTCTTTGTTGTCATTTTGTATCAGTTTGTGGTTAATATTTGTGTCTTTGAAGTCATTTTGTATCAGTTTGTGGTTAATATTTGTTTCTTTGCTGTCATTTTGTATCAGTTTGTGGTTAATATTTGTTTCTTTGTTGTCATTTTGTATCAGTTTGTGGTTAATATTTGTGTCTTTGAAGTCATTTTGTATCAGTTTGTGGTTAATATTTGTTTCTTTGTTGTCATTTTGTATCAGTTTGTGGTTAATATTTGTTTCTTTGTTGTCATTTTGCATCAGTTTGTGGTTAATATTTGTTTCTTTGCTGTCATTTTGTATCAGTTTGTGGTTAATATTTGTTTCTTTGCATCAGTTTGTGGTTAATATTTGTGTCTTTGAAGTCATTTTGTATCAGTTTGTGGTTAATATTTGTTTCTTTGCTGTCATTTTGCATCAGTTTGTGGTTAATATTTGTGTCTTTGAAGTCATTTTGTATCAGTTTGTGGTTAATATTTGTTTATTTGCTTTCATTTTGCATCAGTTTGTGGTTAATATTTGTGTCTTTGAAGTCATTTTGTATCAGTTTGTGGTTAATATTTGTTTCTTTGTTGTCATTTTGCATCAGTTTGTGGTTAATATTTGTTTCTTTGTTGTCATTTTGTATCAGTTTGTGGTTAATATTTGTGTCTTTGCTGTCATTTTGTATCAGTTTGTGGTTAATATTTGTTTATTTGTTGTCATTTTGTATCAGTTTGTGGTTAATATTTGTTTCTTTGCTGTCATTTTGCATCAGTTTGTGGTTAATATTTGTGTCTTTGAAGTCATTTTGTATCAGTTTGTGGTTAATATTTGTTTCTATGTTGTCATTTTGTATCAGTTTGTGGTTAATATTTGTTTCTTTGCATCAGTTTGTGGTTAATATTTGTTTCTTTGTTGTCATTTTGCATCAGTTTTGTGGTTAATATTTGTTTCTTTGTTGTTCATTTTGCATCAGTTTGTGGTTAATATTTGTTTCTTTGTTGTCATTTTGCATCAGTTTGTGGTTAATATTTGTGTCTTTGAAGTCATTTTGTATCAGTTTGTGGTTAATATTTGTTTATTTGCTGTCATTTTGCATCAGTTTGTGGTTAATATTTGTTTCTTTGTTGTCATTTTGCATCAGTTTGTGGTTAATATTTGTTTCTTTGTTGTCATTTTGCATCAGTTTGTGGTTAATATTTGTTTCTTTGTTGGTCATTTTGCATCAGTTTGTGGTTAATATTTGTGTCTTTGAAGTCATTTTGTATCAGTTTGTGGTTAATATTTGTTTATTTGCTGTCATTTTGCATCAGTTTGTGGTTAATATTTGTGTCTTTGAAGTCATTTTGTATCAGTTTGTGGTTAATATTTGTTTCTTTGCTGTCATTTTGTATCAGTTTGTGGTTAATATTTGTTTCTTTGTTGTCATTTTGCATCAGTTTGTGGTTAATATTTGTTTCTTTGTTGTCATTTTGCATCAGTTTGTGGTTAATATTTGTTTCTTTGTTGTCATTTTGCATCAGTTTGTGGTTAATATTTGTTTCTTTGTTGTCATTTTGTATCAGTTTGTGGTTAATATTTGTGTCTTTGCTGTCATTTTGCATCAGTTTGTGGTTAATATTTGTTTATTTGTTGTCATTTTGTATCAGTTTGTGGTTAATATTTGTGTCTTTGTTGTCATTTTGCATCAGTTTGTGGTTAATATTTGTGTCTTTGAAGTCATTTTGTATCAGTTTGTGGTTAATATTTGTTTATTTGTTGTCATTTTGTATCAGTTTGTGGTTAATATTTGTGTCTTTGTTGCCATTTTGCATCAGTTTGTGGTTAATATTTGTTTCTTTGCATCAGTTTGTGGTTAATATTTGTGTCTTTGAAGTCATTTTGCATCAGTTTGTGGTTAATATTTGTGTCCTTGTTGTCATTTTGTATCAGTTTGTGGTTAATATTTGTGTCTTTGAAGTCATTTTGTATCAGTTTGTGGTTAATATTTGTTTCTTTGAAGTCATTTGTATCAGTTTGTGGTTAATATTTGTTTCTTTGTTGTCATTTTGTATCAGTTTGTGGTTAATATTTGTTTCTTTGTTGTCATTTTGTATCAGTTTGTGGTTAATATTTGTGTCTTTGAAGTCATTTTGTATCAGTTTGTGGTTAATATTTGTTTCTTTGAAGTCATTTTGTATCAGTTTGTGGTTAATATTTGTTTTCTTTGCATCAGTTTGTGGTTAATATTTGTGTCTTTGAAGTCATTTTGTATCAGTTTGTGGTTAATATTTGTTTCTTTGTTGTCATTTTGTATCAGTTTGTGGTTAATATTTGTGTCTTGAAGTCATTTTGTATCAGTTTGTGGTTAATATTTGTTTCTTTGCTGTCATTTTGTATCAGTTTGTGGTTAATATTTGTTTCTTTGTTGTCATTTGTATCAGTTTGTGGTTAATATTTGTGTCTTTGTTGTCATTTTGTATCAGTTTGTGGTTATATTGTTTCTTTGTTGTCATTTTGTATCAGTTTGTGGTTAATATTTGTTTCTTTGTTGTCATTTTGTATCAGTTTGTGGTTAATATTGTTTCTTTGTTGTCATTTTGTATCAGTTTGTGGTTAATATTTGTTTCTTTGTTGTCATTTTGTATCAGTTTGTGGTTAATATTTGTTTCTTTGTTGTCATTTTGTATCAGTTTGTGGTTAATATTTGTTTCTTTGTTGTCATTTTGTATCAGTTTGTGGTTAATATTTGTTTCTTTGCTGTCATTTTGTATCAGTTTGTGGTTAATATTTGTTTCTTTGTTGTCATTTTGCATCAGTTTGTGGTTAATATTTGTGTCTTTGCTGTCATTTTGTATCAGTTTGTGGTTAATATTTGTGTCCTTGTTGTCATTTTGCATCAGTTTGTGGTTAATATTTGTTTCTTTGTTGTCATTTTGTATCAGTTTGTGGTTAATATTTGTTTCTTTGCATCAGTTTGTGGTTAATATTTGTGTCTTTGAAGTCATTTTGTATCAGTTTGTGGTTAATATTTGTTTCTTTGTTGTCATTTTGTATCAGTTTGTGGTTAATATTTGTGTCTTTGAAGTCATTTTGTATCAGTTTGTGGTTAATATTTGTTTCTTTGCTGTCATTTTGTATCAGTTTGTGGTTAATATTTGTTTCTTTGTTGTCATTTTGTATCAGTTTGTGGTTAATATTTGTGTCTTTGAAGTCATTTTGTATCAGTTTGTGGTTAATATTTGTTTCTTTGTTGTCATTTTGTATCAGTTTGTGGTTAATATTTGTTTCTTTGCTGTCATTTTGTATCAGTTTGTGGTTAATATTTGTGTCTTTGAAGTCATTTTGTATCAGTTTGTGGTTAATATTTGTTTCTTTGCTGTCATTTTGTATCAGTTTGTGGTTAATATTTGTTTCTTTGTTGTCATTTTGTATCAGTTTGTGGTTAATATTTGTGTCTTTGAAGTCATTTTGTATCAGTTTGTGGTTAATATTTGTTTCTTTGCTGTCATTTTGTATCAGTTTGTGGTTAATATTTGTTTCTTTGTTGTCATTTTGTATCAGTTTGTGGTTAATATTTGTTTCTTTGTTGTCATTTTGTATCAGTTTGTGGTTAATATTTGTGTCTTTGAAGTCATTTTGTATCAGTTTGTGGTTAATATTTGTTTCTTTGCTGTCATTTTGTATCAGTTTGTGGTTAATATTTGTTTCTTTGTTGTCATTTTGTATCAGTTTGTGGTTAATATTTGTGTCTTTGAAGTCATTTTGTATCAGTTTGTGGTTAATATTTGTTTCTTTGCTGTCATTTTGTATCAGTTTGTGGTTAATATTTGTTTCTTTGTTGTCATTTTGTATCAGTTTGTGGTTAATATTTGTGTCTTTGAAGTCATTTTGTATCAGTTTGTGGTTAATATTTGTTTCTTTGTTGTCATTTTGTATCAGTTTGTGGTTAATATTTGTTTCTTTGTTGTCATTTTGCATCAGTTTGTGGTTAATATTTGTTTCTTTGCTGTCATTTTGTATCAGTTTGTGGTTAATATTTGTTTCTTTGCTGTCATTTTGCATCAGTTTGTGGTTAATATTTGTGTCTTTGAAGTCATTTTGTATCAGTTTGTGGTTAATATTTGTTTCTTTGCTGTCATTTTGCATCAGTTTGTGGTTAATATTTGTGTCTTTGAAGTCATTTTGTATCAGTTTGTGGTTAATATTTGTTTATTTGCTTTCATTTTGCATCAGTTTGTGGTTAATATTTGTGTCTTTGAAGTCATTTTGTATCAGTTTGTGGTTAATATTTGTTTCTTTGTTGTCATTTTGCATCAGTTTGTGGTTAATATTTGTTTCTTTGTTGTCATTTTGTATCAGTTTGTGGTTAATATTTGTGTCTTTGCTGTCATTTTGTATCAGTTTGTGGTTAATATTTGTTTCTTTGCTGTCATTTTGCATCAGTTTGTGGTTAATATTTGTGTCTTTGTTGCCATTTTGCATCAGTTTGTGGTTAATATTTGTGTCTTTGAAGTCATTTTGTATCAGTTTGTGGTTAATATTTGTTTCTATGTTGTCATTTTGTATCAGTTTGTGGTTAATATTTGTTTCTTTGCATCAGTTTGTGGTTAATATTTGTTTCTTTGTTGTCATTTTGCATCAGTTTGTGGTTAATATTTGTTTCTTTGTTGTCATTTTGCATCAGTTTGTGGTTAATATTTGTTTCTTTGTTGTCATTTTGCATCAGTTTGTGGTTAATATTTGTTTCTTTGCTGTCATTTTGTATCAGTTTGTGGTTAATATTTGTTTCTTTGTTGTCATTTTGCATCAGTTTGTGGTTAATATTTGTGTCTTTGAAGTCATTTTGTATCAGTTTGTGGTTAATATTTGTTTATTTGCTGTCATTTTGCATCAGTTTGTGGTTAATATTTGTGTCTTTGAAGTCATTTTGTATCAGTTTGTGGTTAATATTTGTTTCTTTGCTGTCATTTTGTATCAGTTTGTGGTTAATATTTGTTTCTTTGTTGTCATTTTGCATCAGTTTGTGGTTAATATTTGTTTCTTTGTTGTCATTTTGCATCAGTTTGTGGTTAATATTTGTTTCTTTGTTGTCATTTTGCATCAGTTTGTGGTTAATATTTGTTTCTTTGTTGTCATTTTGTATCAGTTTGTGGTTAATATTTGTGTCTTTGCTGTCATTTTGCATCAGTTTGTGGTTAATATTTGTGTCTTTGAAGTCATTTTGTATCAGTTTGTGGTTAATATTTGTTTATTTGTTGTCATTTTGTATCAGTTTGTGGTTAATATTTGTTTCTTTGCTGTCATTTTGCATCAGTTTGTGGTTAATATTTGTTTCTTTGCTGTCATTTTGCATCAGTTTGTGGTTAATATTTGTGTCTTTGAAGTCATTTTGTATCAGTTTGTGGTTAATATTTGTTTCTTTGCTGTCATTTTGCATCAGTTTGTGGTTAATATTTGTTTCTTTGCTGTCATTTTGCATCAGTTTGTGGTTAATATTTGTGTCTTTGAAGTCATTTTGCATCAGTTTGTGGTTAATATTTGTTTCTTTGTTGTCATTTTGTATCAGTTTGTGGTTAATATTTGTTTCTTTGTTGTCATTTTGCATCAGTTTGTGGTTAATATTTGTTTCTTTGCTGTCATTTTGCATCAGTTTGTGGTTAATATTTGTGTCTTTGAAGTCATTTTGTATCAGTTTGTGGTTAATATTTGTTTCTTTGCTGTCATTTTGTATCAGTTTGTGGTTAATATTTGTTTCTTTGTTGTCATTTTGTATCAGTTTGTGGTTAATATTTGTTTCTTTGTTGTCATTTTGTATCAGTTTGTGGTTAATATTTGTGTCTTTGAAGTCATTTTGTATCAGTTTGTGGTTAATATTTGTTTCTTTGAAGTCATTTTGTATCAGTTTGTGGTTAATATTTGTTTCTTTGCTGTCATTTTGTATCAGTTTGTGGTTAATATTTGTTTCTTTGTTGTCATTTTGTATCAGTTTGTGGTTAATATTTGTGTCTTTGAAGTCATTTTGTATCAGTTTGTGGTTAATATTTGTTTCTTTGTTGTCATTTTGTATCAGTTTGTGGTTAATATTTGTTTCTTTGTTGTCATTTTGCATCAGTTTGTGGTTAATATTTGTTTCTTTGCTGTCATTTTGTATCAGTTTGTGGTTAATATTTGTTTCTTTGCTGTCATTTTGCATCAGTTTGTGGTTAATATTTGTGTCTTTGAAGTCATTTTGTATCAGTTTGTGGTTAATATTTGTTTCTTTGCTGTCATTTTGCATCAGTTTGTGGTTAATATTTGTGTCTTTGAAGTCATTTTGTATCAGTTTGTGGTTAATATTTGTTTATTTGCTTTCATTTTGCATCAGTTTGTGGTTAATATTTGTGTCTTTGAAGTCATTTTGTATCAGTTTGTGGTTAATATTTGTTTCTTTGTTGTCATTTTGCATCAGTTTGTGGTTAATATTTGTTTCTTTGTTGTCATTTTGTATCAGTTTGTGGTTAATATTTGTGTCTTTGCTGTCATTTTGTATCAGTTTGTGGTTAATATTTGTTTCTTTGCTGTCATTTTGCATCAGTTTGTGGTTAATATTTGTGTCTTTGTTGCCATTTTGCATCAGTTTGTGGTTAATATTTGTGTCTTTGAAGTCATTTTGTATCAGTTTGTGGTTAATATTTGTTTCTATGTTGTCATTTTGTATCAGTTTGTGGTTAATATTTGTTTCTTTGCATCAGTTTGTGGTTAATATTTGTTTCTTTGTTGTCATTTTGCATCAGTTTGTGGTTAATATTTGTTTCTTTGTTGTCATTTTGCATCAGTTTGTGGTTAATATTTGTTTCTTTGTTGTCATTTTGCATCAGTTTGTGGTTAATATTTGTTTCTTTGCTGTCATTTTGTATCAGTTTGTGGTTAATATTTGTTTCTTTGTTGTCATTTTGCATCAGTTTGTGGTTAATATTTGTGTCTTTGAAGTCATTTTGTATCAGTTTGTGGTTAATATTTGTTTATTTGCTGTCATTTTGCATCAGTTTGTGGTTAATATTTGTGTCTTTGAAGTCATTTTGTATCAGTTTGTGGTTAATATTTGTTTCTTTGCTGTCATTTTGTATCAGTTTGTGGTTAATATTTGTTTCTTTGTTGTCATTTTGCATCAGTTTGTGGTTAATATTTGTTTCTTTGTTGTCATTTTGCATCAGTTTGTGGTTAATATTTGTTTCTTTGTTGTCATTTTGCATCAGTTTGTGGTTAATATTTGTTTCTTTGTTGTCATTTTGTATCAGTTTGTGGTTAATATTTGTGTCTTTGCTGTCATTTTGCATCAGTTTGTGGTTAATATTTGTGTCTTTGAAGTCATTTTGTATCAGTTTGTGGTTAATATTTGTTTATTTGTTGTCATTTTGTATCAGTTTGTGGTTAATATTTGTTTCTTTGCTGTCATTTTGCATCAGTTTGTGGTTAATATTTGTGTCTTTGCTGTCATTTTGCATCAGTTTGTGGTTAATATTTGTGTCTTTGAAGTCATTTTGTATCAGTTTGTGGTTAATATTTGTTTCTTTGTTGTCATTTTGCATCAGTTTGTGGTTAATATTTGTTTCTTTGCTGTCATTTTGCATCAGTTTGTGGTTAATATTTGTGTCTTTGTTGCCATTTTGCATCAGTTTGTGGTTAATATTTGTGTCTTTGAAGTCATTTTGTATCAGTTTGTGGTTAATATTTGTTTCTTTGCTGTCATTTTGCATCAGTTTGTGGTTAATATTTGTGTCTTTGTTGCCATTTTGCATCAGTTTGTGGTTAATATTTGTGTCTTTGTTGCCATTTTGTATCAGTTTGTGGTTAATATTTGTTTCTTTGCATCAGTTTGTGGTTAATATTTGTTTCTATGTTGTCATTTTGTATCAGTTTGTGGTTAATATTTGTTTCTTTGCATCAGTTTGTGGTTAATATTTGTTTCTTTGTTGTCATTTTGCATCAGTTTGTGGTTAATATTTGTTTCTTTGTTGTCATTTTGCATCAGTTTGTGGTTAATATTTATTTCTTTGCTGTCATTTTGTATCAGTTTGTGGTTAATATTTGTTTCTTTGTTGTCATTTTGGATCAGTTTGTGGTTAATATTTGTGTCTTTGCTGTCATTTTGCATCAGTTTGTGGTTAATATTTGTGTCTTTGTTGTCATTTTGTATCAGTTTGTGGTTAATATTTGTTTCTTTGCATCAGTTTGTGGTTAATATTTGTTTCTTTGTTGTCATTTTGCATCAGTTTGTGGTTAATCTTTGTTTCTTTGTTGTCATTTTGCATCAGTTTGTGGTTAATATTTGTTTCTTTGTTGTCATTTTGCATCAGTTTGTGGTTAATATTTGTTTCTTTGCTGTCATTTTGTATCAGTTTGTGGTTAATATTTGTTTCTTTGCTGTCATTTTGTATCAGTTTGTGGTTAATATTTGTTTCTTTGTATCAGTTTGTGGTTAATATTTGTTTCTTTGTTGTCATTTTGCATCAGTTTGTGGTTAATATTTGTTTCTTTGTTGTCATTTTGCATCAGTTTGTGGTTAATATTTGTTTCTTTGTTGTCATTTTGCATCAGTTTGTGGTTAATATTTGTTTCTTTGCTGTCATTTTGTATCAGTTTGTGGTTAATATTTGTGTCTTTGTTGTCATTTTGTATCAGTTTGTGGTTAATATTTGTTTCTTTGTTGTCATTTTGTATCAGTTTGTGGTTAATATTTGTTTCTTTGCATCAGTTTGTGGTTAATATTTGTTTCTTTGCTGTCATTTTGCATCAGTTTGTGGTTAATATTTGTTTCTTTGTTGTCATTTTGCATCAGTTTGTGGTTAATATTTGTTTCTTTGCTGCATCTGTTTGTGTTGTTTCAGCATTTCTGTCATTGCATTGTGTCTCTTTTGTGAGACATTTTCCGGGTGAAAACTGGTGTTCTCGGCTGCAGTGGAGATTTTCAGCACCGTTCATCATTGTTTCCACTGTTTTGCTTCGCTGTCAGAGCTCCTGTGACGTTGTTTGTAGCCACAGCAGGTTGCTGTTCCACAAAAAAAGAGACTCCTACACAGCTGGGGAACAAATACACTTCCAGTCGAAAGTTTTAGGACACTTTCTAATTTATTTGACTGAGAAAGTGTCCTAAAACTTTTGACAGGGGGTGTAAGTTCCTCAGGAGTTGAACAGAGCTAATAGAAGATGAATGTTGTTCTTTGGTTGCTCATGTGGACAAAAACACGACTCTGTACGAATGAAATGTAATAACGCTGCTTTCAGGTCGCTTCTGTCTGTTTTTCTGTGTCTGTATCCTGTTCTCTGCAACTAAAGGCAACTGGAACCACATCTCTGTATGTGTCAACCTACTGGGCCATTAAATGTGATCCTGAAACATTCGGTGCCTGGGTGAGTTTGTGCAGCAGCAGGATGTTGGTCTGTGTGTGGGATTAAATCAAAATCAACACCAACACGTCAGTCACAGCTTTTAATAGTTTCTCCACGGCGGAGCTGTTCGGCACAGAGGAATAAGACGCAAGGCTCTCGACGCTCCGCTTTCTGTGAGCAACTGGAAAAAAGACAAACTTTGCCATTTATTCCTGCAGAGCTGAATCACTTTTCATCTTTTCAATAAGAATGCAGGAGCTTCCAATCAGAGAGCAGCAGGGCGAAGGTTTAATTAAGATTACTGTACGATGCAAATGTGATTAGAGTGGGTTATTAATAGACATTCATCTCCTTAATGCAGGGCTGTCCAACATGAGGCCCGTGGGCCAAAAGTGGTCCTCCAGAGGGTCCAATCCGGTCCTCAAAGTGTAAAAATTACAGAGAAGACATTAACTGCAGATTGTAAATTAGTAAAACTATAAATTTAAAACCCTTTCTAGACCATGACAAGTTGTTTTGATCATAAAGTAAAATACTAGATTGTTCTTTTGTGTTTCATTTTTGTAATGTTTTGTCTTTTTTGTCTGATTTTTATGGTTTGTGTCTCGTTTTTGTTGTGTTCTCTTTCTTTTTGTCCCGCTTGTGTTTTTTGTATCGTTTTTGTCATTTTGTGTTTTGCTTTATTCATTGTTTTAAGCATCATTTTGTTTCACGGTTTTGTTTTTTTCTTTTGTCTTGTTTGTCCATTTTTTTTGTCACTTTGTGACTTTTTTGTCTCATTTTTTGTCTTTTTTTTGCTTTGTTTCTTGTCGTTTGTCTCATTTTTTTTGCTGTTTTGTTTCTCGCATTGTTCCAGTATTTTGTCTTGTTTTTGTTTTTTGTTTTTTGTCTTTTCTAAAGTAAAATGCTATACCGTTCAGTTCCAGGTGACGAAATGTGTTCCTTTGTAGATCTGGAAGTTGTAATGTGGAAATGATAAACTGAGGCTGAATGTTGCTGAGATTTACCTTATTTTTCTTCATAAATTCCAGGTTGTTCATGATGTTTTGTAAAAAGATAATTTTCAGAATGTACCTTTTTCCGCTAAAACAAAGGAAACATGAGGAGCTGTGGTTATTTATAGGTTGTTATGCTGTGATTTCACTGGTCACTGAAGATACACTGCAAACACTCAAATCTTACCAAGTCTATTTGTCTTATTTTTAGACATTTCAGCAGATGGAGGGACTTGTTTTAACCCTCGTGTCGTCCTGCAGGTCAAATAGACTCGTTTTAAAGTTTGAAAATGTGGGGGAAAAAAAATGTATGTTTTCACAGTGAAACTTCTTATCTCCACATTTTCAACATTTTTGGGAAATGATGTTGATAGATAAATGGATAGAAATGTTAAAAATGTTCTTAAAGAAAATATTAGCAGTTTTACTGATATACATGTAATCACTTTAGATATTTTTTAGGATTTTTTTGGAAGAATTTTACTCATTTTAAAAAATATTTACAAGAATTTTCTTGCCAAATTTGGGGGATTTTTTTTAAATAAAATTTTTAAGGGAAATTTTTACGGAATAATTGGAATTTTCTTCCTGAAGGTTTCGCAAATTTTCGGAAATTTGGGGAATTTTTTTGCTGATTTTTCTTCAGACAAGGAAACAGTTGTTTTTGGTGCCAACAGGAGGGTTAAAACAACGCATCTTAAATATCTTGTTAAGTCAAACAGTCTTGAAATGATCTTGCTTTTAGTTGTATTTTACAAGAAAACTCAAAATAAGTTTAATACATCTCAAATCAGGAGGTTACATGAAAGCAAAAATCTATTTTTGAGAGATAAACTATTTTACTTTTTTTTTAGGTTTTTTTTTTTACTATTTTAAGACACCTAAGCTTGACAATCCTGGTAAAATACAGCTTAAAATAAGTTTTTCCGGCTAATTTTAAGATCTAAATATCGTATCTTATTTCAAGAAATCTTACCAAGCCAGTTTTCACTTGTTCTATTGGCAGATTTTTTTCACTTATTTCAAGGTAAAAGTTCCTTAAAATAACTTTTTCTTTTCTTGTTTTGAGAGGGGCATTTTTCCAGTGATATTGGTAGAACCTGAACTAGAAGGAGTTTGCCTTTACGTAACACAGTTTGTCCTGAATATCTGTACAGTAACACAGGTCTTACTTCTCGTTGTCGTAGTACAGCTTTCCGATGGCCCACGCCACGATTATGGGGAACGGTATACCTGTGAGGCACAGAAAGAAAACAGACAAAGTGACGGATTCTTTCTTTCTTTCTTTCATCTTTCTCTGCTATTCAAATCACTAAATATCACCGCGGGGATTTCATGCTGGAGTATGAAATCCCTGTGTGTGTTTTTATTTTTTCCTGCCAAGCGCTGTCAGAAGCAATCGCTGCTCGTGTGCCGTGATCCACAGATGCAAGCCAAGACGTGTCACCGTCAGAATGCCGCTTTGTGAACGAATGAAAGGCTGGACCCCGGCTGACGGTAATGCAGAGCGATCCGCAGATTTACCGACTTGTAGAAGTTCAATAAAGCAGACAAACAGCCATTACTCACATCTCAACGATACCAACAGCAGCATCAGAGAGCCACAATCTCACATCTCTGGAAACTTTCCCCTTCGTTAGCGATTTGCCGTCATCGCTTGATGCTAAACTTGAGGAGAACCCCGGATTAGTTCAGAAACATCATCTGAAGAGTGGAAGCTAAGCGGAGCACAGAGAATGCCGTCTTTTTTTCTTTGAGATGCGCTGCCATCTCCGCTTCACGCATCTTTTCGTGGTTGTTTTTACATGTGTTTGTGGTCAAGTTTTGCTTCTTTGTGCTAATTTTGAAGCTTTTATTAGTCATTTTGCATCGGTTTGTGGTCAATCTTTGTTTCTTTTCGGTCACTTTGCATCTTTGTAGTTGTTTTGCATCAGTTTGAGGTCTATTTTTGTTTTTGTTTTTTTATCATTTTGCATCTTTGTCGTTGTTTTGCATCAGTTTGAGGTCTACTTTTGTTTTTTTAATCATTTTGCATCTTTGAAGTCATTTTGCATCAGTTTGAGGTCTATTTTTGTTTTGTTTTTTGTCATTTTGCATCTTTGAAGTCGTTTTGCATCAGTTTGCGGTCTATTTTTGTTTCTTTGGGGTCACTTTGCATCTCTTTGTAGTCGTTTTGCATCGGTTTGAGGTCTATTTTTGTTTCTTTGGGGTCACTTTGCATCTCTTTGTAGTCGTTTTGCATCGGTTTGAGGTCTATTTTTGTTTCTTTGGGGTCACTTTGCATCTCTTTGTAGTCGTTTTGCATCAGTTTGCGGTCTATTTTTGTTTCTTTGGGGTCACTTTGCATCTCTTTGTAGTCGTTTTGCATCAGTTTGAGGTCTATTTTTTTATCATTTTGCATCTTTGAAGTTGTTTTGCATCAGTTTGAAGTCTATTTTTGTTTCTTTTCGATCACTTTGCATCTTTGAAGTCGCTTTTGCGGCAGTTTCAGATCCATTTTTGTTTTTTTTGTGGTCATTTTGCATCTCTTTGTAGTCGTTTTGCATCAGTTTGAGGTCTATTTTTGTTTCTTTTCCATCTCTGTTGCTGTTCTGCAAGTGTTTGTGGTCATTCTGTATTTTTCGTCGTCATTTTGCTGTGTTATGTAGTTGTTTTGCATCCGTTTGTGGTCAAGTTTAGTCTCTTAGTGATATTTTTGAAGCTCTTTTTAGTCATTTTTGCATCAGATTGTGGTCATTTGGTGTTTCTTTTTGATCATTTTGCATCTTTGAAGTCGTTTTTGCACCAGTTTCAGATCAATTTTTGTTTTTTGTGGTCATTTTGCATCTCTGTAGTCGTTTTACATCAGTTTTAGGTCTATCTTTGTTTCTTTTCAGTCATTTTACATCTTTTTGTTGTTGTCTTACGAGTGTTTGGGGTCATTCTGTAGTTTTTTTTTGTGGCGATTTTGTGTTTCTTTGTGGTAATTTATCACTTTTATGTCACAGTTTTGCATCTTTGAAGCAGCTGCTTTGAGTCATTTTCTGGTTTACCGGTTTCTTTTTGGTCATTTTGCATCTCTTTGTGGCTGTTTTTACAACTGTTGGTGGCCAAGTTTTGTTTCTTTGTGCTCATTTTAAATCTCTTTGTCGTCCAGAATCTCACACCTCTGGAAACTTTCCCCTTCATTAGCGATTTGCCGTCACCGCGTTGATGCTAAACTTGAAGACAATCTAATCCTGCGCCCCCGGATTAGTTCAGAAACGTCATATTTCTTGTTGTTTTCACGTCTCGGCCACACCTCGCCGGCTCCATCTTGACATTTGAAGAGCGGAAGCTAAGCGGAGCACAGAGAATGCGATCTTATTTATTTTTCTTTGAGATGCGCTGCCATCTACGCTTCATGCAGTCGCTTCACGCCGGCCCTCGGGGAAATGTAATCCAGCCGGCACAATGCTCCTAATCTCAGCAGCACATAGTTGAGTCTGACAGAGTGAAACAGGGAGTTAGTGAACTCCACACCAACACGTCTCCCAGCTGCCACTCCACATCCTGCCGTCTCCATCCAGTCAACTCCCAGCTATTGTTGGACAAAACTCTGCCTGACCTTCCAGCTTCTCTTCTGGGATTAAAGGAATTCAAACTGAGTGGAACTATGAGAGCGAAATACTCGGAAAAAACATTTAAAACACAGACAATATGCAGTACAGTTTAACAAGGAGGTTTATCAGAGCAAGAGACTACAAAACAGAGAGTGAACTCATCATCTCAAAGAATAATTGAATTTTAAACTTCATGCATCTCTTTGGAAAAAGCACAACCAAGACTGGAAGCAGAGAGAATTTAGAAATGTCTTCTGTGCAGTTATGATGCCATCAATCATATAAGCTATTTTCTGACATTTTTAGATGAAACATTTCAAAATATTTAATGATATGTCACAGTTTTAATCTCAGATGTGGTTAATTTTAGATTGGATCCATTCAAGAATCATCCGAAAGTTGAAAAAAAATCCATCGATTCTTTGAGAGTAGTGAACTTTGTGAGAAATTTTGATGTTTTTTTTGTTGTTTTTAAAGTTTCAGACCCTCATAAACGCTTTAATTTGTGACTTGCTGTTGTACAGGATCCGATGAGAACGGCTTTTCAAAAAAAGACAATCAAATAAGGTGACTTTGTTTCAATTTTCAGCTAAGATGTGGTTCATTTTCCTCATTGATCTAAATTCTAAAAGTTGAAGATGCAACGATTCTTTCACAAAAGTACTTCACTTTCTGTTAAGAAAGCTGAAAATTCTCTATTTTTCTGTATTTTTACACATTATATTATCTATTTAAATGGTGTAATTGTGCATATTTTTTCAAATCAACATGCCTTTCAGACCTGCTGATTGGTTTCGGGATTCAGAGGGTTAAAAACAGCGAGACAACGTGAGAATAAGAGGCGCTAGTGTGCAGATTTTTACACTCCAGCTATTTACCTTCAACTCTTTATGCTAACGGTTGCTAACCGTCTTTGGGCTTCTGCGTCACAATCGGACACGTCAAATTAACATTTTAGCTAAATCTGACCTTCAATTCACTTCATTCAGAACTGATTGAGGGTTTTTCAAATTAAGATGAAACTGAATTTACTCAGCCCGGTTGTTAAACAAACAGTCTGACATTTTGAGAAAGGGTTTATGCTAAGCTAAGCTAAGCTAACGAGCACTTAGATCTTGGTCAATGCCAATGTTCTCGTCTGGTTCTTCAGGTGTTTTTCTGACTGTTATTGTGTTAATCATGCACGCTGAGGAACACCAGGGCCTACGTACACCAGCCGATGCAGATGAACATCCACTTTCGGAGCTTGTCGGTGGAGTAGGTGAGGACGATGGCGGTGTGGAGGTAGCAGCCTTCTCCGAACATCCAGAAGAAGTTGGTGGAGTGGAAATAGTTGAAGGAGGCGGTGACGAGGCGACACCAAATCTGCAAAACAAACATCAGAAGCGGCTTTTAAAGCTGTGCTATCAACACCTGGGCAGGAGTTTGTTCTTAGATTTAAGATTAATTAAAGCTTTGTGCGACATTTGAGGATTGGAAACTGGAAAAAAAGAAATTTTAATGCAGAAATCACCACATTTACAAGCTTTCTTTCAATGTTTTTTCCCCATAACTTCAAAGGATGACAAACTAAAGCCAGTAATTTAAAGACATGGAGAATCTATGATTAGTTTCAAAGTATTCTGATGGTTTATGGCAGGGATGTCAAACATGAGGACCGTGGGCCAAAAGTGGACCTCCAGAGGGTCTGTTTTGCCTGATCTTTGTCGTTTTGATCATAAAGTAAAATACTAGATTGCTCATTGTTCTTTTGCCATTTTGTGTCTCATTTTTGTAATATTTTGTCTTATTTTTGTAGTTTTTTGTCCTGTTTTGTGTCAGATTTTGTCATTTGTCTCATGTTTTCTCATTTTTGTCTTGCTTGGGTCATTTGTTGATTTCTTTGTCGCTCTGTGCCTCATTTTTTGTGATATTTTGTTGTTTTTGTGATTTTTTGTCTGACCTTTGTTGTTTTGATCATTAAGTAAGCTTTGATCATTGTTCTTTTGTCATTTTGTGTCTCATTTTTTAAATATTTTGTCTTGTTTTTGTTGTTTTTTGTCCTGTTTTTTGGTCAGATTTTGTCATTTGTCTCATGTTTTTGTCGTTTTGTTTCTCATTTTTGTCGTTTTGTTTCTCATTTTTGTCTTGCTTGGGTCATTTGTTGATTTCTTTGTCGCTCTGTGCCTCATTTTTTGTGATATTTTGTTGTTTTTGTGATTTTTTTTGTCTGACCTTTGTTGTTTTGATCATTAAGTAAGTTTTGATCATTGTTCTTTTGTCATTTTGTGTCTCATTTTTTTAATATTTTGTCCTGTTTTTTTGGTCAGATTTTGTCATTTGTCTCATGTTTTTGTCATTTTGTTTCTCATTTTTTTCGTTTTATTTCTCATTTTTGTCTTTCCTTTTTGTCTCGCTTGTGTTCTTTGTCTTATTTTTGTCATTTTTTGGACTAAACCAATCTAGCTGTTTAACTCAGCTCTTTATGCTAATGTTGGCTAACTGGCTAATACATGTGAAATGAACATTTTAGCTAAATTTTCTGCTCACTTTATTCAGAATCATTTTTAGAGTTGTTGTACGTAATTTGAAATCAAATTTACCAAGATTGGCTGTCATAAAAATAGGTTGACATGTTTACAAAAAATGGTTTATGGTAAGCTAAGCTAACGCTTAGCAACGAGAACAATACCAACATTTACAAGACAACACTCCTACAGGTTCAGAGAGTTAATGCAGTTGAGAAATACCATAAATATTGTGCAAATTAAAAGTTTAGAAGCTTCTATTGCAAAGATTAACCGATAAAGTGAGACCTACCACGTTACTTTCGTGCACTTCGGGGCTCATGGTCATTTGGACGATGAACCAGGTGGCGTTTCTCAGGATGAAGGCGGTGATGAGGTTCCAGTGGATGATGTTTCTCAGGCAGCGGATGCTCCTGTCGGAGGAAAAAAAAAACAGAATAAAGTGAGGACAAAGTGAACTGCTGACGTGTTCATAGGGCTTTTCCAACGTTTCTCCTGCTGTGCTCTGTAGAAAAAAGATCCCAAACTGAGAAGAAAGATGGAAGATAGAACTTAACATAAAGGCAAACATGGAGGGAAAAGCCTGATGTAAATTTGTGCTCCTGCTGAGTTTGAGAAAGGGCATTAACCCTCCTGTTGACCTCATTTACGGGCACCAAAATACTGTTTCCTTGTCTGAAAAAAATCCAAAAATTCAGCAAAGAAACTCCCCAAATTTCTGAAAATTTGCAAAACCTTCAGAAAAATTCCAATTATTCCTTAAAAGTTTTCCTTAATAATTTTATTTTTAAAAAATGTTTTAATAATTTTGCAAAAGAATTCTTGTAAATATTTTCAAAAAAATAAGTAAAACTCTCCCAAAAAAAATCCCAAAAATCTCTAAAATGATTTCATATATATCAGTAAAACTTTTAATATTTTCTTTAAGAACATTCACAAAAAAAAATCAACCAAAATCCAGCGAAAATATATATTTTCACAGTGAAAAATTCTACATTTTCAACATTTTTTGGTGCAAAAAAAAAAAAGAAATTAAAAAAAATGTTTCTTTAAGAACATTCAAAAAAAAAAAAATCGACCAAAATCCAGTGAATTTCGTTGAATTTTATGTGAATGTTCTTAAAGAAAATATTAGAACTTTTACTGATATATATGCAATCATTTTAGATATTTTGGGGATTTTTTTTGTAAGATTTTTATTCATTTTTTGAAAAATATTTAGTTTTTTTTAAAATTTCTTGCCAAATTTGGGGATTTTTTTTTTACTAAAATTTTTGAGATCATTTTTTTCTTAGGAATTTATGGAATTTTCTTCCTGAAGATTTTACAAATTTTTATAAATTTGGGGAATATTTTGCTTGAGTTTCTGGACTTTTTCAGACGAGGGAACTATTTATTTGGGTGCCCGTAAATGAGGACAACAGGATGGTTAAAGAAACATTTTTTTTTAACTTTTTTTTTTTTTTTACACCCAAAAATGTTGGAAAATTTCCCAAAAATCTTGAAAATGTCGACATCAGAAGTTTCATTGTGATTTTTTATTTTTTTCTCCACATTTTCAGATGTTAAAACGGGTCAATTTGACCCGCAGAACGCAGGAGGGTTAAACTTAGCTGCCGAGTTGTTCCTCAACAATGAGATCACGTAATCAGGGAAACATGAATAACGGATGGTGACGTGGCCTCAGAACAACATTTCCTCCGACTCCACCGCTGCCTCTCAACGCAAACACAACATGAAGCAACATTTCATTCCTGCTGTTTGCACGCGAGCTCATGTCATGTCCTGAGCGTCTGACGTTTTTCTGATGCTGTAAAGTTAATCGACCTTAGGATACAATTAAAATCTGCCCTTGTGCCTCGCAGCGAGCGCTCAAAAATAGAAACACACAACCGAACGGACAGAGCAAAGCAGCCTCGGTCACCGTAGCGACAGCCACCAGCTGATGGTGACGGGCTGCTTCCTCCTCCTCCAGCCGTGGATGACGTGATTTTATTTTTTATAGGCGTCACTCGCGTTGCTTTTGTGCTGACTGAGCAGACGAGTGGGAAGTTTCCAGCTTCATTGTGTTACTGTCTGTTTATCAACCAGCAACGACTTCATTAACACACACCGCAAAAACTCAAATCTTAGCAAGTATATTTGTCTAATTTTTAGTCAAAATGTCTCATCCGACTTGATTTAAGATAAATTCACTTAACGAGACATTTCAGCAAGATGGAGGGACTCGTTTAAATATCTTGTGAAGTCAAACAATCTTGAAATTATCTTGTTTTGAGTTGAATTTTACAAGAACCCTCGTGTTGTCCTGCGGATCAAAATTGACCAAAATTGAAAAAAAACCAAAACATTTTCACAGTGAAACTTCTGATGTCCACATTTTCAAAATTTGTGGGAAATCTTTGAACATTTTATGGCGGAAAAAATGAAATGTTAAAAATGCTTCTTTAAGAACATTCACATAAAAAAAAATCAACCAAAATCCAGTGAAATTCTCTGGATTCAGTTTTACTGATATATATGAAATCACTTTAGATATTTTTAGGATTTTTTTTTGAAAGATTTTTACTAATTTAAAAAAATATTTACAAGCATTTTCTTGCCAAATTTGGGGGATTTTTTTCAGTAATTTTTTTAACGGAAATTTTTAAGGAATTATTGGAATTTTCTTCCTGAAGGTTTTAAAATTTTTCAGAAATTTGGGGAATTTTTTTGCAGACTTTTTGGATTTTTTTCAGACAAGGAAACAATATTTTTTGGTGCCTGTAAATGAGGACAACAGGAAGGTTAAGACACCTCAAATTAGGAGGTTACATGAAAGCAAAAATCTATTCTTGAGTGAAAAACTACTTTTTTTTTTTTAGCATGTCTGGCTTATTGTAAGACACCCAAGCTTGAGAATCCTGGTAACATAGAGCTTAAAATTAGTTTTCCAGCTAATTTTGAGATCTCAATATTCTAAATATCACATCGTATTTCAAGAAATCTTACCAAGCCAGTTTTCACTTGTTCTTTTGGCAGATTTTTCCACTAATTTCAAGGTAAAAGTTCCTTGAAATGAGTATTTTTTTCTGGTTTTGAGAGGGGCATTTTTCCAGTGCAATAAGCTGCACAGGACTACAGTTCAAAGTAATTAGAAAATCACACAGAAGTTCACAGAGAAAGCAGCCTCAAGGCGGCAGAAACTGCATGAACTTATGCTTATTAAGTGGCATTGTCCCACAAACAGACTGCTAGTTTCCATCCACTATGTCACAGTGTTACTGGAGCTGCCGTTAGAACCACAAAGGCAGCTGCTGGTGAGCCTGAAGCACAGCGAGGACCTTTTCCTTTTTTCAAACGGTCGTATTCATTACACCGTGTGACCTCCCTTCTGCTGGCGTCCTGCCGGTGGGGTCAGCATGGCCTGATGGGTTTTAATTAGGAGAGAAGGCTCAATACTCCAGCAGACAGGTCCTTGTTGAAGATCTGCTGTGACATGTAAACGTGTCTTTACGTTTCCCGTGAAGCAGCGCTAACGTACAATACTATGCATGTTGCTTTGAACGCCGTGTTCTGCTCTAAAATATGCGACGGAAGCGACTGCACCCCAGTGGAACGTCACCTAAATGCCAAGAGATTCAAAAAGACAGCGCACAGTAATTGCATTACTTCTAAGCTGAACAAAAGGGCATTTGGTCGGATGTGAAATTAAAAACCAGCAGTTGAGATTTAGTGTATGAAACGTGCACGGCTCCACAGCAGGAACAGAATTCAACTAATTTACTTAGTGGGTCACAGTTTGCAGGTTTTTCCTGTGAGCTTCAGATCGCTATCATGATGGAATATTCCTCTTCTGCAGACTGGGAATCCTCTTTTCAGACAGTATTTTGGTAGAAATATCTAAGTTCAGGTGTTCGCCGGTCATTTATAACCACGTTAATGCAGCTGCTTTAGTTGCATCGAGTTCCTAATAAGAATCTGTTTTTGATCGTTCATAAAAGAAAAAACTTCGAAAGAAATGCTGCAATTCTCAAGAGGTGATGCAATTTTGAATGTACTCACTTCAGCTGTATACTGTAAATGCTACGTATAGTTTATCACGGTTCTCTCTTCCATTTTTATTACTGAATCTGTCTTTTTATGTCCTCGTATATAATACCATATGCTGCTTGCTCTCCTCTGGGCTGGAGGTCCTTATTTTCGTGTACGTGTTTTCCTGCTGCAGAATGGACTTGGGAAAGATGAGGTGCCTCCCTGATGATTGATGAGGATCTAAAATTTTAAAGCAAAAAAAAAAAAAAAGCTCTGCCAAGTTCTGTCCATTTCATCGTGCTTTACTGCAAACGGCTCAAACACTGAAGTGGAGAGAAAAAGTTTGCAGTTTGAAATGTTAATTTAACATCTTCTTAGGGTGATTAATAAACAGAAATGACAGAAAACTGGGGAAAACATCTTCATTAATTAAATGCTGCATCTTTATCAGAAAAAAATAAAACATCAGAGCATTTTGCACTTTTTCGCTCGTCTGTTTAAATATTTTTCACGTCTCTCGCTGCACCCAGAGGCGTCTAAATAAATGCATCCAATCAAAAGTGATTAGCAGCAGCCGGCTATGATCAGCGCCTTATCGTGGCGAGGCGGTTTGTCTCCTCCAGCCTGCAGCCATGTTGACTGTTGCCGTGTGCTCTTGTGTTGAACAGGAGTGCAGCCCAGATAAAGCTCCGTCCCGTGCTTCTGCAGGTTGAGGGCTGATAACCGTCTCCCGTAAAATCACATTACTGCAGAAAGCAGCAGAGAAAAAAGGGCCTTTTCCGCCACGAGGAAGGAGCAGATAGGCAACAGCTCCCATGATCAAATGCTGAATTCATTAGCGTGTGTTGTTGCAGCTAATGCAGCGATATCTGAAGTGTGTGTTTGCATATCTGTCGGCAAATACCTCGTTTGTGTCTGTAAAAGAGCGTCGCTGTGAGCGTGTTATTTTCCTGAGCTGACAGCATCAGTGAAGAAGGTGAAGGTGAACTCCTGCTGGGCTCACATCTCTCAAACTCAAACCACGACTGCATGCAGATGTGCAAAATGACGAGTTATGTTAGCCTCCAGGGCTCCCGTTCAATTTCATGCATTTGAAATTTCAGGTGACGCAGAAATCCTCAGATGTTGAAGCTACTTAGAAGCTTCGATATACATGAAATGAAACGTGAGCACAAAAGATGCTCCTTTGTTCTTACGAACGACTTTGCTGATTAGAATTTTTTCCTCAGATCAGGTGAAAAGTTTGCAGCTTCTAACATCGGTGCTGCCTCTTTCTGCTTTCAGCTCAGTCTGTTGGGGTTCCTCAAGTCAAGAAATCTTTATTGTCCCCACGGGGCAATTTTTGGTGCAGCCAGCAGCAAAAACAACAAACAAACACAATAAAATGCGATACACAACAATAAAACACACAACAGAAACAACAAAAATAACAGTAATCAATTAAAATGCAATAAGATACAAAGATAAAAATAAAACCCAAGGAAAGTTAAAATGACCACAAAGCAGAGTGCCTTATAAATTTGTTAAAAACCGTTCATTATTAAGAAGGCCAATAATCGTCCCAAGATATCTAAACTGCTGAACTGATTCCACAGTTTGACCGTTAATCGACAGGGGAGCGATGACTGAACGGGACTTCCTAAAATCAATCGTCATTTCCTTGGTTTTCTGAACCAACCTCTGGAATAACTGTTTAAGAGCTCAGCCGACACATATTGTCAAGGCAAGGCAAGTGTATTTATAGCGTCTTTCAACAGGAGTTAAATTGGGATTTGTGAGGAGGGAGAGTCCTTGTCCAGTGAGGTCGGACAGACAGCAGAGATAAAGACTTCCTCAGTGAGAGCAGCAGAGATAAAGACTGTGTTCTTTAGAAGAACCGTAGCTTTGTCTCTGGACACTTGCTCAGATGTTATCAGCTCAACAAATTGCGGTTATCACACATCGTTCCCACACATCTGGGCCAGTAATGACCTCCTCCACTTTCTAGTCAGCTCAGTAGGTGCGTTATCACCATCCATCACTGATAAACAGAAAGAAACCCCGATAACGGCGGTGACTTCCTGCAGTCTTTTAGTGAATAAGCGCCTGTAAAGTCTCTGGTGGAGGCCATCACTCTAGAAACACACAAAATAGAGCAACAGGGTGTATTTGAACCACAAACACGATATTTTTCTAAACCTAATCAAATAGTTTTGGGGCTGAAACTTTTCTTTGAAGTGAAAGTCCTGGAGGAAGAACGTAATAACAATACTTACAGCCCCAAAGTCCAAAGTGGCTCAAAGTCCACTGACTTGTGCCTCCAAACTCAAAACGCAGATTCCTTCTGCTCTTTGGAAGTGCAAAATCATGACTCTGCTACCATTAAATGGATGCTAATGGTCTACTGAGCCTACAAGCCCATAGGTATGAATGACACGCTGTGATAATGACCATTTAATTGTCTCTTTGCACTACAAAGCTGCAGCTGAATACCAGTTTTAATGTTGTACCTGAAACTAAATTCCATTTGCATTTACTACTTTGGTGAAATTTCAGTCAGATGTCTTTAATAATTTTAGTTGGGGCCATCAGCAGTGGGTCATCCAGTAACGTCACGCAAAGTTGACGCTTCAATCAAGTCCACTGTCTGAGGCCTTCAAACTAAAACCCCAAGTCTTTTTTCTTCTTCACAGATCTATGCCCATTAAATGAATGATAATGATCTACTGAGCCTCCTACAAGTTGAAGAAAGTCCCACGGGCCCTTAAGAACAGAATAATATACAATGATAATGGACATTTAATTGGCTCATAATGGGTTCAACAGAAAGTGATATGAAGCTGAATTTTAAATGTCATTTTTGACAATGTAACAAACTAAACTCTATTTACATCCACTTTTTTGATGAAATAAAGCAAGATGTTTTGAAAAAAAAACCAACTGGGGCCATTATGACTGAGGTGATGGAGTGGGTCATCCTGTAACATATCATGGTCGATGGTTCAATCCCTGCTGCTCCATTCTCAAGGCTTTTGCCGGAAAGTCTGCTGATTTAGCCCTTAAAACTACTTCTCCTCCTTTTAAGTGCAAACTCGTGACTCTGCTACCACTAAACGGTTGATAATGGCCCACTGAGCCTCCTAAAAGGTGGAGGTAGACCCTACTGGCCCATATGTGTGGAATGATGAGTTCAGTTCCAAGCCTGTCCAGCCTCAAGGCCTTAAAGTCCACTGTCGTAGGCCTTCAAACTCAAAAAACATACTCTCACAGATCTACCACCATTAAATGATAAATAATGAGTCTTCTACAAGTTGAAGAAAGTCCCACTGGCCCATAAGAACAGAATAATATACAATGATAATGCACATTTAATTGGCTCATAATGTGTCATTTTTTAATGTCGTACCAAACTAAACTCCATTTACATCTATTGTTTTAATGAAATAAAGTAAGATGTCTTTAAAAAATCCAGCTGGAGCCACCATGGCTCAGGTGTTGGAGTGTTTTGTTCACTGTTTGCAGGGTTGGTAGCTCAATCCCCAGCCTCTCCATCAGCGAAGTGCTCATTGAAAGACACTAAACCCTCAGTTGATTTGTATGTGTAAATAAGACAGACGTAAAGCACTTTGTGGAACTTTTCTAAGGTTAGAAAGGCGCTTTGCGTCTTATTTTAACATCCAAACAGAAGACAGCATCAGGGAGAAGCTGGATTCTAATTTTTATTTTGTATTTTTCTGTCTGGACCTTTGGGAAATTTGAGCGAAACCACTTTTTAAATGAATCTGAAGAAGTAAAACTTCCCAAGGATAATAATAACACCTCAGATTTGCAGGCCTATAGTAATTTCTATCATTGCTTGTTGCATTTAGTTCAACGTTTAGAAAACACTGATACTCCTGCTGTACAAAAAGTGAGGTGAGGCGTCTGTTTGTTCTAAGGCTGAAAGTCTGTTGGCTTGTGTTTCATTTAATTAAATGATTGGATCAGTTCCCGCCACTACAGCAAATATTACTGCAGTTAAGCGGCAAAACTTGCTGTATTTATCCATTTGACACACTGGAAAAAAAGAAAAAGATTCTCCAGAGGAAACTCCAGAGGATATTTGGACTTCAGCTGAAAATAGAAATGCAGCTCTGGTGGCTTCATCCTGATCTACAACTGCTCTGTTCCCAACAACGTCGCTGCAGAAATATTGGAGCAGCTGCAACAGAGAAGCATTTAGGGGAGACGACAACGAAATGTCAAAGGAATCAATAATTAATGAAGCTACTGCCGCTGAGGCCTCCTGCGTGAAATGTGCACGACCCGTCTTTTAATTTGGAGAAACCATCGATCCTGTTGTTCAATTAAGTGAAAGACAAGAAGACGTTCTCTTCAGCACGAGGCAGTCGGGTTGATTTCTGTGAGTTCAGGCGGAGGATTCTGTGTTAAACGTTTGTAAATCCGGTGAAACCCTCTGCTGACTCGTTTGAAAAGCAGACATCCAAACAGCAGATTTGGGATTCTGTCACAGACTCTTTCCCGCTAACGCGCCATTTTTTAGAAACCTGATAAAACATTCAGGAGTCTGAATGAGTTCACTTTCCGATTCTGGGTCAGTTTTTGGATGAATGACTGAGCTGCAAAGACGGCTCCACAGATATCATCACATCAGTATTTATAGGCATCGAGCAAAGCGGGGGGGCGGCAGTTCAGCAGGTAGAGCGGCGTGTTCGCTAACGGAGCGGTTTGATTCCCGGCTGCTTCTGTCAACGTGGCCTTGAGCAAGACACATGTCAGGTTTGCTGAGACTCACTTGAGCTTTGTTTTTGCAAGTAGATTTCCTGAGAAGATCGTGAATACGTTGTCCATGCAAACGGTAAAGATTGAGGGTAAACGGTTCCGCTGCACACTGCTAAAACTTCAAGTCTTACAAAGTCTATTTGTCTTATTTTCAGTCAAAATGTCTCATCCCACTTGATTAAAGATAAATTCACTTAACAAGTGACATTTCAGCAAAAGGAGGGACTTGTTTTAAGACAACGCATCTTAAATATCTTGTTAGGTCAAACAATCTTGAAATAATCTTGTTTTAACCCTCATGTCATCCTGCGGGTCAAATTGTCCCATTTAAAGTTTAAAAATATGAAAAATATAGATATACTTTTACAGAGAAACGTCCACATTTTAAAAATTTTTCGGGAAATGTTAATTAAAATGTTTCTTTAAGAACATTCGCATAAAAATCAACCAAAATCCAGCGAAATTATTAGAAGATATTAGAAGTTTTACTGATATATATAGAATCACTTTAGATATGTTTAGGATTTTTTGGAAGATTTTTATTCATTTATTTTTTAAAATATTTGCAATTTTTAGATTTTTATTTCTTGTCAAATTTGGGGATTTTTTCAGACAAGGCAACAATATTTTTTGGTGCTGTAAATGAGAACAGGAGGGTTAAGACACCTAAGCTTGACGATCCTAGTAAAATGCAGCTTAAAATAAGTTTTCCCAGCTAATTTTAAGATCTCAGTATTCTAAATATCAGATCTTATTTCAAGAAATCTTACCAAGCCAGTTTTCACTTGTTCTGTTGGCAGATTTTTTCCACTTTATTTCAAGGTAAAAGTTCTTTGAAATAAGTTTTTTTTCTTGTTTTGAGAGGGTCATTTTTTCCGCTGCAGGGCCACTGTTTCCACACCACTAGATAAGCATCTCATTTTACCACCGCGGATCCGTTTCAATACGTTCAGGATTAAAGAGGGTGTTTGCGGTATCAGCTCTGATCACACCGCAGGAGGAAACTACGTTTTGAAGTGAGGGGGAGGATTTAAACTCTATAGAGAAGTGAGAAATGGAGAAGTTTTAGGTTGACATGACAAACAAGTTGAAGGAAAGATTTCTCTCACTTGAAAGTTTTCCCTTTTTGTTGCTTTGTAGCAGAGGTGTCAAACTCATTAAGTTCAGGATCCACATTCAGCCCAATTTGATCTGAAGTGATCCACAAGAGTAAAATCACAGCATGTTAACCTATAAATAACCACAACTCCAAATGATTCCTTTGTTTTAGTGCAAAAAAAGTTCACATTTAAGGAATTATCTTTTTACAAAACATCATGAACAACCTGAAACTTCTTAAGAAAAACAAATTCAATTTCAGCAACATTCAGCCTCAGTTTCTCGATTCCACATCACAACTTCCAGATCACAGAGTGTCTACAAAGAAACACAACATTTAGTCACAGATATCTGGAACTGAATAATAGAGTATTTTACTTTATGATCAAAATGACAAATGTCTGACAAAAAAACAAACAAAAACAAGACAAAATATTATAAAAATGACACACAAAATGATCAAAGCTAGCAACAAAATGACAAAAAAACATAAAACAAAACAAAAAAAGGACATAAAATTTGCCCAAAAAGTTCCAAAATGAAAAAAACTGGACAAAAAATGACAGCAATGACACAAACAAGACCAAAGATGACAAAAATGAGAAATAAAATGACAAAAATAAACACAGAACACAAGAGAGACAAAAAAGAAAAAAAAACAACAAAACATAAAATATTCGAAAAATTAGACAAAAAACGACAAAAGAGCCATGAACAATCTAGTATCAAAACAACTTGTCATGGTGTAGGAATTATTTTAAATTTATAGTATTACTAATTTACAATCTGCAGTTAATGTCTTCTCAGTAATTTTTACACTTTGAGGGCCGGTTTTGGCCCACGGGCCGCATGTTGGACACCCCTGCTTTATAGCACTGAATCAGGGTCAATTTAATAAGGCTATTAGAATTTACCAAAAAAAAGACTCTTTCATGTCAAAGTGAAAACAGATTTCCAGCAGTAGTTGACTGAAGGATGCACACCCCATTTAAAGTGACTCATCTAAATTATCAACAGATTAGGGCTAGAAGTCACACAGTAGAATAAAGATCAGCTGTGGGAGTGAATGTGTCATAAAGACATCTGTATCAGGAAGGTCAAGTCGCTGGTGGATCCGTATACTGGATAGAACTACACCATAAAGACTAAAGAACACTCCAAGAAAAAGGTCAGTGAGAAGCATTAGTCTGGGGTTGGATACGAGACTTCCAGGTCACTGAATATCTCCTGGAGTAGAGTTAAATCCATCAATAAGTCATGAAGGAAATATGACGCACGTGTAAATCTGCCGAGAGCGGCTGTTCTTAAAAACTGCAAGAAAGAGACTAGAGAGGGAGGCCGTCAAGACACCTACGACTTCCATGTCTTCCGTGTCAAAGCTTTACGAGACAGAGGCAAAGAAGAGGAAGCTACTGCTTAAAAAGTCTCACATTAAATCTGGACTAGAGTTCACCAGAAGACCTTAAAGTCAGCTGGATCACAAACAGACCATTCCCATGGTGAAGCACGGTGGTGGCAGCATCATTATGTGGGGAGAGGCTTGTAAAGGCAGGGGGTAAGATGATACATCAGGAATTCCTGGAGGACAACCTCATGCTGTTTGTGCACATTCTTGCAAAGAAGAATGGGGTAAAACTGCAGCGTCCACATGTGCAGGCTAACTGAGAAACATCTGTACAGGCTCAACGCTGTACCTGCACAAAAAAGGAGGATCTACTAAAGATTGATTTGAAGGAGGTGAATACTTATCCAATAATTTATTTAAAGTTGTATATTTTTAATAATCAGAGATTACTTTGAGGAAATCTGTTGTCATTTTAACACGAGAGAGTCTTTTAATGGAGACAGGGCGTTAACCCTCCTGTTGTCCTCATTTATGGGCACCAAAAAATATCGTTTCACTGTCTGAAAAAATCCAAAAATTCAGCAAAAAAATTCCCCAAATTTCTGAAAACTTGCCAAAACCTTTTGGCTGATGGTCACATGATTGTGATCCTGTTATAAATCCACGGCTGTGGACTTATCAGGACTTATCCATCAGAAATGAAACTAGAAATAATTGATCAAATTGTGGGGCTGTTTCTGAGTTTTCCTTCCATCCTTGCGTGAATTTTTGCCATGATCTACCTCATGTCAAGAAACTGCTTCTTAGATGAACACTTCCTGTGTCGCTGGAGTGGTGCCAAGATAAAAGCCTGTACCATTAAAAAAATATATGCCTTCAAAATAAAAGCATGGAGGAAGCGGTTATTTTAACACTAACTAAACAAAGCCTTGCAAAAAGCGATGAAATGATCAACAGACCTTTATGAGAGTAATTTACACATATTTAGGTCACGTGATTCAGTATCCATACATAACGTACACATGCCTGTGCTCAGTGTAAGGTCATTTAGTTTGTGGGTACATTTATATTAAATGGTCACATTACATGCTGATCATCAATAATAACATTAACAGAAATGGAGCATTACTGACACTGTCATAGGAAGGAATGAGCAGCTTTGGAGGAGGACTGCCCTCTCTGAGTGCTTTTTTTGTTTTTTTTAAATTTCCACCTGAAATAAAACATCTGCACATTCAGTCTGTAACGGCGCCACAGTTGTGTGAAGTCAAAAGGAACTCCACTGGGCTTTACGGAGAAGCTCAGATAGAATTTTTAAACAGAGTATGTTTCTGTGTCTCCACAGCCAGGCCCGAGTGAAACTAGAAAACACTGCCTTTTGATTTTCGCCTGATCAAAACTGTGGATTAAACAGTATTTTGGTGCTACCGATACTTTGACTGCACCAAGTTTGATTCAACAGAAAATAAGCACCACAGCGCTCCATCCATTTTAGTCACAGCAGCACCAGGAGGCCTCTTTACCGAATGTGCTGCCCTCAGCAACCTCCAAAAAATGGCAGCAAATTGTGCTTTAATGACGGTGCGGTGGTCTCAGAGCAGGGACCTCCAGGAAGGAAGCGGTTAACTGATTGATAGCTCATCGTGCTGCTGCTGCAGTCCTCTCTCTGTTCGAGTCTATTCAGGCTAATTTATCCTCAGGTCAGGCTGCTCAGCTCCTCCTCGGATCCGCTCCGTCTTTTCGAAACCGTAAATTGCTTCTGATATTTAAGCCGGTCGGTGAGTTAAAGAGGAGATAAATGGAAAAAAGCACAATATATGATAAATCACAGGGCATTAAGATATATTTAAACCTCACCGCTGCAGACGTTAGATTATCTAGGAGGCTCCTGCGCTTCTGTAATGAAGGTAGCATTAACCCTCTGAACCCGACGCAGGTTTTCTGTTTCTTTTTGCTCCTGTCACATATTTTTTTTTACCTCCATTGTGGGCTTGTTTTTCTCCAAAATCCTCTACGGAAACAGAACTACCATGAGTAAAAGTAAAGGGACTTCTGTGCAGAACTACACAGCTATCATGCCAGAAATATTAATAATAATGGAAAAAAACATAAAAAAACCTGGAATCCGTGTGTAGAACTAGCATAATTCTACTGGAAACAAATGGCTGCTCTGCTACTTACATTTTTATTATATCTCTCTGCTTTCACAGTTTCTGGCTGTGATAAACAGTGCAATTTTTAAAAAACATAACATGCCTTTTAAAGACACTAGTGGGCTGTGGGGGTAAGATGAGTAGTTCAGGGACTGTTGGAGAGTTGAAACTTTGTAACTTTTTCTATTTATTTGGTTTCTGGCTGTAGTAAAGGGCAATTTTGTGTGATATTGAATATTTCTTATGGTTATTTTTGATTTTTGTCATTGTTTGTATGCATTCGTGTCACTTTTTGAACATCTTGTAGCTTTGTGTATTCATTTGACATCTCTGCTGCCGTTTTGTGTCTCTTTGCAGTCATTAAGTAGATTTTGAGATTCTGATTTGGACGCCTCCAGGGAGATTTCCTTTGGAGGTTTTCCGAGCACGTCCGTCTGGGAGAAGACCCCGGGGTAGACCCAGAATTCGCTGGAGGGATTATGTATCTTGTCTGACCTGGGAACACCTCGGGATCCCCCAGGAAGAGCTGGAAAGCGTTGCTGGGGGAGGGACGTCTGGAACGACCTGCTTCGCCTGCTGCCTCCCCGACCCGGCCCCGGATAAGAGGAAGAAGATGGTTGGATGGATGGATGGATTCTGAGGTCATTTTGTGTATTCATGTGGTCGTTTCATGTCACTTTGTTGCCATTGTATATTTTCTTGCTCCTCTTTCTGCTGCTTTTCCTTCTCTCTGCCGGCCTTCCTCTCCATCCCAACGCCAGCGACATCTTTCCCTTAAATGCTTCTCGGTTTCCTTACAGTCGGGGAGGCGAGTCATAAAAACGCCGGACTCCTCCTGCAGCCTGGCGCCACTCGTCCTCCCTGCCGTTCCAAACCCACAAACACAGGTTCTGCATAGACGCCGTCCATAAGAGCTTCTACTCATTGCGTCTCTCGATGCCCTTTCACGCTTTTCTCACTCCCCGGAGGTGTCCCGGCGATCGATAACGGTCGAGGGCGCTAAGACCTTTCTCTCGTTAACGCTCGGCTTCTTCCAGTTTGTCAGGGAAACGCTCTCCACCTCCGCCTGTCCGTCCCAGCAGGCCTCCGTGTTTTGGTTTCCTTCCCTGAGACGGGTCTATTATTCCCATTTGTGGAGGGGGAAACGTGGCCTAGTTTTTGTCTAAACCCCTTTTACATCTGCGGGATTGAGATAGGCGAAGGTTTCATCCCATGACCAAACGGTTTGTGAATAAGAACGAGAGGCGCTTTGAACCTCCCGGGATCTGGGAGAACACTGACGTCTCTGTCACATCACGGATGTCTCGGGGATTATCGGCAGTCCGACGCTTACCTCAAGCACAAGAAGAGGAAGAAGGCGACGAGCAGAGCCACCATGGAGATGCAGTGACCCAGGAAGTTTATGATCACGGCGATTTGGTAGTGCATCTTGCCTTTTTTCTGCAGGAAGAAAGAAAGAAAGAGAGAGAGAGAAATAAAGACAAGATGAAGCTTCGGGTTGTTTCTGGTTTGCAGAAATCTTTTCCTGATAGCAGAAGACACTTAACAGACAAAAAATCCTCTTTCATTTTCCAATTTTGGGGCCGACTCCCGCTGAGGGTTTGATCGGGAACAGGCCGCTCACCATCACAGCAGGAGAGTCGGAATAAAACCAAATCACAAAAACGAACTTCAGATATCGCAGCACAGCCAGACAACAAACACACAAAAATCTCCCTTTGTGCATCCCTCAGAGCTGTTTCATGTTTCTCTGCTGTCATTCTGCATCTCCTGTTCGTTACGGTTATTTTTCGTCTCTTTCTCGTCATATTTTTGCATCTCTTTGCTGTCATTTAGGGTCATTTTGTGCGTTTATGTGGCCGTTTGATGTCACGTTGTTGTCATTTTAGATATTTTTTGTGGTTATTTTGTGTCTATTTGATTCTTTGGTGTCTCTTTGCAGGAATCTTGTGTATTTTGGGTCATTTTACGCGTATTTGTAGACATTTCAAGAGTTTGTAAGAATGCTTTCAATTTCTTTGTAGTCATTTTGTGTATTTTGAGGCCATTCAGTATCTGTTTGTGGTCATTTAGAGTAATTTTTATTGTCATTTTTGACTTCTTTGTCATCAGTTTTCTGTATTTTTGGTCTCATATTTCTGTCTTTTTGTGGTCATTTCATGTTTCTTGGTGTGTTACTACTCTTTATGACTATTTTGTGTTCTTTTGTGATCTTTTCATGTCCGTTTGTAGTCATTTTGCTTCTCTTTATGGTCTTTTGGTGCATTTTTAGGGTCATTTTGTGTCTCTCTTTGGTATTTTTGGCATCTTTCTGCTCAAAAAGTGATCATTTTTCATTAGTTTACTTTCTTCTGGTGATAGTTTCAGCTGTTTTTTTTTATCTTATTTGTGCTGTTTTGACATCTTCCAACAGGAGATACAAACTGATCTTAAACAGCACACTAACGAAGTGGTTAAATAATCATACAGATCCATACTGATGTAAGAAGATCGCTCAGTTTCCAGGGTGGGATCGTCCGGCTTCACTCCTGGCTGTGAAACATGAACAGCGGGAGGCTTTTGAACGTTCACGCTCTCCACATGAGGCCTCCTGAGAAGATTTTAGACACATCTTCCAGTAACTCGCTGCCTGAGACCACAGTCTGCCACTTGGATATCCATTGTGATCGGATTCCTCCCCGACTAGCAGCAGTAATCTGTGCTGTAAGTGGATTTATGTAACCTACTGGTGTCTACGCTCAGATTAAATGTGGGCTCATTTAATCCCCACCCCGCCCACGTCATCTGGTCCATTCAACACATTTTGGTGCAGCGGCTCAAATCTTTAACTCTTTGTACGTCTGCAGCGGCAGCAAGTCGACCAACGAGACTTTCCCTTCTCTTTTAAATCTGCATGGTTGTCTGTAAGATGCAGACATCTGTGTGGATCTCTTCTGGTCATAACAGATCAAACCATTTCGGGTCTTTTCTGATTTGACACGTCCGTGGTCAAAGTTCAGTTCATTTCTCTCAGCTACAAAAACGACTCGTCTGAGGTCAGAGAAAGGTCACGGCCATGATTTAGAGTGTTGCCGTTCCTGTAATTCTGACTCCTAGAACGGACGGAAAATGAAAAGAACGGCTTGAACGGTCTCAAGTCTACTTTAATCCACCGGCAACAAGCAGCTTCTGTTGTTTTTTTTTGTTTCTGCCACATTTCTACTCATTGACGGCTCGTTTTTTTTAACCAAAACATGAAGTCCTGCACCTCTATGGAACCAGAACAAGCACGCCTAGAAGTAGAGAGAAGGTAGAAAAGTCATCTGTGCAGCATGACACGGTTTGAGTGCCATAAATCATAAAAAAGAAAAAACTAAATTTCATTTTTGGGATTATTTATTTTACAAAAATTGAAAAAAACCCACAATCAACATTAACAACATTTTTCCAGGTGTTACCAATGCTAGAAAAATAACCGGAGACTCTACATGCTATAGATATTTTATAACTTTCATTTTAATTTGTGTCTACACTGCCTGCCGTTCAACCTGGTTCAGTCAAAAAGTCTGAATTTCATAATGTGATCGTTGGCGGCTGCTGAGTCACTCAGACCTTCTGAGCTGCATCGTGAACGGCAGAATTTTTAGCTTTTTACAGAATGAGGTTAGTGCAAATCATTTACGTTTGGTGACTTTTTAAACAAACCTCATAGAATAAAACAAATAGCTTAGATTTTGCCCAGTTTTCCAGTGGAACCAGCATCACAGATGAGTAGTTCAAGGACCGCCAGAAAGTTGAAGCTCCAACTATTCTTTCCGTTTGTACAGTTTCTGATTCTGGTAAATGGTGTAACTTTTGTGGTTTTTCAGACACAATAGAGGATTTTTGTAAATGTAACGAAAGAAAAACAGAAACGGTCTAATTAGGAGCCGATGGATGGAAGAGTAGAAATAAATTCTGAATTCTACTTTACTCATGTCCTTTTCAGCACCATTTTATATGTAAGTTTTATTTAATTATTTATACTAAAGTTATTTTTCATCATCTGTAAACGAACCAAAATATTCAGCTTACTATCATGTTAGTTTAAGAAGTGAAATATAATTTAAGATTCAGTAAAATTAAATCTGTATGTAAATTAAATGTAGATAGTTTAGAATTTAGCTGTAAAATGAATGAAGGTGGAGTAAAAATGATAACATTTTATTCTGAAATGGAGCAAAATAGATGCACAAGCACCTCAAATCTGTATTTCAGCCCAGAAATCAAGTATAAGTAAGTATTTTTATTTATATTTAGAATTATTTTTACGGAATCTGACTAGTTATTGATTAGTAGATTTATTTTCAGTGAATTATTAAACTTAAACTTGTAGAATAAAGTGAATGAATCACATTTTATGATTTTTTAAAGCTCAGATTTATTTTTTTCTTGGAACAAAACCTCACAGATGAGTAGTTCAAGGACCGTCAGAAAGCTGAAGATTAGGCAACTTTTTTCAGTTTTTACAGCTTTAAGTCCTAATAAATGTTGTAATTTTATCAGTTTTTAACACTAATATGCCTTTAAACCGGCTAGGTGGACATTTGTGAGGCTGGATTTCATGATTTTTACAAAACAAATCATGAGTTCTTTCCTGATCTCACATCTCTGTGGTTGAAGTTATTAAAGTTATAAAGGAACAAAAGCTACTTGTTTGGGTTCAGGGTAAGATCACGGACGTTATTTATGGCCTGCAGAGAAAATAACGCCGCCTTTCTGCAAACAAAGGGACAGTTTGGTTGTAGAAATTGTGCAGTAAAAAGCTCCAATCACTCGTCTGTTTCATCCAGTAAAACGATCCCTTCACGGCGTAAAGAGGTTTGCATGCTTCAGATGTACGTTAGATCATAAATAAGCTGAAAACACGACTTTACAATAACAAAATGGGCTTATTTGACTGAGAGCAGCACCAGGAACGAGTCCATTATCGCCGTCAGGACACCAAACGCTGAGCAGAGACATTTCATCTGCAGAATATCAGCCGCTGCATCAAACTGAAGGTTTAGTCTCACAGATTAGTTTTGTTGCATCCAAATAAAAAGCTTTTGTCTTTCTATCTGTGCGACTAAAGAAGATAATAACGTCTGATGTAATCTACATGCGGTTATTAGAGACGTCTAGGGAAAACTGAAGCAGTATAACACAAAAAAAAAATCAGCAATAAATGATCGTTTTATACGGTTTAGAGGTTTGAATTCATGTTTTTTCACTTCTGGTAAATGCTAAAAGGTCCAATTATATCTAAAGCAAATGTAAAGGAAGAAAGTCAGCAAAAGCAAACGGCCTTAGTTGTTGTATTGTGGTTAATTTGTGTCTCTTAACTGTACTATTTCATTTATATCTGGATATTTTGTGCGTTTTTGCAGCAGTTTTAGCTGTTTTTGTGGTCACTGTGTGTTTTTGTGGTAGTTTTTCCTTCCTGTGTTCAGTTTGTGTGTTTTCACAGGAATGTTTTGTGTCTATCTGATCAATTTGTGTATGCATATCCGATGTTCTTGCCTGTACAGATCATTTAAAACCAATATCAGATGAGTTGCAACACATTTTTTTACAGAAATGTCTTCATTAGGTCATTGGCTCGCAGTCTTTGACAACAAGACGCTGAGACCAGATGTACAGAATCCTTTAGATGGAAGCGGTTTCCTCTGTAAATAAATGAGCTACCGCAGGAAGACCTGATGTTGTATTCATGACGGGTTTAAAATTTGATCATGTGGTCAGTTTGTCTTGACTAACATACGCAAACCAACCACGTTCTGGTAATTCTATACGCATACTTAAATAAATAGGACTCCACCCCTGGGTGTTTCTGTTATTGTGTCAACCACATTTAGATCAATAAAGGTTGGCATGCGAAGCGCTTCCTGCAGAATGATCATGAATCCGATTAACGACCTTCATGACGCGAAGATTTACCGCCGCATTAGAGCGCATTTGTTTAAAGAAGGTGTAGCTGCCGAATAAACCGCGTTTGATTTGTTGCGAACGTGTCGAGCAAGAGAAATGAAATAATAAAGGGAAGCAAACTTTAATTAAACGCGCTGCGATCACACGGGAGTTTTTCTCCTGCTGGTGTTTTGTCTCCGTAAATAAAACAAACACAAGCAGCAAACTACCAGGACAAACACGACCTGCTATAACAGCAGAATGTGTTGGTCATTTTCTACAGAGTTGCCCTGTAAAAGGAAAAAACGTAAAGAAATGATGAGTAATGACACTAGGAGTCAGCAGTGATGAGATGAAATGCGTGGATTCTGTGGAATTTGCTGGTTTTCTGCCCTCATTGCTCATAAAAAGTGATCAATCCTCATCTGAAGGCCGTTTTACAGACATGAGAAGCGTAAATGTGCTGCCGGCATCCAGCATTTATTAGGACACGAGTCTCTTTTAATGATCTTCACAGCTTCATTCAGACAAACCCACCGCAGCGATGGAGAGAGCTGCAGCACGTGTGTCACATCTGTCATACATGTGAGCTTGGACAGAACATTCAGGGATGTAAAAATCTAAACGAAAAGCTCACCGAGCTGTTCAGAAATTCTGTTAATGTGTGATAATAATCTAACTTCTACAGCAAAATAAAAATACTCTTATAATGGGGATAAAAACTAAACTGAAGGACGGCTGCTATGTGAAGATCCTGATCCATCCTGTCTCCATGACGGGGATAATTTAAATGTTGTGGTGTTTTAGAGATGCTCATATAGATCCTTCTGCTGTTTGATGCTGCAGGTGTTTAACAAACTTACAAACTTTTCCCTCCTTTTTAATTGCCGTGTCTTTGGTTTTATTTGTAGCTTTTCTTTTATAGATAGAGATACCTTTCCTCGTGTTTATCTGATCGTTTTAGCTCATCCTTTTGTGCATTTTCCCTTATTTTTATTATCACGGCCTTTAATATTGTTTGTAGTTTTTCTCTGACAATTACGGATCTATTTCCTTGTGCTTACCTAACTGTTTTACTTTGCCCATTTGTGCATTTTCCCTCCTTTTTGATTGTCATGATCTTTGGTTTTGTTAATACTTTTTCTGTTTTTAAAAAGACATCACTTTCCCCATGTTCATCTAATTGCTTTACTTTGTCCCTTTATGCATTTTCCCTCCTTTTTTATTGTCATGGTCTTTGGTTTTGCTTGTAATTTTTCTTTTATAAATAGAGATACCTTACCTCTTGTTTATCTAATTGTTTTAGTTTGTCCCTTTGTACATTTTCCCTCCTTTTTTATTGTCACGGTCTTTGGTTTTGTTTGTTGTTTTCTCTTATAATTAAGGATCCATTTCCTCGTGTTTATCTAATTGTTTCACTTTGCCCCCTTTGAGTGTTTTCCCTCCTTGTGTTTTTAAAGATCAATTTTCTTGTGTCTCTAGTTGTTTTACATCTTTGCTTTGTGTTTTCTCTCCTTTTTATTGTCATGGTCTTTGGTTTTGTTTGTGGTGTTTCTTTTCCTTTAAAAAAAAGGTAATTTTCCTCATTTTTATCTGATTGTTTCAGTTCATCCCTTGTGTGTTTTTCCATGGTTTTTCACTGTCATGGTCTTTGGTTTTAATTTTTCATTTTGAAGTATAGATACCTTTCCTCATGCTTATCTAATTGTTTTAGTTCATCCCTTTGTGTGTTTTCCCTGCTTTTTTGATTGTCACGATCTTTAGTTTTGTTTGTAGCGGTTTTCTTTTCTTTTAAAAAAAAGATCCCTTTCCTTGTGCTTCCTAATTGTTTTACGTCATCCCTTTGTGTATTTTCCCTCCTTTTTGATTATCGTGGTCTTTCTTTGTTTTAATAGTTTTTCTTTTACATAAAAAGATACATTTCCTTGTGCTTAGCTAATTGTTTTATGTCGTCCTTCATGTGTTTTCTAGGACTGGACCCGAATGTCCCGAATATTCGCTACGGCGGTATCTGGATATTAATTTTGGTATCCGAATATTCCAGCCCTAGTGTTTTCCCTCCTTTTTGATTGTCATGGACTTTAGTTTTGTTTGTAGTGTTTTTAAAGATCCTTTTCCTTTTGTCTCTAGTTGTTGTATGTCTTCTCTCTGTGTATTTTCCCTCATTTTTTTCCCTCATGCCCCTGTTTACATGGTAATATGTTTCTTGGATTGGATTCTTCCCCTGGTTATGGTTTGGATCTCTTTTGTGGACCATTCTTCATGGGGATTCTACGGCCTCCTTCCAGTTGTTTCCCTGCCAATTTCTGTGGAATGTTTTGTGATTAGAGTTGCTTTTTGTTGCCACAACCTGTCTGGTATAACCGTCTGTTGTTTTTCCTGCTTCCAACACATCAACCTCATGAACCGACTCTTTATTTGCTGCCTGATTTATCCCATCCACGGATAGGAGGCATTGTCACGAGATAACCAAAGCATTCACTGTATCTGCTGGTGGTCTTAATGTGGCTGATTGATGCAGATGAACATGCCTGCATCAACAGAGACCTAAAAAACATGAATCACTGCTGCTTTTCAGTGACTGGTGCTGGGCTGGTTGACATTAATCAAGTAAACAGGAGGATTTAAAATGCACAGCAGAGTGTTGAGTTAATCTTAAAAGAACAGAACAGGAGGAGTTGGACAACAAGAAGATTTACCACCAGCCTCGGAAAAACCGGGAAACGTCGAAAGCAAACTTTATAAAGTCGCTAACTTTCTACTAGAACCCAAAGGAAATGAGGGCTTCTTCTCTTCCTCTGTCTAATCAGTCTTTCTGCCCGACCGAGCCGCTGGATTTCCGGTTCAATACTGGCTGAACTTTTAAGAGAAACCACTTCAAGTCCGTCTTTTTTTCTCCCCTGATGTCAGTCACTCTGCTGCTGCCACCTGGTGATTTATTTCACGGCCACGAAAGAAAGAAAGAAAGAAAGAAAGAAAAAATCAAACACACATTTTTAAAAGGTCAGACACTCTATATCCATTTTCTGCAGGCATCGATTAGACATCAGACCCAGAGAAAGTCTGGAAAAAAATGAAGTCTTTCAGTCCAAACACTGTTTTCTCATCTTCACAGATCTATAAAGTACAAATGACTGTAGCCGGTAACCTAATACATGCCTTCAGTACGGAGATAAAACCGGTGATATTTTAGATTTTTCTTACTTCCAGCTACGACTGAATTAACAAAATTGACAATAAATTGATTCCTCTGACGGATATTGTTCTTAAAACGCTTTATAAAGCAATAAAAACAAACCTTTTGGTTTCGCTTTGAATGAATCTAACATGCTGGAACATTGATTCATCGGTAGGAAGGTTGTTATGAGCTCAAAAGCTCTCGCAATTTATGTGTTGAAATAGAAAGTGGCATGGAATCAACATTTAATCAATATCTCAATGATTGCACAGACTGTCAACTTTCTCCACAGAACGTTTGAAATTAAATTGGAACTGGAGAGCAGCAATCTTTTCTCAGGCGTCGGATTCGTCGCCTACACGTCTGATTTTTTTTCAGTGAATTGTTCAGCCGTGCTCATTAATGTTTGTTTATTCCCCCTGAATAGAAAAAGACACAAAAAATAATAATGTTTGATTTTGTGAAAGGCCACACTGACGGTGATAGTTTTGCAAACGTTCATCTGAGTTTAATTTTGGCAGATTTCTGATGCCATTGTTGGCGGTACAGGCCTCCCAGTGAATGAGTTTTCCCAATCTAAATACTAGAAAAGCACTCAGAGAGCACAGCCCTCAAAATTGTCAGAAATGCAGCATTTATTTATTAGTTATTGATGATCAGAAATCACAGCAACATAGAATGTGTCCATTTAATACAGATGTACCCTCAAAAAATTACTTTGCTCTGTGCACAGGCGTGTGTTCTTCATGTGTGCGTTATGTACGGATACCGGATCATGTGACCTCAATATGTAGCAGGCGGCAGGAATCAATGGGACTCAGAAACACCCCCACAGTTTAATCAGTTGTTCCTTGGATCATTTCTGACGGATAAGTCCTGATAAGTCCTCAGAGGTGGATTTTTTCCAGCAACCATCACTCCTGTGTTCTAATGCTACATTGTGTTAGCTAATGGTGCTGAAAGGCTCATTGATGGTTGTAGCAGTTATGCTAGCACATGGATAAAAGTGGGAGTTTTCATGGAAAACATGGAATTATCTGAGTGACCACAAACTTTGAACAGTAGTGTAGGTCAACTTTAACTCATTTAGAACAACTTTAATTACTATAGAGCAACTTTAATTACTATAGAGCAACTTTAACTGAGATAGAGCAACTTTAATATGGAGCAACTTTATTTAATATAAAGCAACTGTGACTAAAATAAAGCAGCTTTAACTAATACAGACCAACTTTAAAATAGAGCAACTTCGACTAATATAGAGCAACTTTAATTTATACAGAGCAACTTTAACTAATGCAGAGCAAATTTAACTAGAAAAGCACTCAGAGTGCAGACCTCCTCCAAGGATAGAGAGGAAAACAGGAAACCCATGCAGTAAAGGATCATGAGCTGGAATCAAACCTGCGTCTCTGACACAGTTCTGTTTACGAATCACTTTCTTAACCAGTTGAGCTATCTGGACACCTTGCTCCAATTTGTTGGATGACATACTAACCTATGATGTTTTTGTCATATTTTGGACCACATACTAAAAAATTCAAAGTGATCCAGAATCCAGGATCCTTTCCGGATTTCCACCAAAATTAAATCAGCTCTTCCTCTTACCATAGTCTGCATCCCCTCAAAATTTCATGTGAATCTGCCCAGGCGTTTTTGAGTTATCTTGCTAACAGACAGACAGACAGGCGCCGGGTGTCACATAACCTCCTTGGCGGAGGTAATAATTAATACAGAGCAACTTTAATTAAAATAGAGCAACTTTAACTCATTTACACTACAGTTCAAAAGTTTGGCTTCACTTAGAAATGTCCTTATTTTTGAAAGAAAACCTCCCCCCCCCCCCCCCCCCAAAAGAATAACCTTGTGCCTTTATGTCAGCACATGGATAAACGTGTGAGTTTTCATGGAAAACATGGAAATGCCTGGCTGACCAGAAACTGTTGAATGGCAGTGAACATTTCAAGCTGATTTAATGCTTAACATTTGTGCAGCAGAGAGAAAAAAGCCTTGAAATCGTTGAGTATTCTTCTGTATTTCCTTTTAAACGCAGAATAAGGACTCAGACTGCTCTCTGCTAATGACGGAAACCTTAAACGTAGATCATAATTTATACAGAACCTCCACCGCTGAATATTTAGCGTGAGCAGATGGCCTGACAAAGCAGAACAACCACACTGAAGCGCATGTTGCCGTTTTGTCATTTCATCTCTTTTTTTCCCTCTACATACAGAAAACGCTCTAATTGTTTAGCGGCTGATTTGGGTCAGCGTGTTCCATCCCGGCGCTTTATCTCGATCTAATTAACGCGAGCGCCCATCACAATCACAATGCAGGCCGCCCAGGTGGAGGCTTCTAGTGAATAAACAAACAAACAAACAACTGGCCGATGTGGATGGATAAAAATCTAGAGCAGTGTTTTCACAACTCGCTCCAGTCGCTGCAGGATAACGGCCGATCGGTTGCCCCGCTTTCTTTGGAGGAATTAGAAGGAATGAAAGATTTTTCTGCGCTCAGAGGATGAAACAGCTGCAGGTGTGAAGCAGATTTCAAAAGTCCGCCTACGAACCAAAGCAGCCAGTTCTCCACAACTCTGAAAACATCCTTTGTGCCTCCAGATCCCTTCCGGTGGTGCTCTCGGGCTGATTGTATTTTTAGTTTGTCTTTCAGCTCCTAACCCTGAATCACTGCAGACCACAGGTGTCCAACATGAGGCCCGCGGGCCAAAAGTGGTCCTCCAGAGGGTCCAATCCGGTCCTCAAAGTGTAAAAATCCCAGAGAAGACATCAACTGCAGGTTGTAAATTAGTAAAACTATAAATTTAGAATCATTTCTAGACCATGACAAAATGTTTTGATCATAAAGTGAAATCCTAGATTGTTCTTTTGTCTTTTTGTGTCTCATTTTTGTCATATTTTGAAGTGTGTTTAGTTCTTTTTTTTTGCATTTTTTTTGTCTGACTTTTGCCATTTGTCTCATGTTTTTTGTTTTTGCCATTTTGTTACCTTGTTGTCTCGCTTGTGTTTTTTGTCTTATTTTTGTCATTCTGTGTTTCACTTTATTCATTGTTTTGTGTGTCGTTTTTGTCGTTTTGTGTAATTTTCTGTCTCATTTTTGTCATTTGTCCACTTTTTTGTCGCTTTGTAACTTTTTTTGTCAAATGTTTTGTCAATTTTATGTTGTTTAATTTTTTGTCAATTTGTGTCTCATTTTTGTAACATTTTGTCTTGTTTTTGTTGTTTCTGTCCTGTTTTCTGTTTGACTTTAACATTCGTTTCATGTTTTTGTCACGTTGTTTCTTATTTTTGCCAATTTGTGTCTCATTTTTGTAAAATTTTGTCTAGTCTTTGTTGTTTTTTGTCCTGTTTTTTGTCTGATTTTGTCATTTGCTGTTTTTGCCGCTTTTTTCCCCCTCATTTTTGTCACTTCGTGTTTCCTTGTTGTCTCACTCGTGTTCTTAGTCTCATATTTGTCATTTTGTGTTTCACATTATTCGTTATTTTTTGTCTCGTTTTGTCATTTTGTGTCTTTTTTTAGTCTCCCTTGTGTCGTTTGTCTATTTCTTTCTCACTTTGTGTCATATTTTTTGTAATTTTTTTTTTTTTTGTCTTTTTTTTGTCTGACCTTTGTCATTTTAATGATAAAGTAAAATCCTATATATCGTTCAGTTCCAGATATCTGTGACTAAACGTTGTGTTCCTTTGTCGACACTCTGTGATCTGGAAGTTGTAATGTGGAAATGATAAACCGAGGCTGAATGTTGCTGAAGTTGAACTTATTTTCCTTAAGAAACGTCAGCTTATTCACGATGTTTTGTAAAAAGATAATTCCTTAAATATGAACACTTTCAGAATGTACTTTTTTGCACTAAAACAAAAGAAAATTGTGGTTATTTATGGGTTATTTTTCTGTGATTTTACTGGTTACTGGAGATCAGACTGGGCCGAATGTTGAACCTGAACTAGAATGAGTTTGACTTCGCTGCTGTAGATTCTATAAGACACAAACGGCTTCCTCCACCACCGACTTTGCCGTTGTTGCTTCACAAAAAAATCCAGATTCATCAGGAAACAGCGATCAACGGCGTCTCACCTCCTCGTGAAGGATGGCCTTACACATGGAGTAGTTCCCCTTCAGCGCCCAGGTCCCGTTGGCCAGACACTTCCTGTAGACGTTATCTGCACAGACAAAAGAAAAAGACAAAGAGAGAGTCGTGACCGAAAGACAAAGACACTCTTTTTGGATTTTTTTCCTCATGTTTTATTCTCTTTTTCAGGCGGAATCATTTCTCTTCTCGTTTTTTTTCAAGGGAAACATCAGATTCCTGCTCGACTCGCAGCTTCGCCGTGACCTTTTCTTGCTTTTTGAGTCTAATAGGGACAGATATCATTAGAGGTAGTCCACCAAGCTGTGATTTTTCACACGTTTGCTGTCAGGGCGGTCTACCACCCCTCCGCACAGGAACTCTTAGTATTCTTTACGTTTAGGAACTCCGCTTGTTAACCAGCGACCTGCCTTCAGCCGGAGTTTCTCCAACATTTCAACATCCACATTATCATAGAAGCTCCCGAAGAAGAAGGGCTGAAGCATAAAAAGATGTTTTTTAACGTTTTTGTCTTTGAACCCTCTCAAAGATGTGTCATCGTTTGAAAAGAATCACCCAAATTGCACCATTTTTCAGAGCCAGAAAATGGCAAAACAGAAAAAAACCCTCCAATTTCTAGCTTTCTGAGAGTCTGTCAACATCCAGAAACAAAAAAAAGCTCCTTTCTCATTTATCTTCCAGCAATATAAACGTGTAGAAATCTTATTTAACTCGTAGATGCTCCAGTGATTGGACCTACACTCCTCTGTAAGTGGCTCAAAAATGACAAGAATAAAAGTGTTTTTATGAGATTCTGGTGAAGAATAATTTGCATTATTGTTTGTTTTAGGTTTGTGTATGTGTTTATTTTTCACTTTATAACGGATTTTGAACATTTTGATGATTGACAAAGACGAACATTACACAGAAAATTGTCTTATTTTTGTCATTTTGTGTTTTGCTTTTGTCACTTTTGGACTCATTTGTGTAATTTTTTGTCTCGTTTTTATCGTTGGTTTTTTGTGGCTTTGTAACTTTGTTTATTTTTTGTCTCTTTATTGTTTTGTTTCGTGTCTTTTGTCTCACTTTTTGTCATTTTATGTCTTGTTCTTGTCATTTTACCTCTCATTTTTGTAATATTTTGTCTTGCTTTTGGTCTTATTTGTCCAATTCTTTAATTGGAAATGATAAACTGAGGCTGAAAGTTGCTGAAACTGAATTTATTCTTCTTCAGAAATTTCAGGTTGTTCATGATGTTTGGTTAAAAGATAATTCCTTAAATGTGACCATTTTCAGAATGTACTTTTTTGCACTAAACAAAGGAAAAATGTGGAGTTGTGGTTATTTCTAGGTTATTATGCTGTGATCTGGTCCACTGAACTAAGATGAGTTTGACCTCCTGGTTTAGAGCAACATGACAGCACAGAAGGTTTCACTCCTTCTAAACACAGATGTTCTGTCTCCATCGAGGTTCAGGACTTTATACTGAGGTAAATCATGACTAAAAATGTGACAGGAGCAAATAAAAACAGTCAGAAAGTGTTTGGTGCTGGGGGGGTTAAATGAGGGTGTTTATTTTCCTCACTGCTGGATGAAGCGACGGGTCGGAGTGAAGGCGCTGACAAATGAGGAGGAAAATCACATTTTTCCACGCCGGGCCGCTGCGTCGGAGCACAGGACAGAAATTAAATAATCTGTAACAGATTTCACATTTGTCGTTTCACATCTATCATCTGCTAAGATGAAGGCAATGGAGTCTGTCAGGGAACCAGAGCGGAGCTGCACTTCTGCAAATGAGCCAATTTAAAGTTGAAGGCGGCGACGGCCTGTGGAGATGAAGCCGTTTGACGCCAGCAGCCGTCTGCAGGAGAACAGGTGAGCTGCTGACGCCGATTCGACCGCGACTCGGTTCTGCCTCCCGACTCGTTAGCAGACTGCTGCGACCGGAGCTGCTGCCACATAAAGGATTCACAGCAGGTTTGGGAGATGATTTGGTCTCCGGGTCAGGCTTCCTGTCAGCATCAGCAGGGGCATCACGTCCAGATGTGTCGGGCCGGTGAAGCCTCGGTCCCGATTCAAAACACTTCTCAGGAATTCGGACAGATCTGACGGTGACCTGAGGAGGGTCGCCTCCTCGGGTCCATAAACACCTTCTACTGGGACACATTTCACCGGTTTTATGAAGAAAGTCAGATTTCAGGTCAAGCTGGAAAGATGTCGACATCCAGAAGCAGTCAGGCTCCCTCCTGGTTAGTTTTTAAAGTATTTTTCACATTTATCAGCTGTATTTTTCACATAATAGGCTCCTACTTTTTTCTGATTTTCTCCATTTATTTAAAATACAGACAATGATCAGAAAAACTGCATAAAAAGGTATGTACTTACTAATCTGTAAGTTTTTTTCTTTGCCTTATTTAAATCAGCAAAAATACACCCTTTTTCTTTTTTAAAAAAACATACATTTATTTTTATTTGGAAGAAAATTTATTTATATTAGTAACTTAAAAAATGCATTTTTTTTCTTAGTGATTTTACAGATTTTCCTTGTTTTGCTAAAAAAGTGTATTAATTTACAAGGTGACCTGTAATTACTGAGGATAAAACTTAAATATTTATGTTGTGTAAAACTGCAGACAACATCTAGACAATGTGATAATATGATTTTTATAAAGTATTAATTTGCATGTTGACTGTTAAAAAACTGTAAATAACGTCCACATTAACAGTCTGGATTTTGACAAATATTAATTCATTCTTTTAATGAGTTTGACCACAAAAATTCATTATTTTTACTGTATTTAAATTGGCTAAAAATCCCAATTTTAAATATATTTGAGTGTATTTGACAGAAAAAAAAATCTAAATTAAAGAATGAAAAAATGTTAGATTATTTTCAAATCATTATTTTAATGTTCTCAACAAGAAAATTACGATGAAATATTGTTTAATTATGTTAGAATGATGGCAAAACAGATGTTAAACTCAATTTAATGGATTATAAATGTATTATTGTGCATAAATTCAGTTTCAGAAACTTAAATTTTACAGAATATGTAAATTAAAACATTTTTGTCACAGATTAAAACTGAAATTTTACAGATAAATGCAGAATGAAACAATTAGTTATTTGTTTGTTTGTTTGTTGTGAGTGTATCTTCACTTGTAATCTCTGGAAAACAGCTGCTCTGTAATTATTCATACAATATTAGGGTGTAAAGTGGATTTATTAGCTCATGTAAACTGTGATTTCCAAGTAAATAACATCTTTATGATGCATTTCTTCTTTAAACTTACTTTTTCTGGCACTCTTGCAGCAGATTTTCACAGTTTCCAACATTTTTTTATTGCATTTTGTTCTAACTTTGCATCTCTGCGGCGTGCATTTCACAGACTTCAGCTGCTGCTTTGGTTTTTAGACACTCCAAATGGATGAAAGCAAAGAGAAAAGGGTAAACACGTACGGGATGAATCCAGACCCGTGCAGGCAGAGATGGATGCTGATAACCTTAAATGCATGTTTTAATAATCAGAAATGTTCGGGGAGGGCTGCAGATAAAACGGGATCGGGGTTCCCTGAGGGCAATAATGTGCAATGAGCTGGTTAAAAATAGCATGTTGACAGTGTAAAGGGACTGTCAGCCCTAATCAAGATTACCTAGACGCGATATTCCCCAAACCCCCGGCGCAATAACCTGGAGAGCTTTAAAATCTGTCTGTCAGGAAGCGAAAAGTTAAGACAGATAAAGTTTTATGACGAACAAACACGTGTAACTGATGGATTTTATTCCTGAAAAGAGGATTTATCCAGATTTGAGCACACAGGCGGCAGTTTACTCGCAGTGTTTTCTCTCTGTTTGATGCTAAACTTCCCCTATCAAATGCACGTTTTCCCCCCAAAGCTCCTGTAATTGTCTTCTTCTTTATTCAGATCACATTTACAGCGCATGACGGCGCATGCGAGCGCAGCTTCCCCGCAGGTCCTCCGACACTCACAATGCAAATTTATTACAGTGAAAGGAACGAAATCACCTCATCACAAGAGCGTGCGTTAGGAAACAAAGCAACTGAAGAAGAAGAGGAAAAAGACGACGAAGAAGAAGACGAAAAAGAAGACGAAGAAGACGAAAAAAAGACAAAAAAGAAAACGGCAAAAAAGAAGACGAAAAAGAAGACGAAGAAGAAGACGAAAAAGAAGACGAAGAAGACGAAAAAGAAGACGAAGAAGACGAAAAAGAAGACAAAAAAGAAGACGGCAAAAAAGAAGACGAAAAAGAAGACGAAGAAGTAGACGAAAAAGAAGATGAAAAAGAAGACGAAAAAGAAGACAAAGAAGACGAAAAAGAAGACGAAGACGAAGAAGAAGACGAAGAAGAAGACGAAGAAGACAAAAAAGAAGACGGCAAAAAAGAAGACGAAAAAGAAGACGAAGAAGTAGACGAAAAAGAAGACGAAAAAGAAGATGACAACAAAGAAGACGAAGAAGACGAAGAAGAAGACAAAAAAGAAGACGAAAAAGAAAACGACAAAGAAGACGAAGAAGAAGAAGACAAAAAAGAAGACGAAAAAGAAGACGAAGAAGAAAAAAAGAAGACGAAAAAGAAGACGAAGAAGACGAAGACGAAAAAGAAGACGAAGAAGAAGAAGACGAAAAAGAAGACGAAAAAGAAGACGAAGAAGAAAAAAAAGAAGACGAAAAAGAAGACGAAGAAGACGAAGACGAAAAAGAAGACGAAGAAGAAGACGAAGAAGAAAAAAAAGAAGACGAAAAAGAAGACGACAAAGAAGACGAAGAAGAAAAAAAAGAAGACGAAAAAGAAGACGACAAAGAAGACGAAGAAGAAGACAAAAAAGAAGACGAAAAAGAAGACGAAGAAGAAAAAAAGAAGACGAAAAAGAAGACGAAGAAGACGAAGACGAAAAAGAAGACGAAGAAGAAGAAGACGAAAAAGAAGACGAAAAAGAAGACGAAGAAGAAAAAAAAGAAGACGAAAAAGAAGACGAAGAAGACGAAGACGAAAAAGAAGACGAAGAAGAAGACGAAGAAGAAAAAAAGAAGACGAAAAAGAAGACGAAGAAGAAGACAAAAAGAAGACGAAAAAGAAGACGAAGAAGAAAAAAAAGAAGACGAAAAAGAAGACGAAGAAGACGAAGACGAAAAAGAAGACGAAGAAGAAGACGAAAAAGAAGACGAAGGAGAAGACAAAAAGAAGACGAACAAGAAGACGAACAAGTAGACGATAAAGAAGACGAAGAAGAAAAAGAAGACGAAGAAGAAGACAAAAAAGAAGACGAAAAAGAAGACGAAGAAGAAGAAGAAGAATTTGCCCACAGTGACACATTGCAGTCATC